>NC_135233.1:206830839-207135464 GCF_051348905.1 Ranitomeya variabilis
TTCAGTGGTGCTGGATACCAATCTTCCCTCCCCCGAGATAGCAGACCTCGCTACTCAGCCAGAGTTGGAGATTTTGTAGTGACCGCGTCCCTGGATGCCGCTAACTGCGCTTCTCAAGCAGCAGCAAACGCCATCACCATCCAGAGGTCCTTATGGCTCAGGGACTGGCGTGCGGATTCTGCTTCCAAAAAGACTTCTCTACCATATCAGAGCTGTCGCCTTTATTGGCGAAAAGCTCGACCAATTGATTTCCGACGCCACTGGAGGGAAGAGTACATTTCTTCCACAACCACAGGATTTTTTTCGTTACAACTCAAACTGGTCCTCTACTTCCACATCTCCCGGTTCCGGCCGGGCACAACGTGGAGACAGAGGTTCCCCGGGGGACACCCTCAAAGTAGGCGGCCGCCTGCTTTTCTTCCGTGCCATGTGGCTCTCGGTCGTTCACGACGAGTGGGTCCGTGACTTAGTGTTCTCCGGATACAGGATAAACTTCTTATCTCGTTCTCCCAGGGCAAAAGCTTCAGAGTTCTTCCAAGCTATAAGCTGTCTGAGAAAAGACGGAGTTATTATTCCTGTCCCTCAAAGCGAACGGTTTCAAGGTTTTTATTCAAGCCTCTTCATGGTTCCAAAGAAGGACGGTACAGTACGGCCCATTCTGGACCTAAACCTGTTGAACACGTTCGTCAGGGTGCGAAGGTTCCGGATGGAATCGCTTCGTTCTGTCATCGCCTCCATGGGAATAGGCGAGTTCCTGGCGTTTATAGATATCCAGCACGCGTACCTCCACATTCCTATTTTACCTTCTCACTAAAGGTTTCTTCGCTTCGCAGTTCAGGAACAACTCTTCCGATTCGTTGCTCTGCCCTTCGGCCTCACCATCACCCCCAGGGTATTCACAAAGGTCATGGTGTCTGCCGTGGCCATACTCCACAACCGAGGAGTGGTGGTGCTACCGTATCTAGACGATAACCTCATCAAATGCCCCTCTTTCCGTACCTGCAAGGAGGCTGTGAACATCACAATAGATTCTCTTTCTCGCCTGGGTTGTAAGATAGACTCGTCCCAGGGGTTGGTGCTTCTTCCCCCGGAAAAGAACTCAGCCTTACAGTGGGAAGCTCGGAAGCTCTATGAACCTCGCACTCACTCTCTGCGCTTCAGTATGAGAGTACTCGGCAGGATGGTAGCAGCCTTGGAGGCGGTTCCATTTGCCCGATTACACCTCCGTCCCTTACAGCATGCCCTCCTGGCTGTTTGGGACAGGAACCCATTCTCCCTCGACCATCGGTTCTTCCTTCCCCAGCGAGTCAGACAGTTTCTCAGGTGGTGGACATTAAAGTCCTCTCTGAATCAAAGGAAGTTTTTTATTCCAGCACATTGGCTAGTTGTGACAACAGATGCCAGTCTTCTAGGCTGGGGAGCAATGTTCTTACATCACACTGCTCAGGGCTGCTGGTCACTTCAGGAATCACGTCTTCCAATCAACATCTTAGAAATTTGGGCAATCAGGTTAGCTCTTCTCCAATTTTATCCCTTCCTGGCGGGTCGTCCCGTCAGGATTCCGTCCGACAATGCCACTGCAGTGGCATACATCAACTGACAAGGGGGAACCCGCAGCATGGCAGCCATGAACGAGGTAGGCTACATTCTCCATTGGGCCAAGGAAAACCGCGCAATGACTTAAGCGGTTCACATCCGGGAGTGGACAATTGGGAGGCAGATTTCCTCAGTCGTCAAGGCCTCGACTCCGGGGAGTGGTCTCTCCATCCGGAGATCTTCCACCAGATCTGCTGTCGTTGGGGCTCCCCGAACGTGAATCTCATGGCCTCACTGGTAAATTCCAAGGTTCCCGACTGCATAGCTCGGTCCCACGATCCAGGAGCAATCGGGGCAGATGCACTCGTACTCCCGTGGCATCATTTTCGGCTTCCGTACATATTTCCCCCGCTCCCCTTACTGCCGAGAGTCATCAAGAAGATCTGAGCCGAGGGAGTAGCGGTAATCCTGATTGCGCCAGATTGGCCCCGCCGGGCGTGGTACGCGGAACTACTTCAACTAGTCGCCGATGTTCCCTGGCAATTACCGAATCGCGCAGACCTCCTTTCACAGGGCCCCATTTACCACCAGAACTCCGAGGCCCTGTGTTTGACGGCATGGCCGTTGAGTCCTGAGTTCTAACCCAGGCAGGCTTCTCTCCGGAAGTCATCTCTACTATGCACATCGCTAGAAAGCCTACATCTCTGCGCATTTATCATCGCACTTGGAAAACCTTCTTTTCCTGGCGCAACGACTGGGGACGTTCTCGTTTTGAATTTTCCATTCCTTCCATCCTCAAATTTTTACAAACTGGTTTGGACTTAGGTCTCGCCCTTAGTTCTCTCAAGGGGCAGGTTTCAACCCTGTGAAGATGTTCATTCAGGGAGTCTCCCATAGGGTGCCGCCCTATAAGATGCTGTTGGAACAATGGGACCTTAATCTGGTCCTCTGAGTCTTGCAAGAAGCTCCTTTCGAACCTCTACAGGAGGTTTCCCTGTCTTTTCTTTACAGGAAGGTTGCCTTCACGTCCATTAGACGAGTCTCAGAGCTGGCGGCTCTGTCTTGTCAAGTTCCGTTCCTGAATTTTCATCAGGATAGGGTGGTTTTGAGAACATCCCTGTCCTTTTTGCCAAAAGTTGCTTCATCCTTTCATCTCAATCAGGAGATTGTCTTACCGTCTCTTTGTCCGGCACCAGTACATCGCATCGAGAAGGCCCTCCACACACTGGATTTAGTGAGAGCTCTCAAGAGATACGTCTCGCGGACGGCATCCTTCCGCGGGTTGGATGCCCTGTTTGTGCTCCTGGAACGGCCAAGGAAGGGGTTTCCCGCTTCCAAGGCGACAATAGCAAAATTGATTTGTTCTGCTATTCAGGAGTCCTACCGAGTCAGAGGTCATTCTGTCCCAGCAGGGATTAAGGCTCATTCCACTCGGTCAGTGGGTGCGTCTTGGGCCATCCGGCACCAAGCTTTGGCAGCACAAGTTTGCAGAGCTGCGACCTGGTCTAGTCTGCATACGTTTACAAAACATTGCCATACTCATTCTCAGGCCTCAGCAGATGCGACCGTCGGCAGACGAATTTTGCAGGTGGCATTGCCGCATCTGTAACCTGTGTGTACAAGGAGCAATTACAGTTCATTGTTCCCCACCCAGGGACTGCTTTAGGACGTCGCATGGTCCTGTGTCCCCCAATGAGGCGTAGGAGAAATAGGAATTTTTGTGTACTCACCGTAAAATCCTTTTCTCCGAGCCAATCATTGGGGTACACAGCTCCCACCCTGTTAGCCTAACGGCTTTGGTTTTCTGTGTTGCCTTGGTTTTGACATAGTTCATCCTGGGCAAATGTTAAACTCCTACTGCTTTGTTACCGAACTGGTTCACTTGGAGCCAGCAGGAGGGTGTATACTGCAGGGGTAGGAGCTATTCTTTCTGTATTACTTAGTGTCCTCCTAGTGGCAGCAGCATAACACCCATGGTCCTGTGTCCCCCAATGATTGGCTCGGAGAAAAGGATTTTACGGTGAGTACACAAAAATCCCTATTTCTTTGCTGCAGAGCTCAAATACTGAGAATTGTACAACCCAACCCACATCACTGATTGGCAGTTTTCTGTGTGCACTGTTCATAGGCAGTAAGCTGCTAATTAGTACGACTACTAATTAGCAGCTTACTGCCTATGTAAGCTGCTAATTAGTAGTCGGGACATGTTTACACAGAACAGTTGACTAGGAGGCACCAGATACCTAGTCATGTAAGGCTAGCCTCCTGATGATAAACCACTGATTTTATTGAAACAGAGACACTCAGCCCTGTAAGTGGCACATCGCTGCAATCAGAGTCTCTGCCCCTATATCATGCTGTTCTCAGATTACATGGCAAAACCTGCGCTCCCCTTCAATCATAAGGCTGTAAGGCAGAGAGATCCGGGCAAAATGTTTCTGCTTTTGGATTCCGGAGGTTCGGCCAGGATCGCCTCTAATCGCCGGTCTGTGCTGCCCCACGATCAGCTTCTGTAATTGTCCGCTTCGCTCTGTGCACGCTGTCAGCGAGCCCTGCTATTCTGGAGAGTGGTTAATAATGCAGGAGGTTTTGTTTCCATCCAAGGATATCCTGTGTGTTGTCTCAGCATGCCCGGGGAAAGCTGCAGTCTGCTGCGGCTCCTCTCTGCTGACTCACGGGTGTAAGTATCCTGCAGATTACGTCTTTCTGCCTCTTATCTCTGCCATTGCAGCTCCTTTTTCTCAGTTATCTGACTTTTCCACAAGCTTCTGATGTAGGACAGTTTATAGCAGGAGCAGTGTGGACCCGTTCCAGGACGCCGGTGACCACACGTCAGGCCCGTCCTCGTAGGCCTGCTCCCAGTTGCATCTATTAGGACATTGCTGCGCTGACGACACCCCGGTACAAAAATGTTCAAACAGTTTTGAAACTTTGGATTTAACTTTTTGCTGTAATTTTTTTTTTTTTTAATAATGATTCTTGCTATTACTTGATGTAAATTGCTTTTTATATAATGGAGGGTTTTGTATTGCTAGATTGCTGTCCCTAGACTTTCTACATCGGGGGTCTGCGGCTTAGGATTCCCTTTGATTAGCTTTGGTTCTGACAAACGTGGCCGTTCCGTGCCGTCCATCTTATGTTAGTGCATGTCTGTGCGCAGCTTTCCCTGGCACTAAGGGTGTGTGCATACAGCGTCTTTAAGACACCGGCGCACACGCCCGGACTTTACTACGCAAATCTACCTTAGTAAAAAGTCGTTGGTCTTTTGCCAGAAATGGCTTCTTTGGATTTAGCGCTGTTTACCTTGCGGTGCGGGGGGTGACTTTTTTCTTTATCTACACATTTAAAATGTAAGAAGTGGACCGTTTCCTAGAAAAATCCTCCCAAAAAATGATAATTCTGCTCCTTTTAACCACTTCACGGTTTCAGAACCCTAAGGCTATGTTCACACGATGCGGTTTTTGCTGCGGATCCGCAGCGGAATTGCAGCAGTTTTCCATGCAGGGTACAGTACAATGTAACCCTATGGAAAACAAAATCCGCTGTGCCGACGATCCTTTTTTTCGCCGGCAAATCCGCGCAGATTTGCCTGCAGAAAAAAGAAGTACCATGTCAATTCTTTCTGCGGATTCCGCTGCGGGTTTCCAACAGCACCAATAGGAAACTGCAGTTGGAAACCCGCAGTGGAATCCGCAGTAGAAAAAGGACACAAAACCGCAGAGAGAAGCACCGCCGTTTTTCACTGCGGATTTTCCCGAAAAAGGACCTGAAAAATCCGCAGTGAAAAAAGGATCGTGTGAACGTAGCCTTAGGCTGGTTTCACACTTGCGTTTTTGTCTGCATGCGTTTTTTTTAAAAAACGCATGTGTGAAAAACGCATGTAAACGCGGTAAAACACATGCGTTTTTTAGACGCATGCGTTTTTATAGAAAAACACAAGAAAACCCTAACCCTACCCCTACCCCTAACCCTAACCCTAAACGTGACTGAAATATGTGGCACTGAAATACGTGCAACTGAAATACGTGGTACTTAAATACGTGGCACTCAAATACGTGCCACGTGGCACTTAAATATGTGCCACGTGGCACTTAAATACGTGGCACGTGGCACTTTAATACGTGGCACGTGGCACTTAAATATGTGGCACGTGGCACTTAAATACGTGGCACGTGGCATACGTGGCACTGAAATACGTGATACGTGGCACTTAAATACGTGGCAATATGACTGTCAGAAAATGTTCATTAAACGGTTAGGGGTGAGGTTAGGGGTAGAGTTAGGGTTAGGGTTTGGATCCCTTTATCACCTTGATGGTGGTGGGTGGCTTTTCAGTGTGTTTTCTGGTTTTTTTCTATAAAAACGCATGCGTTTTTAGCGCAAACAAACGCATGTGCTTAAAAACGCATGCGTTTACATAGACAGCAATGCATTTTTTTGCCGCAAAAAAACGCATGCGTTTTTTCGCGGCAAAAAAAACGCGCAAGAAAATACTGCAGGTAGCATTTTTGAAAATGAACGCATGCAGACAAAAAACGCATGCGTTTGAAAACGCGACCAAACGCATGTGCAAAAAAACGCATGCGTTTTCAATGTTAAATATAGGAAAAAAAAACGCATGCGTTTTTTGTGCAAAAAACGCTGCAGACAAAAACGCAAGTGTGAAACCAGCCTTAGAATGAACTCCAAGAGATAGCCAAAGTCTATAAAAATGCTTTATTAAACAGGGCATAAAGGTGGTGACAGCAGCAAGTAACCATCAAACACGCTAAAAGCAGGGGCACAGGGAACCCAAAACATGCCTTTAAGATATAAAACAGACATAATATTTATAGTTTGTTAATGGGCGAAAAAATGTAACAAACCCTCTCTACAATGTATAGGTAAGTACATACAAGGGTTACATATAAATGAGTATCATCCCAGCTCCACAAGGAATCTAGATATATTAGAGCATACAATCAGTATAACACACAATACAGCAAAGGAAATGATACATCACCCAAATAGTGTCAGCAAGTGCAGGCAGATAGTGGGTCCCAGCGCCCGCCCCAACGCGCGTTTCGGGAAACCTTCGTCAGGGAGCACACAGAACAGTGATCAGACAAGGGTTTAAAAGGCCGCGTACCGGAAGTGCTGAAACTGGAAACGCCGGAAGTAGTGACACGTTTCCCTGGCAACCACACACAGAGAAGACAGCGCTATCCGGGATGTGTGTGCAAGAATCACGTGGGGCCCCACGTGATCGGCACACAACAAAATCCCAGACAGCGCCATCCTCCCGAGCTGGTGAGTGGGCGCCTGCGTAATAATATACATAGAGACTGCATACCGGAAGTGCTGAAACCAGAAGCGCTGGAAGTAATAGAGCGTTCCCTGGCAACCACACACAAAGAAGACAGCGTCATCCAGGATGTGTGTGCGGGAGTCACGTGGGGGCCCCCCCCCCCCCCGTGATCCGCACACAACAAAACCACAGAAAGCGCCATCCCCTAAAACTAGTGAGTGGGCGCCTGCGCATTAATATGAATGGAGGCATAATCCTCCATAGCTTCTAAGGGCAACAGTATGAGAAAATACTGGCGACTCATGCATATACGGGCAGCACTTTATATAGGACTAACGGCGGATCCAGCCCACAGATTAACTTATAACAAGGACATAAATATACATAAAAGGAAAAGAAAAGGAAACATATATTAATATATACATGGATATGGAGACAGACCAACTCTAAGTATTACAGCAGCTTGAAGCGAGATAGTCCAAGATAACCCCATTAACAGATCCAAGACAAATAAAAAATATAGATGTAATACAATAATAAGATAGATGCTAGTATGTCATATGTATCTCGTAGTGCATCACAGGTCAATCTTGCTCCATAGCATAAAGTCCCAGCTAGTAACATGTACACCAATCTTCATGTCCCATAATCCATAGAAGAAGTAGAACTCCATTTACACGGCCGAAAGAAGAATAAAAGAGTCTAAAAAATATAAAAGGTGAATTAAAACATGTCGGCAGTAACCTGCAACTAGAAGGGCCACACGGTCAGAAGATCACAAGAAGGGGGCAAAGCTAAGGTTCTCATTTAACCCAAGGGGGTGCACAGTCCGCAACGTCCATATCCACCTTGACTCAAGGCGAGCCAGTTTGGAGGATAGTTTACCACCCAGTATACCTACATTTAATGCATCTATCCCACGAAAGCGAATTAATCTCCCATTACTCCCATGAAGGGACTTGAAGTGTCTTGGGAGAGTTTTCAGAGAAGAAGGATCAGTACACCCTGCTGCAGCTTCAATTCCCAGTACGTGTTCACGTATACGCACTTTGAATTGGCGGGTAGTAAGGCCCACATAAATAAGGCCACAAGGGCATGTGGCATAATAGATTACAAAACGTGTGTTACAAGTAATTTCTTTTTTGATTTTGAAGGTCTTACACCCGCCAGAGTCAGAGAAAGTATCGATGCGCTCCACGTTGGGGCACGCCACACAGTGGCCACACGGGAAAGAGCCACATCGAGGAGGGAACCTATCTAAAAAAGTGGTTCTCGGTATTCCCTCATAGTGGCTCCGCGTCAAATGATCCTTCAAATTCCTCGCCCTTCTGAAAGACATAAGGGGGTACTCCGGTAGGATTTTAGAAATGGTCTTATCAACTCTCAGAATGGGCCAAGATTTTCGTAATGCCTCACGAATTCTGGCAGACTGGGAGTTGAAGTCGGTAACAAACCGTAGTTGTTGACTCGAGTGTGAAGTTCTACTGTCTGGATGTTTATACAATAGGGATGCACGTGTAGTGGTCCTGGCCCTATTATAGGCCTTTTTAATGGACCGCCTACTATAGCCACTGTTAAGAAAACGTATCTGCAACTCCTTTGCCTGTCGTTCGAAATCTAATTCTGAAGAACATATCCTACGTAAGCCGAGGAATTGACCCGTTGGTACTGCTCTGATAATGTGAGAGGGGTGACAGGAGGATGCATGTAGTAGGGTATTTGTAGAGGTGGGTTTACGAAAAAGGTCAGTCTGAATAAACCCAGCAGGGTCCTTCCTCACCATGACATCCAAGAACTCAACTCTTTCAAAATCCCATTTAAAGGTTAGATGGATATTAAGGCTGTTATCGTTTAAAAATGCCATGAATGAGGAAAGCTCCTCCGGGGGGCCCTGCCAGATCAAAAATATGTCGTTAATGTACCGGGTCCAAAGGGGGACTCGGTCCATTGACGTCCAATGATTTGACAGGAAGAGGTCCCTTTCCCACAGCCCCAGGAACAGATTTGCATAGGAGGGCGCAAAGGCCGCCCCCATGGCTGTTCCTTGGAGCTGCAGGAAAAAGGACCCCTTAAAGACAAAAAAATTATGCGTTAAAGCAAATTCCATCAAGGTAAGTATCAAACTCCCAAATTCAGGGGAAGAACCGGACATCTCGAGGAAAAACTGTGTCATTTGGGCGCGTAGCAGACACAGACACTGCCTGCAGCAGCTACATCACCACCACCAGCAACACGACCACATCATGCTCTCCTCATTGTTTTCAACCCCCAAAATATCAGAGTATTATATGCCCTTTATACAGAGAGAGTAGTAGGCAGATTACACTGCATGTTTTCAGAGTATCCCCCCCCCCCCCCCAAAAAAAAAAAAAAAAAAAAAAAAATATTAATGTTGGCTACTTATACCTCTTTCACCTCCACCTCCTCCTGAACCTCCTGCTCCACTTGGACCTCTGCCTCCTGGTTCAATCAACAAGTCACAATTAACCATTTAAAGAGCCTTGCAATGTGACTTAGGATAAAAGCCAAATCAGAATCTGAATTTGCAGACGCAGTGTTTCGGGGTATTGCCCCTCGTCAGTGCAAAGTATGAGGACTGATTTGGCTAGATGAGAGGCTTTGGACTGGGGTGTAAGGGGTAACAATTCTCCTAGAGTGACATACCAAATCTGGCTTGTCAAGTCAGCCAAATCAGTTCTCATACTTAGCACTGACAAGGGCCAATAGCCCGAAACACTGTGTCTGCAAATTGAGATTCTGATTTGGCTTTTTTCCTAAGTCATATTACAAGACTCATTAAAGGGTTGATAGTGACTTGTAAGATCGCTACTTCCAACAGGTGGCGCTATAGAGCTCATGTCCCCTTCTCTCTGAAGAGGCAATTTGCATATTAAATTTCCCAGAGGAGCATTGCACGGCAAATAAGCCTCCTTACTTTGACGTGTTATTTTAAGTAATTTTCCTATCCATATTTGTTTGCAGGGCAATTGTCCCTTTTACCCCCCATTTAGCTTCCTTTTGCAGTCCCCATGCCCTTATTATGACCGTTTTACAGCCATGGTTACGCACCTAAGTGCGGGTCCCCATTCACTTCTATTGGGTTTGGATTTGTGGTCAAGTTTGGTCCTGAATTAAACTTTTAACTGTAGCTTTGTCAAACCCGCCGAACATCCACTGGTCTGCTCATCCCTACTCTTAATACATCTCTTTATTGTTTGCCTTTTTTGCTGCTGCATCACACTGCTCACTCATTTGCAGTCTGTGATCTATTACTATACCCAAGTTGTTTTCACACGTGCTGTTGCTTAGTTCTATTCCTCTCATTCTATAGATGTCATTTTCGTTTTTCTTGCCCAGATGTAGAATCTTGCATTTCTGTTAGAATACATATTATTCAAGCTTACCTAGATCCTTCTGAATCCTTTCTCTGCCTTCTCTAGTGTTAGCTATCCCTCCTAGCTTTTTACATCATCTGCAAATTTGATCAGTTTACCTTCAGTTCCCTTATCTAGATCATTTATAAAAAATGTTGAACACTGGGCCAGAATTTTATCTGCCGAGAAAAAGTTGTTTGCCAGAGTACAGATTACAAATTATTCAGCTTGTCCTGCTGAAACTGTGTGTAGTCCTGTGATTCCTCAAGTCTTTATCAGATTTCCAGAGCCGCTGTGGCCAATGATTGGCTGCAGTGGTCACGTCTTCTGTAGTGGTGATGTCATCAGTGCAGCTTGTAAATAACGAGAGCAGCAGCGGAGAGGCAGCGCTGGAGCAAAGCTTGATATGTATGTAAAGCTCTGTTGGTTAATTTAAGGAAGAGGAAACTGATAATGGTCGTATTCCTGAAAAATCCACATTTTTCTTAATATTCAAATAATCTGTTAAGATCTATGGGTCGGACGTAGATCTCCCTGAGAATCTGTCGAGTAATAATTTTGCCCATTTACATTTTAGATTAGTCAGAAAAAGCTCAAAAAATACGAACGTGAATATCAAATGATGAGAGAGCAGCAAGCACAACAGGAAGACCCGGTCGAAAGGTTTGAGGTGAGTAATATTATGTTTTATATTGGTTTTCTTCTTTTTGCGCCTATTTAACCCCCCTGTTAATTGTACTTTTACACTCATGAACCACAGTGTGATTACCTTATTAATATGCAGGAAAGCCTCAATCAGTCCTCGGGGGTTGGATACATTTTCCAGAGCCCTAAGATTTGAGCAGCAGCTCAACGTGGACACGCTGTAGGAAAAATATATAACTTTTTTTTTAGAATGTTATATTTAATTTGTGTCAAATGCTTATTTGTTTCCAATAAAGGAACGTTAAAAAAATAAAAATAAAAAGTTCCCGCTCTTCCTACTTTCATTTTTTTCTGTTTTTTTTCTTTGATCCGATTCTGTGTCATTACAGTCTCCTCCATGTTTCTCATGGAGTGTAAAGCCCCCCGCCCCGTACACATTAGACAACTGTCGGCCGAGCCCACCGATATCGACAGGCTTGGTTGATGGTCTAAAGGGTATGGAGGCACCAGAGAACTGATGATTGGGAGAGATGTCCATAAGGTAAGTCCGGTTTTGGACTGCCGATAGCATTGTTCTCACAGAGTTAATCCAGCAGCCGACGTGTTCTCATACAGAACACAGGATTGCTTGGCCGAGCGGGCGCTCCTGTGCATGGGAGAGTTGGCTATCGGCCGCAGCATCATTCAGCTGACATCCATCTTGTCAAATGGCTGCAGCAGGAGCCTCCCCCCTTCCGTGTGTGCCATAGAATAGTTTTCAACCCCCTTAGCTAAGGTAAGGGGCTTCAGTTAGACAAAAGACAAAGATGGAACTGATTTACAGTACATTAACCCCTAGTTCTCTGCAAGATTTCTACCATTGGGCTTTTCCAGGATCCTGCAGAAAATGCTGCAGACTAACCTTTACTACCTTTAAGTTTTACGTATTTAAGAAGAAAATCAGTTTGTCTGCTGTTGTAACCATCGGATGTGAATCTATAGTACGAGTCGATGAATTGGCCTAATAGAAGGTCCTGTCACTATATACCCTGTTTCTATAGGCACTAATTAAATCTGATCTGCATGTTACTTACTCCACAGCTCCGTGACTGGGGCGGTTAATATGTACCCTTGGCTTCTAGCTAATGTTTCTTCAGGTTAACTCCAAAGCTTGGTAACACTTGGATTAATCTTTTTTACCTGGAAAGCCTCCGTGTGCAAGGGAGACAAGACCTACAAGATATACCTGTACATATACCTTTTTTTTTCTCTTTAGCGTGAAAACAGACGACTCCAAGAGGCAAATATGAGGCTGGAGCAGGAAAATGATGACTTGGCTCATGAACTGGTTACCAGTAAGATCGCCCTGCGGAAGGACTTGGATAATGTAAGTAATGGCTTTATCTGTGTGACCAGCCAGATGACACCTGTATATATCCCTTCCAATATAGAAATGTTATTGCACAGTAGACATATTGGTCTAATGATTTGTAACCTATAGACCAATATTCTATATAACATTTTTTGGTCCAAGGGCCACAATGTCATACTGAACCAATCCAAAGGGCCATAAAAAATGGTAAAGGGTTACTTACATGAATACATCACCATAACCACCATCAATACATTAATACATCACCAGAACCAAGTTTTCAGTGTTTGAGAAGGATTTGAAGACATTCTGCACAGGTTCTGTTCCAAAAAACGAGTGTGAACATATGCTAACTTACACTGAGTTTTTGGAATCCTCATTATAATTTCAAAACTGTTTGTTTTGAGGATTTTTAAGTTTTAACATAGCCATCAAGCACGTTTTATATTGTACAAGATCAGAGCTACCGTCAGTACATGAATGCAGCACCAAATTCTCCCTTAATACATGAAGAAATCACCAAGCTTAGTACAGCTATCTATTGCAATATCAGGTCAGCCCCATATATACCGTATTTTTCGGACTATAAGACGCACCGTACTATAAGACGCACCCCAAATTTGGGGTGAAAATTGCAGAAAAAAAGATTTTTTATAAGATGGGGGTCCGTCTTATTGTCCGAATTTAAGAACTCTTACCTGAGGGCTGGTGGTGGCAGAGCAGGGTCACAGGAGGCATGGTGTCGGCAGAGGTGGGGTGATGCTGAGGTGCGGTGGGCGGAACGGCATGCACCTGAGCAGGGTCCCATCCTGCTTAGGTGGGCGACGCCATGGCCTGGTGTCCATGGGGAGGATGCTGTGGCGGCGACAGATGTGCGGTCACTTCCTCAGGTGGCGGCGGCCAGGGTCCCTTCCACATTTGAGGTGACGCCACAGCAGTAGTGAAGGGAGAGCAGCAGAGCTGGGTGAGTCACGGTTTTCCTGGTGGCGGCAGGCTTACCGGCATTGTGGCGGCGACAGAGGTGCGGGGATGATGTGGTGCGGTGAGCTGTATGGCGTGAGCAGGGTCCCGTCCATATTTGAGGTGAATCCGCGGCCCGGTATTGATGGAGAGCAGCAGAGCTGGGTGAGTTAAGGATTTTTCCGGTGGCGGCGGCCATCTTGCTGAGGCCGCGGGTGCGCAGAATCACTACTCTGCGTCCCAGAGCTTCAGGAAAATGGCCGCGGGAGGCCGCGCGTGCGCAGATGGAGATCGCGGCGACCATTTTCCTGAAGCCGATATCTCAATCTGCGAACTCGGCTTAAGGAAAATGGCCGCCGCGATCTACATCTGCGCACGCGCGGCCTCCCGCGGCCATTTTCCTGAAGCCCTGGGACGCAGAGTAGTGAATCTGCGCACGTGCGGCCTCAGCAAGATGGCCGCCGCCACCGGAAAATACCGCAACTCACCCTGCTCTGCTGCTCTCCATCAATACCGGGCCGCGGATTCACCTCAAATGTGGACGGGACCCTGCTCACGCCATACAGCTCACCGCGCCACATCATCCCCGCACCTCTGTCGCCGCCACAATGCCGGTAACTGACTAGGAACAGGAGATATTGTGAGATGCTGCATGGTATTCAAATGGCTCTGTGCTGGGCACCTTATTGAATTAGGGGTAGGTCTTACTGGGCACAATGATGGTGCCGCTCCTCCTTGTGATTGGCTACCATTAGTTTTCCCCTCTTGTGTTACCTCCGTATATCTGCGGGCTGCATACAGCGTCCGTAGTATTTTGTATATGTATATATATATTGATGAGTTATTCAAATAAACTTTATTGGTTTTATACATAAATATGTTGTTGTGGATATTTCTGCTCCGTTTTTCTGTATACACAATGCCGGTAAGTCTGCATTCCAAATATAAGACGCACCCCCCCATTTTCCTCACAATTTTTTTTGGGGAAAAAGTGCGTCTTATATTCGGAAAAATACGGTAATTGTATCACATGAACCTACAACTCCCAGTATGTCTTTACTTTAACCCCTTTACCCCCAAGGGTGGTTTGCATGTTAATGACCAGGCCAATTTTTACAATTCTGGCCACTGTCCCTTTATGAGGAATGCTTCAACGGATCCCGGTGATTCTGACATTGTTTTCTCATGACATATTGTACTTCATGATTGTGGTAAAATTTCTTTGATATTACCTGCGTTTATTTGTGAAAAAAATGTAAATTTGGCAAAAATTTAGAAAGTTTTGCTATTTTCCAACTTTGAATTTTTATGCCCTTAAATCACAGAGATATGTCACACAAAATACTTAATAAGTAACATTTCCCACATGTATACATTACATCAGCACAATTTTGGAACCAACATTTTTTTTTTGTTAGGGAGTTATAAGGGTTAAAAGTTGACCAGCAATTTCTCATTTTTACAACACCATATTTTTTTTAGGGACCACATCTCATTTGAAGTCATTTTGAGGGGTCTATATGATAGAAAATACTCAAGTGTGACACCATTCTAAAAACTGCACCCCTCAAGGTGCTCAAAACCACATTCAAGAAGTTTATTAACCATTCAGGTGTTTCACAGGAATTTTTAGAATGCTTAATAAAAAAATGAATATTTAACTTTTTTTCACAAAAAATTTACTTCAGCTCCATTTTGTTTTATTTTACCAAGGGTAACAGGAGAAAATTGACCACAAAAGTTGTACAATTTGTCCTGAGTACACCGATAACCCATATGTGGGGGTAAACCACTGTTTGGGCGCATGGCAGAGCTCAGAAGGGAAGGAGCGCCATTTGACTTTTCAGTGCAAAATTGACTGGAATTGAGATGGGACGCCTTGTTGCGTTTAGAGAGCCACTGATGTGCCTAAACATTGAAACCCCCCACAAGTGACACCATTTTGGAAAGTAGACCCCCTAAGAAACTCATCTAGATGTGTTGTGAGAGCTTTGAACCCCCAAGTGTTTCACTACAGTTTATAACGCAGAGCTGTGAAAATAAAAAATCCTTTTTTTCCCCACAAAAATTATTTTTTAGCCCCCAGTTTTGTATTTTCCCATGGATAACAGGAGAAATTGGACCCCAAAAGTTGTTGTCCAATGTGTCCTGAGTACGCTGATACCCCATATGTTGGGGTAAACCCCAGTTTGAGCGCTCGGGAGAGCTCGGAAGGGAAGGAGCACTGTTTTACTTTTTCAACGCAGAATTGGCTGGAATTGAGATCGGACGCCATGTCGCGTTTGGAGAGCCCCTGATGTACCTAAACAGTGGAAACCCCCCTATTATAACTGAAACCCTAATCCAAACACACCCCTAACCCTAATCCCAACGGTAACCCTAACCACACCCCTAACCCTGACACACCCCTAATCCCAACCCTATTCCCAACAGTAAATGTAATCCAAACCCTAACTTTAGCCCCAACCCTAACCCTAACTTTAGCCCCAATCCTAACTGTAGCCTTAACCCTAGCCCCAACCCTAGCCCTAACCCTAATGGGAAAATGGAAATAAATACCTTTTTTTAATTTTTCACCAAAAAAACTAAGGGGGTGATGAAGGGGGGTTTGATTTACTTTTATAGCGGGTTTTTTTTAGCGGATTTTTATGATTGGCAGCCCTCACACACTAAAAGACGCTTTTTCTTGCGAAAAATATTTTTTGCGTTACCATATTTTGAGAGCTATAATTTTTTCATATTTTGGTCCACAGAGTCATGTGAGGTCTTGTTTTTTGCGGGACGAGTTGACGTTTTTATTGGTAACATTTTCTGGCACGTGACATTTTTTGATCGCTTTTTATTCCGATTTTTGAGAGGCCGAATGACCAAAAACCAGCTATTTATGTTTTGGCGCTTCCTCCTCTGCAGTGTACACCCCACCGACAGGAAGTAGGGTATTCAGTTTAGCTTAGTGTCAGTAGGAGGTGGACACGGGTCTTTCATTAGACCCTTATCTACCTCAATGTGCGTCGTTTCTTTTCAGATTTTCCGGAGGGATACAGGGTGAACAGTCACACCTGTAGTCCCACAAGGCGGACTATGAGTACGGCGTGTACTGCCACCCCGTATCCTCATAGATCCCTCTCCAGGACCAAGAGCCTAGCACACAAGCGTGCTTAGAAGTCCGGTCCTGGCTCCGTCCCCCACCCACTCGCCCACCAGAGCCTGTCGGTTGGAGGAGACGAGGACGTCCATCACAGCTCCCTGGACGACTCATTCCCCTCAGGTTAGTAGCGGACGACGTGGGATGTTTAGGTAAGTATTTTCCCTATATTCCCCAGATCTTTCCCTGCCCACCCTCACAGTGTGGGGGAATAGAAGTTCCTAAAGGCGCGCTGCACGACCCTCTATGGCGGCGCTGATCTTATTTTAATAGGGATCCCAGGGGCCTAGACGAGCTTATCTCGCGCGGTGGAGGGCCGCGCTTCCCCCTTACCTATTCATCCCTGCGGCCGCAATGTCACCCATTGCAGGGGCACCTCTTCCCCCTGCGGCTGCAACGCATGGCAGGCGGCCGTCCTGTGCCTGCGCAGCGGCCTTGGCAGGTTGCCGCGCTACTTCCTACGGGCTTCGGCGCTCCGAGGCGGCGTCTCCTCTATCCGGCGGCGCCGACCTCTAATTTAGGCCCCGGCTTCGGCCGGGGCCTACTTCGGCGCCGCGACCCTGGTAATTTCGTTCCCTCTGGCGACTGGCAGGCGGCCGCGCTGCTCTGCGGCGCACTGCTCCGGGGCCGCGGTCTCTTTTCCGGCAGCGCCGGCCTCTAATTTAGGTCCCGGCTTCTGCCGGGGCCTACTTCCGGTACCGCGCTCCTCCACTTCCGTTTTTTTCGGGCAGGCTTTCTCCCGCCCGACAATCTCGTTACTCCCCGCCCACCGCCGCCATCTTGGTGCTCCCGGGCCCATGACTTCTACGCCGCTGCTTGGCGCCACATCACAGCAGGGCGCACGTTCCAGCGCCCTTTCAGCGGTCATTCATCCAGACTGCAGCCGGGTCCTTTTTCTCCCAGCACAGGCGGGGTCCCCTGCATCCTCCTTAGGTTGCCGTCTCATCGCTGGTGCCCTGATGCCGGTCACAGCTACAGCCGGGAGCAGCCTACAGGACTCTACTATTACTGTCAGTAACGCTGCTATGCAGTCTATTACTCCCCTCTCCTGTTCCCCTAGCCTTCGGGCATCATTTAGTGTGTCTGCTCCCAGGCCTATCCTTTAAGGAGAGCGTCCCCGTCCTCCTGCTTCCTCTTGTCAGCTGCAGCAACTCCTTGTCCAGGAGTCCCTACCAAGGGTGAGACCGAGACCCATGATTACCCTGGGTGGGCTTTCCTTCTGTCTCAGTCTGGGGCGGACCTCACCAGGATGTCACGACTTCGTGTCCGTGACTGACCGCAATTGCTAGTGGGTCACAGGATTCTCCATCCAGCCTTGTTCAACTCAGGCCACAAGAAGGGATACAGGGTGATCAGTCACACCTGTAATCCCACATTATGGACTATGAGTACGGCATGTACCGCCACCCCGTATCCTCATTGTTCCGACAGCAGGACCATGATCCTAGCACACAAGCGTGCTTAGAGGTTCGGTCCCAGCTCCATTCCCCACCCACTCGCCCTCCAGAGCCTGTCGGTTGGAGGAGACGAGGACGTCCACCATCAGCCCCATGGACGTCTGACAACTTTCTTTCCCGCTCCATCTTGCCCTCTGGTCTGGAGCGGTGAGATCCCTCTTCCTGATCCTCCTCTCTCGAGAGAGAGAAACGGGCTTCCTTGGTCATGTTTGCAGAGGAAGTTTCAGATGCGATCAACCAGACCCTAAGCATCATGGATACCTCTACGGAACCCGCGGCATAGGCGGTTTTCGTTTAGACGGTCTAACCACCTTCCAAGGTCTTTGCCCCACACACTGAATTTGTAGTGGTACTTACCAGGGGAAATGCGAACCATACCAGATGCTTTCAGACAGGGAAGCATCTCGGCATCCTATATTCCTCCTCTCCTGAGCTCATCGCTAACTGGACTGATTCCTCGGCAATTCTGGACTCGTCAGTTCCCAGACTGTTTACCAACTTGGCATGGGTTCAAAGGATACAATTATAGATCCGCTGGATAGATTAGCCTTTGAAACGGCTGCTTCTACTTTGTGCCTCGGCCATTGCCTCTACCTGGGTCTCAGGGACCATAGATGGATGGACTAAACAGCCTTGTAAGAGCACCCCGGCTGCAGCTCCTCCCAGGGAGCTAGCTGTCCGGACGGACCAAATTTCCTACGCAGGGATATATTTGGTATCTGCCTCCCTAGATGCGCGGCTTGTGCAGCTCACACGTCCAGCAATATGGTGGCCATCTGACGCAGCAGGCGGACTTGTCTTCAGGAAGTCGCTTACTGGCCTCCCCTTCCAGGGGGCGTCTCTTTGGCTACACGCTGGAACAAATTATTAATGATGCCACGGGAGGCACGAGTTCCCTTTGTCCTTTCGCTGTTTTGTGGCTTCGGAAGATTCCTCTAGCTATCACAGACTGCGATCTCGTCTGGCTAGAGTAAAGGCTTCCTTTTACGCCTATCCCTTCCCGGCGTTCCCGCAACACCTATGGTTGGTCCACCAGGCCTAGACCTGGCAGCTCTTCCTCGGCATAACTGGTGCCAACGGCCCAGCGTTTCTTCCAGTTTGGGCGGGCATCTCCTGCCTTTTTTTCAGGGATGTTTGGCTGGCTTCGGTGGAGGACGCTTAGATCAGGGAGGTGGTATCCTCCAGATACAAGATACGGTTCGCTTCGCGGCTCGGAATTGCTTCTTTCTTTGTTCGGAGGTTATTGTTTCCATTCCACAGCAGGTACGCTTCACAGGTTTCTATTCAAACCTGCTTGTAGTGCCGTAGAAGAGCAGCGCTGTTCGACCCATTCTGTCTCTGAAGTTAGTCAACAGAAGGTTCCGCCTGCGGCATTTCAGGATGAAGTTTTTCTGTTCAGTCCTGGCTTCCATGGATCTACAGGAATTCCTGTGCTCCATGGATATCAAAGATGCTTTGCTCCATGTCCTGATTTTCCTTGAGGATCAGGGGCCTAGTGTTCATTCCATACCTTGAAGTCCTCCTTATCAAGCCTCAGGCCCAGAAGAGTCTGTCCATTGTCCTCGACTCCCGGTCCCGTTTCTGGTGGCTGGCCAACAGATCAAAGTCTTGTCTTGTTCCGAGTCAGCGTCTCGTCCTCTTAGGCATGTTCTTCGACACCGCCGGGGGTTTTTCTTCTTGAGAAGCGGGCAATTCTCCATACGGAGTTCGCTCTCTGCAGGGCCCTCGGCTGCCTCCCTTCCGTTCAGCTACGACGTTCCTGTGATGCATGGTGACAGCTCCGTAAGCGTTCTCTTTTGCGCTGTTCCACTTGAGACGAATTCAGCAGCCCATTCCTCAGTTGGACACGTCTGTACTGTCTCTGGATCCTCCAATTTGACCGATTCTAATAGCCTCTCAACTGGGGGCTGTCATCCCCTCTCGGCTGGGGGCGTTTTCTCACCATCCGTCATTGAAGGGGGCGTTGGTCGGAGCAAGAGTCTTCTCCGCCAATCGATACCCTTGAGATACGGGCCTTTCTTCTATCCCTGAGTCTCTGGGAAAGGCTTCTCAGAGGTCTGCCAGTCAGAATCCAGACGTCCAATGCCTCAACTGTGGCTTATGTCAATCGCCAGGGAGGGAATCAGTCTCTTGGCAATGGCGGAGGTATCCAATATCCTCCTCTGGGCAGAGGTGACGGTTTCTGCAGTGCATATCCCCGGTGTGGATTACTAGGCCGCAGTGTTTTCTCTGCCATGATGGCCTTGCGGCAGGACAGGTGTTCCTGCTTCAAGAGGTCTTCCTTCAAATTTGCCTTTGATGAGGAACTCCGGACACGGATCTCCTGGCGGCCCGACTGCTTAGGAAGGTTCCACCGTTTGTTTCCGAGTCTGCGATCCTCTTGTTGTGGATACCGATTCTTTGACCATTCCTGGGTCGCAATTTGTACTTCCCTTTCTGTTCCTCACTTCCCTTTCTTCCCAGGCTGTTGGAGAGCAATGTGGAGGGAGTGCCGGTCATTCTGACCGCACCACATTAGTCCAGAAGGTTCTGGTTCGCTGAGATCGTCCATCTCCTCACGGACTCCCACTGGAGGCTCCCAGTCTGGTCAGATCTTCTGTACCAGGGACCCATCTGCCGCAGAGTTCTTGGTAGCTCAAGTTAACAGCTTTGCTGTTGAAACCTTCCATTTTGGCTATTCTCTCTATGCAGAACTTGATGCTGGTCTTGCCCTTAGTTCTCTGAAGGGTCAGATAGCAACCCTTTCCATCCCTTTTCTGAAGTCCCTTTCAGAGGTCCTTAGCTATTGGCTATCACGGTACAAAGATTTTTATACGTCCCGTTCTCAGATCAGAACCTTTTCTTCAAGGAGTGGCGCATGCGGCTCTCCGTTCCAGACTTCTGCGGATCCCCGGGACCTCAATCTTGTTCTGGAGGCTCAGTGGGGTTCCCCCCCTTGAACCTCCCCATGAGGCCTCACTGTCTGTTCTGTCCCGCAAGGTGGCGTTTCTGGTGACTTTCACCTCCATTAGGCGCGCCTCTGAGTTGGTGGCTCTCTCCTGTCTTCCCATTTCTTGGTTCTTCACCAGGATAAGGTAGTTTTTACGGCCTTCGTCGCCTTTTTCTTCCCAGGGGGTGTCCTCCTTTTACTTAAATAAGATCATCCTTCCCACCTTTGTCCTGCTCTGGGGCCTTCGCTGAACAGGCTAGACCTGGTCATGGCAGTGAGGATCTATTTGTCTAGGACCGCCTTCTTTAGGAAGACGGACTGTCTTTTTGACGCTCCAGACGATACGCCAAGAGGCCTGCCGGCCTCCAAGTTTACGTTTGTTCTCTGGATCAGATCTGCCATTCTGGAGGCTCACTGAGTCAAGAACAGAGTGCTTCCTCCTGGTATTAAGACTCACTCTGCCCCGGGCAATGGGCGCCTCCTGGGCAGTACACCATGGGGCATCCGCCCTACAACTTTGCTGGGCGGTAACCTGGTGTTCCATTACCTCTTTTCCCAAAGGTTATAAGCTCCATACCTGTGCTTCGACAGTTACCAGCCTAGGCGGAAGGATCTTGCAGACGGCAGTGGTGATTCCTCCGTCCTGGATGGAGTTTTTCTGCTGTTCCCACCCCAGGGACTGCTTTGGGACGTCCCATGGTTCCTGTGTCCCCCAATGAGAGGCGATAGAGAAAACAGGATTTTTGGTTGCTTACTGTAAAATCTGTTTCTCGGAGCCTTCATTGGGGGACACAGCACCCTCCCAAGTTGAACAGCTCTGTTTATTGTGTTATACTGTTAACGTTTGTGTTCTTTGAACGCTCTTTGAGTGTTTGAAACTTTTAGACTGTAAAGCGCTGCTTAAGTTTGTTGGCGCTGTATAAATGAAGATTATTATTATTATTATTATTATAATATTATTATTCTTTCTCGTTTACACGTTGCTTCTCCTACTGCTTTCTCACTAACTGAATACCCTACTTCCTGTCAGTGGGGTGTACACTGCAGAGGAGGAGCTAACTTTTTTATTTGCATAGTGTCAGCCTCCTAGTGGCAGCAGCATACACCCATGGTTCCTGTGTCCCCCAATGAAGGCTCCGAGAAACAGATTTTACGGTAAGCAACCAAAAATCCTGTTTTTTATTGTTTTTTTTTTTCAATTTAGATAAAGAAATGTACAGGTCCTTCTCAAAAAATTAGCATATAGTGTTAAATTTCATTATTTACCATAATGTAATGATTACAATTAAACTTTCATGTATTATAGATTCATTATCCACCAACTGAAATTTGTCAGGTCTTTTATTGTTTTAATACTGATGATTTTGGCATACAACTCCTGATAACCCAAAAAACCTGTCTCAATAAATTAGCATATCAAGAAAAGGTTCTCTAAATGACCTATTACCCTAATCTTCTGAATCAACTAATTAACTCTAAACACATGCAAAAGATACCTGAGGCTTTTAAAAACTCCCTGCCTGGTTCATTACTCAAAACCCCCATCATGGGTAAGACTAGCGACCTGACAGATGTCAAGAAGGCCATCATTGACACCCTCAAGCAAGAGGGTAAGACCCAGAAAGAAATTTCTCAACAAATAGGCTGTTCCCAGAGTGCTGTATCAAGGCACCTCAATGGTAAGTCTGTTGGAAGGAAACAATGTGGCAGAAAACGCTGTACAACGAGAAGAGGTGACCAGACCCTGAGGAAGATTGTGGAGAAGGACCGATTCCAGACCTTGGGGAACCTGAGGAAGCAGTGGACTGAGTCTGGCGTGTGCAGGAAATGGGCTACAGGTGCCGCATTCCCCAGGTAAAGCCACTTTTGAACCATAAACAGCGGCAGAAGCGCCTGACCTGGGCTACAGAGAAGCAGCACTGGACTGTTGCTAAGTGGTCCCAAGTACTTTTTTCTGATGAAAGCAAATTTTGCATGTCATTCGGAAATCAAGGTGCCAGAGTCTGGAGGAAGACTGGGGAGAAGGAAATGCCAAAATGCCTGAAGTCCAGTGTCAAGTACCCACAGTCAGTGATGGTGTGGGGTGCCATGTCAGCTGCTGGTGTTGGTCCACTGTGTTTCATCAAGGGCAGGGTCAATGCAGCTAGCTATCAGGAGATTTTGGAGCACTTCATGCTTCCATCGGCTGAAATGCTTTATGGAGATGAAGATTTCATTTTTCAGCACGACCTGGCACCTGCTCACAGTGCCAAAACCACTGGTAAATGGTTTACTGACCATGGTATTACTGTGCTCAATTGGCCTGCCAACTCTCCTGACCTGAACCCCATAGAGAATCTGTGGGATATTGTGAAGAGAAAGTTGAGAGACGCAAGACCCAACACTCTGGATGAGCTTAAGGCCGCTATTGAAGCATCCTGGGCCTCCATAACATCTCAGCAGTGTCACAGGCTGATTGCCTCCATGCCACGCCGCATTGAAGCAGTCATTTCTGCCAAAGGATTCCCGACCAAGTATTGAGTGCATAACTGAACATTATTATTTGATGGTTTTTTTGTTTGGTATTAAAAAACACTTTTATTTGATTGGTCGGGTGAAATATGCTAATTTATTGAGACAGGTTTTTTGGGTTATCAGGAGTTGTATGCCAAAATCATCAGTATTAAAACAATAAAAGACCTGACAAATTTCAGTTGGTGGATAATGAATCTATAATATATGAAAGTTTAATTGTAATCATTACATTATGGTAAATAATGAAATTTAACACTATATGCTAATTTTTTGAGAAGGACCTGTATTTATGGGAACAATATATATATATTTTTTTAGGATTTTTTTTTTTTTTTTTTTTTTACACATGCGAATATTTTTTTTCTACACTATAACATTGCCCCAGGGGGCGGCATCATGTTACAGTGTAAGATCACTGATCTGACACTTTGCTGTGCACTGTGTCACATCAGCGATCTGGCGTGCACTGCTGGAGGCTTCCCGGTGCCTGCTCTGAGCAGGCGCTGGTAAGCCACCTCCCTGCAGGACCCGGATGCAGCCCCGTGCCCATTTTGGATCCGGGGCCTACAGGAAGGAGGAGGTAGGAGACCCTCGGAGCAACGCGATCATATCGCGTTGCTCCAGGGGTCTCAGGGAAGCACGCAGGGAGCCCCCTCCCTGTGCGATGCTTCCCTATACCGCCGGAACACTGCGATCATGTTTGATCGCAGTGTGCCGGGAGCGGTCCGTGACCGACCGCTCCTGGCACATAGTGCCGGATGTCAGCTGCGATAGTCAGCTGACCCCCGGCTGCGATCTGCCGCGCTCCCCCCCGTGAGCGTTGCTGATCGCTATGAAGTACTATCCCGTCGGTGGTCATACGGGCCCACCCCACCTCGACGGGATAGTACGTCTAATGTCAGAAAGGGGTTAACAATGGTAAGCAGATATTGGGACTTGTTAACAGACCTCTTCAGACTGTGAACCGTACAGGAATCATAGCACTGATGAGATGCAGGCAGTACCACAAATAGACATTATTTTCACTCAGGTCACCTCTTCTCTGATTGGAGTCGTTCCCATCCCTTTTGTCTCCTTGTAGCCCAGATGCCATGATGAGACTAAACATCCAGAGTTAATCTCTGCAGACTTCCCTCTTCTCCGCCTTCTGCAACACTTCTTGACATTGTGCCCTTAAAAATAAAGTATCATTAGACCCCAAAATAAAAAGATCTCCTATACTATGCCCCTGAATAAATAATTGCCTCTGTTTCCTGCACAAAATATCCCTCCTACACTATCCCTCCGCAAAATATCCATCCTACTCTGCCCCTCTCCAAAGTTCCCCTCCTGAACACTGCCCCTCTTCAAAATTCCCTTCCCGCACACTTCCCTGCTGCAAAATATCCCCCGCACACTGCTCCTCTGCAGAATATCCCCCGCACAGGGCCGGACTGGCCATTTGGCAATTCTGGCAAATGCCAGAAGGGCCTGTCTGGTTGTGGGCTGCCTTGTGTGCTACGTTGTTAACAGAATCAATGTTCTCAAGTCACCCATACTGTTAACAGTTGTGACGGAGCCCAAAGCCGGTCACTCCGTCACCTACCTCAGCATGCTGTGGGTATAATTAGAAATATTGGTCTTGTAGTAAATCTTTCTTTCCTCCATCCAGGGTAATATTAGTAATATATCCCATCTGGTTATTGGGGACGGGGACAGCATGGGCCTGTGTGATCTCAAATGCCAGGGCTAAATTTCAGCCCCAGTCCGTACCTGCCCCCGCACACTGCTCCCCTGCAAAATATCCCCCCATAATGCCCCTCTGCAAAATATCCCCCCGCACACCGCTCCTCTGCAAAATATCCCTTCCCACACCTCCCCTCTGCAAAATATCCCCCCCCACACTGCCCCTCTGACTAAAGTATCCCACCACCACCCCTGCCTCTCTGAAAACTATGCCCCCCTTTAACAGTTGTCACCCCCATTATGTTCCCTCACTGTAACATTAACCCCCTCCACCATCATCCACACTAATAAGGCATTTGATGTTGGGCTCCTTCACGAATCTCTCACTTGTCTCTTCCCCGCTGTGGCCCTTTGGGGCTGAGGTGCCGGCAGCAGTGTGATGTCCGCAGTGTGCTGACCTTGTCACGTTGGGCCGGGTCTGACACTGCCCCTCTGCCGACACTGCCCCTCTGCCTCAGTCCCGGCCCCTGAGCTCCTCTTGCAGCATTCTATGCAGACCGCATCCTCCTTCTGCTGAGAATCTCCTCCTGGCTACAGGGAAACAGGGCTAGACCATGCAGAATTTTAACCCCTATGTATCCCGCAGAGTTTGACTTCCCTGGCCTGCCGACAGGTGAGATTCTGGGCAGCTCCAGCCTCTACACCTTGCCTGAACCTGGGTCCCTAGTGCAGTTTGTCTCCTAGTATCCTGTCGAGGTGTATTATAGTGTTGTCTCTCCTGTTACCGATCCGGCTAGTTTCCTCTTTCCGTCTGACCTCTCTGCTCCTGACCCGGCTTCATATCCTGATCCTGTGCTGCCCACCTCGACCTCGGATTGTCTGACCATGTCTCTGCCTGTTCCCTGTGCTTCTCATATCTCTGCCTTGACCCGTTGGTCAGCAGCTGCAGGTCCGGGCACTGGCCTGGCGTGGCACCTGGTGGCTACCCTAACGGCTCAAGCCTATCCTCACCATCAGAGGCTCTTGTGAAGACCAGGTAGTCACTTAGGCACGCCTCCCCAGGGTAAGCCCGGCCCGTGGAGCAGATCGATCACCATCACACCATTTTTTTTATTTGTCTTTATTTTTATTTTTTTATTTTGCACAGGGGTTTGTGAAGAGTTTTCGATTTGGCGCTTTTATGGTTTTACACCATTTTTGGAGCATTTAGCACAAAAAAAAAATCAGCAAATAACACCTGACAATAGATGAATAGTGACTATGATGAATCGGGCCCACGGTGTTTAACATCCTCACCTTGACATTTATTCATAGGATATACAGATCTTCAATGTTCCTCAAACTGTAGAGAGCTTGTCGCAATGTGTCAGCGTCAGGCTCCGCTATGAACAAAACTAAAGGCACAGAATGTTTCCATTCACTGCCAGCAAGCAGAAATAGTGACCGTACCAAATATTAAAACACTAGACAACCATTTTCAAGAAGACAGACACCGCAATCTACGTTACGGGTGCACATAAAGAATATGAAGTCTATGAGTTATTTATTTTACAGGCAGAAGAAAAGGCAGACGCCTTAAATAAAGAATTGCTGATGACTAAGCAAAAACTGATCGATGCAGAAGAGGAAAAGAGGCGACTTCAGGAAGAGTCCGGGCAGGTAGGGAGATTTCTAGCAACAGGGTGACAAGGCATACGGTAACAATTGAAACATAGAGAGGACATGGCACTAGGTGAGAAGATGACCATTTTTTTTGCTCTTATTTTATTCCCACTGGTCCCCTTACTATTCCGTTTTTTGTAATTTTAAAATTCGCCATTCGGTTCCAGAGATGTAGGTCTTTTTTATTTTGTGCTGGGGCGTGGCTCACAGGGTCATAGATCAGTCTACGGACACGCCCCCGAGGATCTCACCCCTCACTTGCATGTAGATATGTAATGTGGTTAGTGAAAAGGATAGTGCACGGCAGAAAGATGGCACCACAGTTTCCACTATCTATAGGTAAGTCAGTGTAACAAAATATCCCTAAATATACAGAAGGTGTAATAACCATCAGCACAAAGCTGGTTTTCATCCTTTAACCCTTATGTAGACATTTGATCGATGCTGATCGGACCCCATGTTGCTTATGCAGAGCAGTTGCTGGCCGGTGGAGCAATCCAAAAACCAGAGAATAAATAACAAAAGACAGAGACAGAAACATAATGATATCTGGGTCATAGACCTAGAGGATATAATACTACCCCCTCCGTGCATCCCATGTAAGACCTCATCTAGGATATTGGGTCCAGTTTTGGGCTCCACATTTTCTAAAGACGTTGAAAAATTAGTTCAAAGGCGGCAACAAGATTATTACACGAGGTGAAAAATTTATCCTATGAGAAGTTGAAAAATTAGGGCTTCTTCGGCCTAGCAAAAAGAAATACAAAGGAAGGGCACATGATTTATTTTTTCCCAAAGACCTCAAAAATGGACCAGGGGACATTCATTACTTGTGGAGGAAATGGGATTACAGCATCTAAACAAGAAAGGGTTCTTTACAGTTAGAGCAGTCACACTATGGGATGTCTGACGTAGTAGTAATGGCAGAAACTAAATCATCATTTAAAGAAGGACCGGATGCTTTTATCACAACAAATGGCATTGTGGATTATGAATAATCTAACGATAGAGAACGTAGAACTGGGCAATCAAGGTTGATCTTGATGGACCTTTTCTTTTTCAACCTATGTAATTATGAAGCCGGGTGAAATAAACAGAAAATAGTGAGACAGTCCTGTGTTAAATCTGAGTGGGCTTTCAAAGGTTAATCCTGAAGTCTGTTCAGGGAAGGGGGCCAGGACAAGGAAGGGGGCCAGGTCGGGGAAGGGGGCCAGGTCAGGGAAGAGGGCCAGGTCAGAACTCCAGACCTGCTGTCCAGTGAGGGCACCAGAGTACTCCATCGAACACAATATCTGATACACCGCTTTACAGATAGGGAAGGTTAATTGGGTTATTCGCTACATTTTATAAATGTACTAAAGGCTAATTGCTGATGGTGAGAGATCAAAAACAAGCTAAACACATATCTACCAGACTGGCACTACTCTCCATACTCTTGAATGTGTCCCCCACTGCTCTCCTGGCTTCCTCTTTCAGCGAGTGATGCCAAGTGATTGCTGCAGTGGACACGGGCACTCCCTGCAGCTGACTGCCATGATCACCTGATGCTCCCAACTGACAGAGGAAGTCAGAAGACCAGCGGTGAACTTACTCAACTACCAGACCAGCATTGTTTTCTATGTTATCTTCACCATGGGTACATTAGTAAAAGTAGTTGCCAACCCCTTTAAGTAGGACATCGAGATCTGATTGGCTGCCAAAGTCAGCCGAGCAGCTCTACTGATTGACAGCTCCTGGCAAATCTGATCAGTGCTGGAATATGGTAAGGTAGGTCTGTGAAAGAAGGTGGGCTATCACCTAGTGGGGGGCTGGCCTGACCCAGATCTTCCCATCTCCTCTCTGATATTGAAAAGAAAAATATATATTTTTTTTGTGGATGTTCTGTATCTTTATGATCCACGTAAAGTAAAAGATCCTCCGCTCTCCCGAAGCCTGTCCGATATATAAATCTGTGCATTGTCTGCAGGTTTTTCACCGATCTAGCTCTCTTCAGAACTGTGATAATCAAAGGTTTGTTTAATTTCCATTTACCGTCATGCAGGCTCAGATTATATATCGACTTCTTCAATGTATGGGTAACGACACTAGATGAGGTCAGATCAGCCAATGATTTGATTAACGGATTCCATTGACACCACATGAAAGAGCAATTAAAGCCGAATACAACGGAGAGCCCTCAGTTAGCCCAGAAATTCCAACTGCAACCCAAATTCAAACTTCTATTGTCCTTAATCTTATTTTTCAGTTGAAGGAAATGTGTCGGAGAGAACTTGATAAGGCAGAATCTGAGATAAAGAAGAATAGTTCCATCATTGGAGATTACAAGCAGGTACTGCTATACTTCTCGGCAGTCTGACTCTCTGCATGTTCTGATTTGTGGCCGTGTGTCATAGAGAAAAATTGTAAAATCCATAAAGACCTCCATGGAGAGGGGACATTTCACCCTCACATAGAACATATGGGATTAATTATAACTAGGGAAGTGATAGAGAGCTGACACTTCATCCTCCATTGAAACATGCACTCCTGTCGTGAACAGGTAATTACAGCGGCGATCTACCCTGAGAGCTAATCACTAAGTCTAGGATTTGTATACACACAGGTGGAGAAGTGCAGTGTTTTCCTCTGTTCAAATGAATCGGCTTCCTCTGTTCAAAGGATTGTCACAGGCGCTCTGGAGCCAGTGGTCCATGATGAATATAGGGATCTGCATGATATTTATGGGATATTTATTTTTGACGTTGTAGGAAAGGGATGAGCATAATGCATTCACTCACATCACTGTAAGGCCTTTCTAACACCTCCAAGTAAATTACAGTAAGATGGATGATGCTATCCATGTCAGGTTTCATTTCTATAGAAGTGTAAAATTGTGATCAGAAACATGACAACGATATCTCTTACCTTGGACCTCCAGGGGTGAAGGTATTCTGAACGTTGGGGATTTCATAAAATCCTAAAAGACCTAACAAATCCCACAACCGGCCCCCACATGAGCTCACCAAGGGGAGTTTTGTGGGTGTAACCTTGATCTAATAATAATCAGAGTTCGAGTTTAGTTATTTGTCAGTCCTGGAAGGTACAGTTTGCTGTGGGTTCTGTCCATTTTCCTAAGGAGTGCCTCCCTCCGTCAAGCTCTGAGCCATTTCCGTGATGCAGGTTTGGTACTTTATCTTTTATGAGATTGTTTATACTGTATTGTTTTGTTTCCATTTTGTAACACCTTTGTTTATTTGTTATATAAAATTTAATAGCTTAGATCCACTTGCTTTGAAAACCGCACCCGTGAAGCCAAACCTTACCAATAATGGGTCTCCAATCGACCTGTGTAAGCGATTGGTGGCAGCTAGTAGTTCCTTTTGTCATTGTGGAGCTGGTATATATATTCAATTTGTTATAATCGGCGGTGTATCTACCATACACTCACTGTGAGTTCCCCAATAACCGGCCTAGTAGTGGAAGCAGCTGCGTCCATCAGTCGTCAGTCAATTGTCCTGACCATTGGAGTAAGCAGAGTTCTGTCCCATGACAAACTGGTGGCAGCGGTGAGATCTGCGTGATCTTTCCAGTGTTCTCCCTGACAAACTGGTGGGATCATTGCACTATATGGAGAAAAGCAGGGGCGTAACTATAGCGGTCGCAGCTGCGACCGGGCCCGGACTGCTTAGGGGCCCGTCCATCCAGCAATAGTGAAGGAGAAGGACCCAACCATTACAGCAGGGAGGCGTCACCGCAGGTCGTCCAGTTTCATGGGGGAAGATGGATTTAATGCGGTCACGTGATCCAACCTTGTGACTGGAGAGAGGCGTGTCCACAGGTCTTAAAGCCACACCAAAGGGAAAGACTGGTCGAAGGGAGCTGGTGCTGCTTGAGTGAGTGGCTGAGTGCCTAAACCTAAAAAGCTGCAATCTGTTGCTGCGTCCTCCTCCTCCTGCTGCCGAAGGGTCCCTTAAGCCTCAGATCTGCATTTGTCCTCCTGTCATTAGCAGCCGCTCGTGTGACCTGTCTGCCCTGTTCTTAAGTCTCCCTTGTCCCCTTTCTCACCGTGTGTTCCCCATCTACCCTGTCCTCATAATCCATGTGCCCCCTTCTTCCTTGCTCCCAAGGCTCCCCCCGTTTTCCCCTGTCCCCTTGCAGCTCCGTGTCCCTATCTACTCTGCCCTAGGAGTCCCTTTATTTCCTCTTGTGCCTGTCTCCCTTGCCCTTTTGTGCCCTTCTCCCCTTCCTCCTAGTCCCCATGTGTCCCCTTGTGCCTGTCGCCCTTGTCCCCTTGTGCTTGTGTCCCTTGTCCCTGTGTGTCCCGTTGTGTCAGTCTGCCTTGCCCACTGGTCCCTGTGTGTCCCCTTGTGCCTGTCTCCCTTGCCCACTAGTCCCTTTGTGTCAGTCTCACTTGCACACTAGTCCCTGTGTGTTCCCTTGTGTCAGTCTCCCTTGTCCCCTTGTGTCAGTCTCCCTTGCCCACTAGTCCCCGTGTCGCCTTTGTCAGTCTCCCTTGCCCACTAGTTCCTGTGTTCCCTTGTGTCAGTCTCCCTTGCCCAGTAGTCCCCTTGTGTCCCCTTGTGTCAATCTCCCTTGCCCACTAGTCCCCGTGTGTCCCCTTGTCAGTCTCCCTTGCCCACTAGTCCCTGTGTGTCCTCTATTCAGTCTCCCTGGCCCTCTAGTCCCCTTGTGTCAGTCTCCCTTGCCCACTAGTCCTCGTGTGTCCCCTTGTCAGTCTCCCTGGCCTACTGGTCCCCCTGTGTCCCCTTGTGTCAGTCTCCCTTGTCCCCTTGTGTCAGTCTCCCTTGCCCACTAGTCCCCGTGTGCCCTTCTCCCGCCTTCTAGCCCACATGTGTCCCCTTGTGCCTGTCTTCCTTGCTCCCTAGCCCCCCTGTGTCACCATTGTGCCTGTCTTCCCTAGCCCCCTTGTGTCCTTCTCCCCTGCCCCATAGTCACCATTTGCCCATGTCTTTCTCACTGCACCTGTATGGAGGGGCAGCATTATACTATGAGGGGGGCTGCATTATATTCTATGGGGGTTACATTATATTGTATGGTGGGGGCTGCATTATACCCTGTGGGGTGGCTGTATTATACTATATGTGGGCTGCATTATACTGTATCGAGGACTATGGGGAATACATTATACTATATGAAGAACTATGGGGTGCATTATACTATGAGAAGTGAATTGTACGACATGGATGATGATGGCGGTGCATTATGCTACATGGAGCACTATGAGCAGTGTATTATACTATATAGAGGACTGAGCAGTCTATTTTAATATATGGAGGACTATGAGGAGTGTATAATACTATATGGAGGACTGAGGAGTGTATACTATATGGAGGACTATGAGGGGTGCATTATACTATATAGAGCACTATGAGCAGTGTATTATACTATATGGAGGACTGAGGAGTGTATTATACTATATGGAGGACTGAGCAGTGTATTACACTATATGGAGCACTATGAGGAGTGTATTTTAATATATGGAGGACTATGAGGAGTGTATTATACTATATGGAGGACTATGAGGAGTGTATTATACTATTGTACTATATGGAGGACTATGGAGAGTGTATTATACTATATGGATGACTATGAACTGTGCAGTAAATTATATAGAGGACTATGGGGGTGCATTATATTATAAGAAATACTATGGGGGTGCATTATGATTCTTATATGGATCCCCATGACTTCTATGTAAGCCCCTGATGAGTATAATGGTTTATTTTGTTTTATAAATTACATAACAATGGCAGTACGGGGGACAGATATATACCAGGATGGGGCACCGGATAGTAACGCCACTGAGATCACACTATACAACTTTGCAATAAAGCTATAGTGTGCGAAATGAATAGGGAAAATCTGAATTTGGGTGGAAAATATTTTTGCGGGGGTGGGGGGGGGGGGGGCATTTCAAAGTTCGCATCGGGGCCCATAACTTTCTAGTTACGCCACTGGAGAAAAGTATTGGGATAAACTTCTTAATTATTAAATTCATGTTTTTCATTCAGTCTCATTGCCCCAGTGTATATAATAAGGTTCCTCGCTGTGCCGTCTACCTTTACTAACACGTGTGACAGAATGGCTGGGGGTAAACTGCTCACAGATCCCAGTGCAGTCTTGTAGGATTTCACTTTTGTAAAAAGTCAGTTTTCCCTAAATATTGAAAATGTTTAGGCACCACAACAACTCATCCACAAAGTGGAGACCATGTAACGTTACACCGAGTGCTGAGGAGCAGAGGGCAGAAAAGTCACCAACTCTTTGCTGGCTCCCTAACTGCAGGATCCAAACCTTCATGTTTTTTTAGTGATCGGCCAAGACCCCTTAGTTGCATTGTAGTGAAATCTTAATGCTTCATTCTGCCAAGGAACTTTAGACAATTGTAGCTTCCATCTTTGTGGGAACTGTTTGGGGAAGGCCCTTTTTTCTTTCTCATGACTGTGTCCAGTGCACGAGTTCCATGAAGACATGGTTGAAGAAGTTAGGGGTAGAAGAACCCAAACTGCTACACAGAACCTGGACCTCATCCCCAATACCTTTAGGATGTCCCAGGCTCTCCCCAACATCAGCATCTGACTTTAGCAAAGCTCTTCTTGATGAATGAGTAAAAATTCCCATAAACCGCTCCATAATGTTTTAGAAAGTCTTCCTAAAAGAGTGGAAGCTGTTAGAGCTTCTGTATAGACATATGAATGTCTATGTATGCAGGATGGGATTAGAAATGAGCGAACACTAAAATGCCCGGGTGCTTGTTGCTCGACCCAAGCAATTCCTACTACTCGAGTGCTCGTTTAGAGTAATGAGTATGATGGTTGGTGGAAAGCCGAGCATTTTTCCAGCAGATCCTACAAAGAGGTCTGGGGGGGGGCAGTGTTCAAATGGATGTGAAAAGTGCTGAATGGAAGGAGAACAGCATGGAGGAAGACCCCTGGAAGCATCTCTGACCCCCAGATCGCTGCTGAGAACAATGGTGTCATACCTTTACTCCACTTTAAGGACTGACCATAAAACATTCCAAACCAGCGAGAAATTGCACCTTACAGCATAAAAATGTTAAGAAAGATTTTTTTTCCTCTATAATGACTTGTAAATAAGGAAAAATTTTAAAAGATTTTAAAAATATATATAATTAATTAAACCTAAATAGATTTTTTTTTTTTAAATAAAAAAAATAGGAAATTTCAGTGTAATTTATGAAGGAATCAAGAACTGCCAAAAATAATGGACTCCGATAGACCCTGTATTAGACATAAAGGAGGGCCTCATACACATTATGTTCCAATTGTCATGTATTGGTCTCCTAGACTGATAAAGGCTATGCACTTTTGAGGGTTACATACCAAGGAAATGTCCTCCAGACCACGGAATAGTCTATGGGTGTGCAATATAATACTTATACATTTTTTTTAACAATAATATACCAACAAAATGTATCCCAGAAGACGAAATAGTGTATGGGTGATAAACTTTAACAGTTAAAAAGTGTTATATATCATAAAATACAGTATGTACCCCAGAACACAGAATAGTGTTTTGGTGAGAAATGTAACCCAGCTAAATTTTTTAACACTTTTTGAAAGTGTTATGTATCATAGAAATGTACCCAAGACCACAAAATACATAATACCAGCAAAATGGTTGATATATGACAGAAATGTAACCCTGCAAAATATTTAAATGCTTTTTTCAAGTGTTAAGTATCCAAGAAATGGAACCCAGACCACAGAATAGTGTATGGGTTGGAAATGTAACCAAGCCAAATTTTTTTTTAGTTTTTTGTACGGTTATATACCACCAAAATGTTACAGAAAGCACCTAATAATCTGATAGAGTATTCTAATCCAGAAATATTTTTCAATGCTTTTTGTAAGTTTTACATTCCACCGTAATGCAACAGTAACCGTGTGAATATGTATGGATAAGTCATTGAATTCATAAAAATGTTCTGAATTTAAATATTTTCAAAGGAACCTTTGTGTACTTATACACTCATAAATGATTTGCAGAATGTGCAAAGCCAGTAAAACATTGTAAGGAGTGTCATCCATAGACCCCTACAAGGCTACAGCTTGCATGCCTCATTCAAATATTTTAAAAGTGTAGTTGATGTACTCCTACATTCATAAAGGCTATGTACAAAGCCAGTAAAAAATTATAAGCAGGATAATACAGTAATCCTCTTCGTATTCACTTCTTCTCCTTCCTCTTGAGGCTGGGGGCACTGCCTTCGCCTTCTTTATGGAGCCCGATTGCCATGTGCCTGGGCTGTAAGTGACCTGGCTTCAGATACTGACTTATCCCCCAACATATAAATATGGACAAGAGCCCCGCCTCACCTGCACCATCTGCGCATAGGACGTGGGGAAGCTCAAGGACAGCACGATCTCTTGGGAGTGGTAGTAGTCGTGTCTCGAGCCACCTCAAGGAGCCTCTCCTAGGCCTATTCATTCCTCAAGAAGGGTTCATCATGCTTCTTTCTAGGATCACACCCACGGCATACCAGCCATGTTGCCCTTCTATTTTGGGGAATGTGACCCTAGTTCCAGCTGTTGGCTCTTGTAGCCTTCGAGTTAAGTGTTCCTTCTCTGCTGCTTGATGTTTGAACGAGGTGTGATGACAGGTCACAAACTGCTCAGTGGACACCCTATTCCGCTGACAGACGTAAGTAACTACCACCAATTCTTGTTATCTTACGGCTGGCAGGCCTGAGAACATTTGTCCAGACATGATCCTGGTTCGCCTCTTTGTGTCTTCCAATCAGCCTAGGCCCCACAGTTCGCTCACCAGTTCCTGAATCCTGGCTCTTCTTTCTGCAATTCCCAGGAACCCCAGCCATAAATGATACAGCCTGGGTTCGGACCTTGATGGGTCCAGCATATCAGCCAGATCAGGACCACAGGCTTCTGCCACCTCTGCTGTTGCACCAGCTTCCTCTGGCTCCGATATTCCTCTGGTCACTACCTCATGACTCTCGCGAGCTTCTGCCATCTTTGTCACCCACTAAGCATGTTACATTGTATGGATGGCTAATTGAATACTGTAAAAATAATTAACACTTTTTTGGAGTGTTATAAACCACAGAAACATACCCAGATCACTAATACTGTATGGCTGAGAAATGTAACCCTACAACATTTTTAAACACTTTTTCAATCAGTTTTAAAAATCACAGAAATGTGCCCAGACCGTGTAATACTGTATGGCTTAGAAATGTAAGCTTGCAAAATTCATGAGCGCTTTTTGAATTCAGTTTTATATAACACAGGAAATGTACCCCAGGCCACGAAATAGATGAGAACTTTTACACTACAAAAAAACTTAAATATTCCCTGGATTAGGTAACATCACAGAAATTTTAAAGCAAGCAAGAGAAAAGAAGGCGCAAACAACGGTGCACACCGCTAAATAAAGTGCGAAAACAAGCTTTATTGGGTAATCCATCAGTGCAACCATTATAAACATTTAAAATTCGTTGTTTGCACCTTCTTTTCTCTTGCTTGCTTCAGTACTCATTTGGGCGCAATGGCAGCACCCTGTCATTAATATCATTTTTTTATTTCTGAGTGATGCCCGCTTCTTCTTTACATGGCATCGCAGAAATTTTACCCACACCACGGAATAGTGTATGGGTGATGAATGTAATCCATCCAATTTTTTAACACATGTGTGGATTGTTCGATGTCACAGAAATGTACCGCAGAACCCACAAAACTGTATGGCTGAGAAATATAAGCCTGCAACATTTTTTTAATGCGCTCTTAGAGTGTTGTGTGTGGTTGTATGTAATATATATACCGTATATACTCGAGTATAAGCCGAGATTTTCAGCCCAAATTTTTGGGCTGAAAGTGCCCCCTCGGCTTATACTCGAGTCATGATCGGTGGTGGGGTCGGCGGGTGAGCACTGTCATATACTTACCTGCTTCCGGGGCTCCTGGCGCCCCCCCTGCACGTCCCACTGTCTCCGGGTGCCGCAGCCTCTTCCCCTGAGCGGTCACGTGGGACCGCTCATTAGAGAAATGAATAGGCTGCTCCACCCCCCATAGGGGCGGAGCCGCCTATTCATATCTCTAATGAAGCGGTGCCGGTGACCGCTGATAGAGGAAGAGGCTGCGGCACCGAAGACAGGCAGGGGGAAGGAGCGGGACGCCGGGAGCAGGTAAGTATGTCATATTCACCTGTCCTCGTTCCACACGCCGGGCGCCGAGCCATATTCCCGGCGTCTCTCCGCTCTGACTGTTCAGGCAGAGGGCGCGATGACGCATATAGTGTGCGCGCCGCCCTCTGCCTGATCAGTCAGTGCAGAGAGACGCCGGGAAGAAGGCGCCGAGGAGCTGCAAGCAAGACAGGTGAGTATGTGTTTTTTTGTTTTTTTTTTATTGCAGCAGCAGCACAGATTTATGTGGAGTATCTATGAGGCAATGGTGCAGAGCACTATATGGCAGAGCTATGGGGCAACGGTGCAGAGCACTATATGGCACAGCTATGGGGCAACGGTGCAGAGCACTATATGGCACAGCTATGGGGCAACGGTGCAGAGCACTATATGGCACAGCTATGGGGCAACGGTGCAGAGCACTATATGGCACAGCTATGGGGCAACGGTGCAGAGCACTATATGGCAGAGCTATGGGGCAACGGTGCAGAGCACTACATGTCACAGCTATGGGGCAATGGTGCAGAGCACTACATGTCACAGCTATGGGGCAACGGTGCAGAGCACTACATGTCACAGCTATGGGGCAATGGTGCAGAGCACTATATGGCAGAGCTATGGGGCAACAGTGCAGAGCACTATATGGCACAGCTATGGGGCAACGGTGCAGAGCACTATATGGCACAGCTATGGGGCAACAGTGCAGAGCACTATATGGCACAGCTATGGGGCAACAGTGCAGAGCACTATATGGCACAGCTATGGGGCAACGGTGCAGAGCACTACATGTCACAGCTATGGGGCAATGGTGCAGAGCACTATATGGCAGAGCTATGGGGCAACAGTGCAGAGCACTATATGGCACAGCTATGGGGCAATGGTGCAGAGCACTATATGGCAGAGCTATGGGGCAACGGTGCAGAGCACTACATGTCACAGCTATGGGGCAATGGTGCAGAGCACTACATGTCACAGCTATGGGGCAACGGTGCAGAGCACTACATGTCACAGCTATGGGGCAATGGTGCAGAGCACTATATGGCAGAGCTATGGGGCAACAGTGCAGAGCACTATATGGCACAGCTATGGGGCAATGGTGCAGAGCACTATATGGCACAGCTATGGGGCAACGGTGCAGAGCACTATATGGCACAGCTATGGGGCAACGGTGCAGAGCACTATATGGCACAGCTATGGGGCAACAGTGCAGAGCACTATATGGCACAGCTATGGGGCAACAGTGCAGAGCACTATATGGCACAGCTATGGGGCAACGGTGCAGAGCACTACATGTCACAGCTATGGGGCAATGGTGCAGAGCTCTATATGGCAGAGCTATGGGGCAACAGTGCAGAGCACTATATGGCACAGCTATGGGGCAACGGTGCAGAGCACTATATGGCACAGCTATGGGGCAACGGTGCAGAGCACTATATGGCAGAGCTATGGGGCAACGGTGCAGAGCACTACATGTCACAGCTATGGGGCAATGGTGCAGAGCACTATATGGCAGAGCTATGGGGCAATGGTGCAGAGCACTACATGTCACAGCTATGGGGCAATGGTGCAGAGCACTATATGGCACAGCTATGGGGCAACGGTGCAGAGCACTATATATGGCACAGCTGTGGGGCAACGGTGCAGAGCATTGTATATATGGCACAGCTTTATGTGGAGTATCTATGGGGCCATAATGAACGGTGCAGAGCATTATATATGGCACAGCTTTATGTGGAGCATCTATGGGGCCATAATGAATGGTATGGAGTATCTATTTTTAATTTTGAAATTCACCGGTAGCTGCTGCATTTTCTACCCTAGGCTTATACTCGAGTCAATAAGTTTTCCCAGTTTTTTGTGGCAAAATTAGGGGGGTCGGCTTATACTCGGGTCGGCTTATACTCGAGTATATACGGTATATGTGTATGTATTTGTCTATATATACAACACAAAGAATTAGCACAAATCACGTACTCGATGAATCAAAATATATTCAATTTTTAACCCCCACACCCCCAAAAAATGATGTAGCTATATGTTGCCAATGGACTGCACAGCCCTAATCCCGGTCTACGGACTGGATTCTGTCACTCTCCCTGCTCCTGCAACTCTCCCTCCCTAGGCTAAATACAGATTGTATGTGATACAAACGATGATTAGCCCTTAAGGTACCTTCACACTAAGCGACGCTGCAGCGATACAGACAACGATGCCGATCGCTGCAGCGTCGCTGGAGAGCTGTCACACAGACAGCTCTCCAGCGACCAAAGATGCCGAGGTCCCCGGGTAACCAGGGTAAACATCAGCTTGCTAAGCGCAGGGCCGCGCTTAGTAACCCAATGTTTACCCTGGTTACCAGTGTAAAATGTAAAATAACAAACACTACATACTCACATTCGCGTCCCCCGGCGTCCGCTTCCCTGCACTGTGTGAGTGCCGGCCCTAACAGCAGAGCGGTGACGTCACCGCTGTGCTGTACTTTTACTTTACGGCTGGCACTCAGTCAGTGCAGGAAGCGGACAGCGAGGGACGTGTGACAGACATCAGAGGGTGAGTATGTAGTTTTTTTTTTTTATTTTTACGATGGTAACCAGGATAAACATCGGGTTTCTAAGCGCGGCCCTGCGCTTAGTAACCCGATATTTACCCTGGTTACCATTGTAAAACATCGCTGGCATCGTTGCTTTTGCTGTCAAACACAACGATACACGGCGATCTGACGACCAAATAAAGTTCTGAACTTTAACCAACGACCAGCGATATCACAGCAGGATCCTGATCGCTGCTGCCTGTCAAACTCAGCGATATCGCTATCGTTATCGTTTAGTGTGAAGGTACCTTTAGAAGGGCTCTTATCCTGTGCACACAGACCTGGACTAGGACACTGTCCCTCCAATACAAAGTGTCACAGAGCTGTGCAATGGCGTCAGTGTGCCGAGCCGAGCGGCACCAGTTCTTTTATAACCCCTGATGATGTCACACGGCCAGCCAATCACAGTAATGCCACAACCAAGATGGCTACGGCATTACAGTGACGCACAGGGAATAACCGCCTGTCTTTTGGCTGTGTAACAGGCGCCAAAGATGTGGGGCGGGGATTCGAGTTTTACAAAAAGCACTGCCCATTACTCGCTGAGTAACAAGTACATCCAAGCAACGTGATACTCGAGTGATAGCCGAGCATCACCAAACACTAGGCTCATCCCTAGATGCAATGTCATAAAAGCTCCTGTAATGTGGAAGGGACCCAATATTGCTCCCCATATAGGGTACTTATTTTGAGGAAAAGAAAGAGTAGTGGAGCACATACTTATACACTGTGCAGCATGATGTACTGATTTATTTCTAATTTATAGAATAATTATAATTTATATAATATTTATATTTAATTATTGTATTTCGAGCAGAATATTAGAGCATTATCAAATTTCCCTACACTTTTTTTTTCTCACATGTTTACCAGGGTCCTCCTCGACTGGGATCCCACAGGAATTACCCAGATATTATAGAATAAGGATTAGCGACTTTATGATATATATATACCGTATATATATACTGTATATATATATGTATGTATGTATGTATGTGTGTGTATATATATATATATATATATATATAATTATAATATATATATATTTTTTAAGCTTACTGACATTTTCTGTAAAGCCGAACCCTCTGCTTAGCTTGTGTTTTTTTTTTTTTATGTATTAATTTATTTTGTGTTGCAATCTCCTACTGCTCCCGTCTATTAAAATTGAAAGCTATTGTATAAAATTTGCTGAGTTTTGGCCTTTATTATTTATTCATAACGGTGATATACATTAAAGAATGGCGTCATTGTAGATATCAGCTGGACATACGGCGTCATTGTAGATATTAGCTGGACATACGGCGTCATTGTAGATATTAGCTGGACATACGGTGTCATTGTAGATATTAGCTGGATATACGGCGTCATTGTAGATATCAGCTGGACATACGGCGTCATTGTAGATAGTAGCTGGACATACGGCGTCATTGTAGATATTAGCTGTACATACGGTGTCATTGTAGATAGTAGCTGGATATACGGCATCATAGTAGATAGTAGCTGGACATACGGCGTCATTGTAGATAGTAGCTGGACATACGGCGTCATTGTAGATAGTAGCTGGACATACGGCGTCATTGTAGATAGTAGCTGGACATATGGTGTCATTGTAGATATCAGCTGTACATCCGGGGTCATTGTAGATAGTAGCTGTACATACGGGGTCAGTGTAGATATCAGCTGGACATACGGTGTCATTGTAGATAGTAGATGTACATCCGGGGTCATTGTAGATATCAGCTGTACATCCGGGGTCATTGTAGATAGTAGCTGTACATACGGGGTCATTGTAGATATCAGCTGTACATCCGGGGTCATTGTAGATAGTAGCTGTACATACGGGGTCAGTGTAGATATCAGCTGGACATACGGCGTCATTGTAGATAGTAGCTGTACATATGGCATCATTGTAGGTATTAGCTGTACATACGGGGTCATTGTAGGTATTAGCTGTACATACGGCGTCATTGTAGATAGTAGCTGTACATACGGGGTCATTGTAGATATTAGCTGGATATACGGCGTCATTGTAGATATTAGCTGTACATCCGGGGTCATTGTAGATAGTAGCTGTACATCCGGGGTCATTGTAGATAGTAGCTGGACATACGGCATCGTTGTAGATATTAGCTGTACATACGGCGTCATTGTAGATATTAGCTGGATATACGGCATCATTGTAGATATTAGCTGGATATAAGGCGTCATTGTAGATAGTAGCTGTATATACGGCATCATTGTAGATAGTAGCTGAACATACGGCATCACTGCAGATATTAGCTGGATATACGGCGTCATTGTAGATAGTAGCTGTACATACGGCGTCATTGTAGATACTAGCTGTACATACGGCATCACTGCAGATAGTAGCTGGATATACGGCGTCATTGTAGATAGTAGCTGTACATACGGCATCATTGTAGATAGTAGCTGTACATATGGCGTCATTGTAGATATCAGCTGTACATACGGTGTCATTGTAGATATTAGCTGGACATACGGCGTCATTGTAGATATCAGCTGGACATACGGCGTCATTGTAGATATCAGCTGTACTTATGGCGTCATTGTAGATATTAGCTGTACATATGGCGTCATTGTAGATATCAGCTGTACATACGGCGTCATTGTAGATAGTAGCTGTACATACGGCGTCATTGTAGATATTAGCTGTACATACGGCGTCATTGTAGATAGTAGCTGTACATCCGGGGTCATTGTAGATAGTAGCTGTACATACGGGGTCATTGTAGATAGTAGCTGTACATACGGCGTCATTGTAGATATTAGCTGTACATACGGCGTCATTGTAGATATTAGCTGTACATCCGGGGTCATTGTAGATATTAGCTGTACATACGGGGTCATTGTAGATAGTAGCTGTACATACGGCGTCATTGTAGATATTAGCTGTACATACGGGGTCATTGTAGATATCAGCTGAACATACGGGGTCATTGTAGATAGTAGCTGTACATACGGGGTCATTGTAGATAGCAGCTGGACATACGGCGTCATTGTAGATATAAGCTGTACATACGGTGTCATTGTAGATATTACCTGTACATACGGCGTCATTGTAGATATTAGCTGGATATACGGCGTCATTGTAGATAGTAGCTGTATATACGGCATCATTGTAGATATTAGCTGTACATACGGCGCCATTGTAGATAGTAGCTGAACATACGGCGTCATTGTAGATAGTAGCTGTACATACGGCGTCATTGTAGATATTAGCTGGACATACGGCGTCATTGTAAATATCAGCTGTACATACCGCGTCATTGTAGATATCAGCTGTACATACGGTGTCATTGTAGATAGTAGCTGGATATACGGCGTCATTGTAGATATTAGCTGTACATACGGCGTCATTGTAGATAGTAGCTGTACATACGGCGTCATTGTAGATATTAGCTGTACATACGGCGTCATTGTAGATATTAGCTGTACATACGGCGTCATTGTAAATATTAGCTGTACATACGGTGTCATTGTAGATATTAGCTGTACATACGGCGTCATTGTAGATAGTAGCTGTACATACGGCGTCATTGTAGATATTAGCTGTACATACGGCGTCATTGTAGATATTAGCTGTACATACGGCGTCATTGTAAATATTAGCTGTACATACGGTGTCATTGTAGATAGTAGCTGTACATACGGCGTCATTGTAGATATTAGCTGTACATACGGCGTCATTGTAGATAGTAGCTGTACATACGGCGTCATTGTAGATAGTAGCTGTACATACGGCGTCATTGTAGATATTAGCTGGACATACGGCGTCATTGTAGATAGTAACTGGACATACGGCATCATTGTAAATATCAGCTGTACATACGGTGTCATTGTAGATAGTAGCTGTACATACGGCGTCATTGTAGATAGTAGCTGTACATACGGCGTCATTGTTGATAGTAGCTGTACATTCGGTGTCATTGTAGATAGTAGCTGTACATACGGTGTCATTGTAGATAGTAGCTGTACATACGGTGTCATTGTAGATAGTAGCTGTACATACGGCGTCATTGTAGATATTAGCTGTACATACGGCGTCATTGTTGATATCAGCTGTACATACGGTGTCATTGTAGATAGTAGCTGTACATACGGCGTCATTGTAGATATTAGCTGTACATACGGCGTCATTGTAGATAGTAGCTGGACATACGGCGTCATTGTAGATATAAGCTGTACATACGGCGTCATTGTAGATATTACCTGTACATACGGCGTCATTGTAGATATTAGCTGGATATACGGTGTCATTGTAGATATTAGCTGGACATACGGTGTCATTGTAGATAGTAGCTGGATATACGGCGTCATTGTAGATATTAGCTGTACATACGGCGTCATTGTAGATAGTAGCTGTACATACGGCGTCATTGTAGATATTAGCTGTACATACGGCGTCATTGTAGATATTAGCTGTACATACGGCGTCATTGTAAATATTAGCTGTACATACGGTGTCATTGTAGATATTAGCTGTACATACGGCGTCATTGTAGATAGTAGCTGTACATACGGCGTCATTGTAGATATTAGCTGTACATACGGCGTCATTGTAAATATTAGCTGTACATACGGTGTCATTGTAGATAGTAGCTGTACATACGGCGTCATTGTAGATATTAGCTGTACATACGGCGTCATTGTAGATAGTAGCTGTACATACGGCGTCATTGTAGATAGTAGCTGTACATACGGCGTCATTGTAGATATTAGCTGTACATATGGCGTCATTGTAGATATTAGCTGTACATACGGCGTCATTGTAGATAGTAACTGGACATACGGCATCATTGTAAATATCAGCTGTACATACGGTGTCATTGTAGATAGTAGCTGTACATACGGCGTCATTGTAGATAGTAGCTGTACATACGGCGTCATTGTTGATAGTAGCTGTACATTCGGTGTCATTGTAGATAGTAGCTGTACATACGGTGTCATTGTAGATAGTAGCTGTACATACGGTGTCATTGTAGATAGTAGCTGTACATACGGCGTCATTGTAGATATTAGCTGTACATACGGCGTCATTGTTGATATCAGCTGTACATACGGTGTCATTGTAGATAGTAGCTGTACATACGGCGTCATTGTAGATATTAGCTGTACATACGGCGTCATTGTAGATAGTAGCTGGACATACGGCGTCATTGTAGATATAAGCTGTACATACGGTGTCATTGTAGATATTACCTGTACATACGGCGTCATTGTAGATATTAGCTGGATATACGGCGTCATTGTAGATATTAGCTGGATATACGGCGTCATTGTAGATAGTAGCTGTATATACGGCATCATTGTAGATATTAGCTGTACATACGGCGCCATTGTAGATAGTAGCTGAACATACGGCATCATTGTAGATATTAGCTGGATATACGGCGTCATTGTAGATAGTAGTTGTACATACGGCGTCATTGTAGATATTAGCTGTACATACGGCATCATTGTAGATAGTAGCTGTACATACGGCGTCATTGTAAATATCAGCTGTACATACGGTGTCATTGTAGATATTAGCTGGACATACGGCATCATTGTAGATATCAGCTGTACATACGGCGTCATTGTAGATAGTAGCTGTACTTATGGCGTCATTGTAGATAGTAGCTGTACATACGGCGTCATTGTAGATATTGGCTGTACATACGGCGTCATTGTAGATAGTAGCTGTACATACGGCGTCATTGTTGATAGTAGCTGTACATTCGGTGTCATTGTAGATAGTAGCTGTACATACGGCGTCATTGTAGATAGTAGCTGTACATACGGCGTCATTGTAGATAGTAGCTGTACATACGGCGTCATTGTAGATAGTAGCTGTACATACGGCGTCATTGTTGATAGTAGCTGTACATTCGGTGTCATTGTAGATAGTAGCTGTACATACGGCGTCATTGTAGATAGTAGCTGGACATACGGCGTCATTGTAGATAGTAGCTGGACATACGGCATCATTGTAGATATCAGCTGTACATACGGGGTCATTGTAGATAGTAGCTGGACATCCGGGGTCATTGTAGATAGTAGCTGTACATACGGAGTCATTGTAGGTATTAGCTGTACATACGGCGTCATTGTAGATAGTAGCTGGACATACGGTGTCATTGTAGATAGTAGCTGGACATACGGGGTCATTGTAGATATTAGCTGTAGATACAAAATATTTTAGATTTTACTGAAAGAGACCTAGAAGATGAATACAGAACATTTTCTGTGTATAACGCACATTGTTCCTATTTCTAATGCTCTAACAGAACTGTCCCTTTCATTCCATGATCCCTGCCATATAATGATAATGCAATGATTCATGTTCATTCTGTCCTGAAATGTAGACAATGGAAATGTTTCAGGAGGTTTTTTTCTATATGCAGAGTCCTAAATAGTAGGTTTGGTGTTCAGTGTGACTGTGCCCCTTGCAGTGCGTGCCATTTCCCTACGTATACTTTGGCAGGGTCTTTGCATATTATATGTTTTTCCTTCTGAATCCGAGTTGCCAGTACTCTCTTAGGCTAGGGTCACATTGCGTTAGGGCAATCCGTTAAGCGCATAGCACTAGCGGGTTGCGCTAACGCAATGCTTCCCTAGGGTCCGCGTTCGGCGTCCCCGCTAGCGCAGATCCCCGATCTGCACTAGCGAGGAACGGACCTCGGGCGCGCCGTGGACGCTGCAAGCAGCGTCCGAGGTCCGTCACTCAAATGACGCGACATCGCTAGCGCCCGCCCAATGTGGGCGGGCGCTAGCGACGCGCTCACTATTACAGGCTATGGCGGCGTTAATGGACTACGTTAACACCGCGTTATGCCGCGGTGTAACGTAGTCCGTTAAACGCGGTCACATAACGCAATGTGACCCTAGCCTTACACCAGCTCTCCGTGGGCTCCAGCTGTTCTACCACAAATACTTATTTCTGCCTGGCTTAATTGGCAATTTGGCAATGTCTTCTGGGTGTGAGGAAGCCAAGCATGGGAATGTGATATTTGCTATCTCTCAGCAGTGTTGGACCATTTTAGAGCAGCCTGGGGGTCCGCACTGACTCTACCTCGAGGTTACACACTGTCTCCAGCAGATGTCCTCTGAACACATAACAACTGGCAATTTTCAGCAATATTCATAGGTCCTAATGAATGAGATGAACAGTCTGGTGTGAGGGAATTCGGCACAAGAATTTTAGAAGAGTATATAATGCAATTTTTGGGGAAATCTGTTCCAGTGTACATTGCATTGCCAGCGGAATTCCTGTATGGAAAGACATGGCCTATTCTATTATATGTCAAGTAACCTGGGATTTAAAAAAAAAAGTGTTTTGTGCAGAAATATGGGTCTAGATGCTGATGTTTCTTCTTAAGGAGAACTGACAACGGGGAGAAAACAATATGCAAATTAGCTATCTTTTCAGAAGAAATAAAGCGGTCTCTCAATCTTTTTACCTATTTTCCAAAATATTGAAAGGTAAAATAAATAGTGTCCAAAACTACAGCTTGGTCCACTAAATAAACAAGTTCACATACAGCTACATTGGCAGAAAAAATAAAAATAGTTTTATATATATATAGTTATATATTCTATAGGGTTTTATAAGGAGTAAGGAAAAAAACGGATGCTTACCAGGTCAAGAAGGGGTTAACAAATATAGCTCCAGAGCATGTAATAGTTTTAAACAGAATTATGTAAATGAGCAGGAAATGTCTAATATTTTGACCCTCATTTATCAAAACTGTCTATTAGCAAAATGTCCCTGTTGCCCATAGCAACGAATCACAGCACAGATTCCATTTCTTAACATTCCATGGAACAATGAAAGCCGCATCGTGATTGGTTGCTATGGACAACAAGGACAGTTTTTCTGCCCTTTTGATAACTGAGGCCAGTACATAATATTCGGAGTATAATCCCCCTCACCCCAGCCTTATTATACAGAGCAGTTTCCATCTTACCTGGTTCCTCTTTATCCAGTGAGGTGTTTGGTGGAGAATCACTCAGCTGTTTGGTCTCTGGGATGGAGATGTTCTCAGCTGATGTCCCGGACCTCCGTAATGCACCATTCCCATTTATTATGGGTTTGGCATAGATGAGGCGTCTCCTACATTGGACAACCCAGTCTCTGCTGTTCCTGATCCTCTTCTGGGCTGCCGCTCTTTGTAGGCTCGGTGTCTCCAGACTTTCAGATCTGGAGATTGTGACATGTCTCGGTGTTTCATTGAGAACCTCTTCCAGCTCTAACTCTGCGCCGATGTTTCTCCAATTATTGAGGATGGCATCTTTGTTCTTCCTCCGTATTTCAGGGACCAGAGCTCCGATTTTTTTCAAGGAGATAAGCATGGCCCTGTGAAGATCAGCGGAGGCTGCAGAGTGAGACTCTATGAGGTTCTCCATATTCCTTTTCTTTTTAAGGATCTCATATCTTTTGGTCTTTCTCAGATTTTGATGTTTGGACGCCATTTCTGAGGCGTCAGTGTCCATGTCCGGTAGTATAGTGTCTTTTCGCCCTAAAGCGAACAATGGTTCCTGCTCTAAATTGATTCCTCTCCTCTCTCTCAGAACCCGATCTCTTTGGGCTCTTCTTCTCTCTTTCTCCATTTTCTAAACAATTTTTGCTTCGTTTGTCACGAAAAACAAAAGGGGCTACCTCACCCTTGGGAGTCTGTAAGGCAGTGATTCCTTTAGGCTGTAACACTGGAATATAGAATGTGATGATGTCATCACATCACTTGTGACATCGGTCTTATTATGATGTCACCGTGAGAGAGCTGATAGAGATAGATAGATAATAGATATATAATATATATAGATAGATAATATATGGATAGATGATAGATATATAGATAATAAATAGATGGATAGATAGATAGATAATAGATAGATAGATGATAGATAATAGATAGATAGATGATAGATAATAGATAGATAATAGATGATAGATATATAGATGGATAATAAATAGATGGATAGATCGATAGATAATAGATATATAGAAAGATAATAGATAGATGATAGATATTAGATAGATAATATATATATAGATAGATAATAGATGGATAGATCATAGATATAGATATATAGATAATAAATAGATGGATAGATCGATAGATAGATAATAGATATATAGATAGATGATAGATAATAGATAGATGATAGATATATAGATGAATAATAAATAGATGGATAGATCGATAGATAATAGATAGATTAGGCTGGGTTCACATTGCGTTCAGTGACTCCGTTAAATGGACTACGTTACACCGCGGCATAACGCGGTGTAACGTAGTCCGTTAACGCCGCCATTGAATGCAATGTCGGATGCATCGCTAGTGCACGCCCACAATGGGCGTGCGCTAGCGATGTGCCGTCATTGAGTGACAGACCCGAGACGCAGGCTGCAGCGTTTCCGGGTCCGTCACTGGTAGCGCAGATGGAACGTCGGCACTTGCGTTAACAGCAGCCCGTTAGCGTATGTGCTGAACTGGCTGCTATTAACACAATCTGAACCCAGCCTAATGGATTTATAGATAATAGATGATAGATAATAGATAGATTGATAATAGATGATAGATTTATTGATTGATTGATAGATGGATAGATAGATAATAGATACACAGGTCTGCGACTAAAAGGCTGTTTGATTATTTTCATCTAATTTCCATGTATTTTGGTGTGCTGAAAACAAAAAAAATATTGAAAAAAATCCTGGACGTCAGGATTTGCCACAAAATGCAAAATTCTCTTTAAATTAAGTATATTTTTCCAATTTTTGGTATTTTTATCTTGGGGTTTTGAAAGTCAAAATTACTATTAATTAATTCACATCAATGCATTGAAGATATACAATGCCAAAAAATATAACTTTCAAAGAAAAGAACTTTCAGAGTGAGCTAATGAAACCAGCATCAACATGTTGCAAGCTGAACGAGCAGGCTCTGACATGCCCGGGCTTGATTCAATTGTTTTATCTTGGTTCTCGCCTGTTCACACTTTTTCATCTCAGTTCATGTTAGCTCGTCATATTCAGCCGTGTTTCCCAAAATTAGCATTATGGCTCAGCGGGAGTGTATTAATTCGCCTGACAGTTTCTGTTACATTTGTGGTGAATATCCTCAAAAAGAAGGGCGGTTTGCCTTTAAAGTGGTCGTAGAGAAATTTTTAGGCAATAACAAAGACCCTGACTACAAAAAAATCGTTGGCCGAATGCTGAAAGCATTTCCAGCTTTAGGTTGCCTGATGAGTTTGAAAGGGCATTTCCTCCATTCCCACCTTATCAACTTTCCTGAAAATTTGGGAGCTGTGAGTGAAGAGCAAGGTGAACGATTCCACCAGGACATTAAAGGGAACCTGTCACCACGTTTTTGGAAGATGGGATAAAAATAGCGTTAAATAGGGGCAGAGGTGGGCGTTACATTAGTGTGTGTGTTATGCGTTTATTACCCACCTAAGTTGCCGAAATAACTTTGCAAAGTCTCCGTTTTCGCCTGTCAATCAGGCTGGTCAGGTCACATGGGCGTGGTGTCTTCACCCAGATTTGGCGTAGTTTTCCGTTGGTGGCGTAGTGGTGTGCGCATGCCCAAAGTCCGGAATCCTCTTCCAGGGGATTTAAAATAGCGCGGTGTTCGTTATTGCATTGGTGATCGGTGGGCGCGGCCATCTTCCTTTGGCCGCGCGTGCGCAGAAGCGGCGCTCTGCTGGCCGCGGCTTCAGGAAAATGGCCGCGGGATGCCGCGCGTGCGCAGATGGATATCGCGGCGGCCATTTTCCTGAAGCCGCGGCCAGCAGAGCGCCGCTTCTGCGCACGCGCGGCCAAAGGAAGATGGCCGCGCCCACCGATCACCAATGCAATAACGAACACCGCGCTATTTTAAATCCCCTGGAAGAGGATTCCGGACTTTGGGCATGCGCACACCACTACGCCACCAACGGAAAACTACGCCAAATCTGGGGGAAGACAACGCCCATGCGACCTGACCAGCCTGATTGACAGGCGAAAACGGAGACTTTGCAAAGTTATTTCGGCAACTTAGGTGGGTAATAAACGCATAACACACACACTAATGTAACGCCCACCTCTGCCCCTATTTAACGCTATTTTTATCCCATCTTCCAAAAACGTGGTGACAGGTTCCCTTTAAAGAGATGGAAAGAAGATACCAGGGAAGACCGAGCATTACAATGATGGCAGACTACTGTTGGAGGCTTCAAAGAGACATTCCAGATGCTACTCACAAGCGTAAATGGACCAGGAGAAGCCTCACAGGGAAGAAGAATTGATTTTAGTGTGTTTGTGAGCTCATTGCAGTTAAAAAATGATTTTCATGAAACATTTGTAATAAAACATTAACCCCTTCCCGACATGTGACGGAATAGTACGTCACATGTCGGGACCCCCGCTTTGATGTGCGCTCCGGCGGTGAGCGCACATCAAAGTCGCGACATGTCAGCTGTTTTTTACAGCTGACATGTGCGCGCAATAGCGGCGGGTGAAATCGCGATCACCCGCCGCTATTAACTAGTTAAATGCCGCTGTCAAATGCAGACAGCGGCATTTAACTACCGCATCCGGCCGTGCGGCCGGATATGAGCGCATCGCCGACCCCCGTCACATGATCGGGGGTCGGCGATGCTCCTCCATTGTAACCATAGAGGTCCTTGAGACCTCTATGGTTACTGATTGCCGGTGGCTGTGAGCGCCCCCCTGTGGTCGGCGCTCACAGCACACCTGCATTTTAGCTACATAACAGCGATCTGATGATCGCTGTTATGTAGCAGAGCCGATCGGGCTGTGCCTGCTTCTAGCCTCCCATGGAGGCTATAGAAGCATGGCAAAAGTAAAAAAAAAAAGTTTTTAAAAATGTGAAAAAAATAAAAAATATATAAAAGTTTAAATCACCCCCCTTTCGCCCCAATCAAAATAAATCAATAAAAAAAAACCCCAACCTACACATATTTGGTATCGCCGCGTTCAGAATCGCCCGATCTATCAATAAAAAAAAAGCATTAACCTGATCGCTAAATGGCGTAATGAGAAAAAAATTCGAAACGCCAGATTTACGTTTTTTTGGTCGCCACGACATTGCATTAAAATGCAATAACGGGCGATCAAAAGAACGTATCTACACCAAAATGCTATCATTAAAAACGCCAGCTCGGCACGCAAAAAATAAGCCCTCACCTGACCCCAGATCACGAAAAATGGAGACGCTACGAGTATCGGAAAATGGCGCAATTTTGTTTTGTTTTGTTTTTTGCAAAGTTTGGAATTTTTTTTCACCACTTAGGTGAAAAATAACCTAGTCATGTTAGGTGTCTATGAACTCGTAGTGACCTGGAGAATCATAATGGCAGGTCAGTTTTAGCATTTAGTGAACCTAGCAAAATAGGCAAGCAAAAAACAAGTGTGGGATTGCACTTTTTTTGCAATTTCACTGCACTTGGAATTTTTTTCCCGTTTTCTAGTACACGACATGCTAAAACCAATGATGTCGTTCAAAAGTACAACTCGTCCCGCAAAAAATAAGCCCTCACATGGCCAAATTGACGGAAAAATAAAAAAGTTATGGCTCTGGGAAGGATGGGAGCGAAAAACTAAAACGGAAAAACGGAAAAAGCTCCGGGGGTGAAGGGGTTAATTTTATGAGTCTGTTTTCATTTATTTTGAGGTATTGTCTTATTTAACATAGTTACTTAAATTGTCAGAAAAGGTGATGTCCTATGACAAAACGGAGGTCATTTTCGGATTCAGCGCACTTAAAAACTAAGATTACGTGGAATAACCAAAACAGCTCTTGAGAAAAAATTTTTTGTAGACCTGTGATTCATAAGAAAGCTGTAGCGGTGCATCGCTTAAACAATGCATAGAGGAAGAGTCGTGGAAAGTACAGAAATAAACCATGTGGTCGGGGTAGACAATGAATAAGTCAGTGCTCACACTGCCGTCGCCGATTCCTGGTGAATAGATTACCTGCTGGATCGTTCCGCTCTCGGTCCTTTATGCCGTTGACAGGTCCACGTCTGTGCTCATTCATTTATGGCACAAGTGTAATGTACATGGTTCGGAAAGTTAAAGGGAACTTGTCAGACAATTTATGGTGCCCATCAGGAGTACAGGGTGAGAGGAAGATGAAGAAACTGAGCTCTGTGAGATCTAAGCAGATGAGTTTTTGACTCTGTATTTTCTTACTTAATTGGTAAGCTTTTGATGTTGCATATTTTCTGCACCAAATACTCATCGTGGGAACACGGCCTTAAATGTTCGGAGGGTGGAAGTTTAACTATATGTGTCCGATCGCAGACAGCGCAGTGGGGAGAGGCTCCTTCTGCAGATAACTTTTTTTTTTTTATACAGTCATAGGTTTGCGAGAGGGAAAGATTGAGCTCGAGACATCTAGAAAATTGCCATAAATATTTCAACCTTTTGATTGCAATTTTTGCATTTAGGCATAGTAAGATTGAAGGACAGGAGGGGATCAGATTGTTATTGTTTGTGTATTTTATATTTATTTGAGCATCAGTTCTTGTAAGTAACGCTGTGCTGTCTCGGCTGTGTCCACTTCTTACGTTCGGAGATGAAAACTGCTGTCTGGTTGGGTGTCGGACCCCCAGCAATGATCGGATATTCATCATTGATTGTAGATATCAGTCATCGTTATCATAATCCTGAACAATAGTTTTAGCTGGTTGGTACTATGGATAATAAGTGAAAATCCCTGTCGTTTAAGTAATTCCACTCTCTTGTTCATTTGCAGATATGTTCCCAGCTGAGTGATCGACTAGAGAAGCAGCAGTCGGCAAACAAAGCCGAAATTGAGAAAATCCGGGTACGTTCAGACTGACTGAAGCTTGGGTAATGGCTGTCAGATATTGGAGCATTTCATTGTGTGCATTTCTCTAATATATTTTCATTAGTATAATTGTTTTGCCTGTAATAAAACATACTGCCGCATGTTACAGAGCTTCTTTTTTTTTTTTTATAGAACTCTCTACCTATGCCACTTGAACTTGAGACCTCAATAAAAAGCCTTCAATAGTCTCTAGGTGGGCTGTATGGGCAGTTGTCTAGAGTCACCATTCTTGGTCATCAACCTTGTGTTTGGAGAACACTTTTTAATACCTTTCTAGTTGGCGGTGAAATCAGTTGTCCCAACTCAAAACCGGGGCTTTAAAATAACCCAACGGAATAGAGCGGTGGCCGTGCATTAGCCTCCATTGCTCGATTCATCAACTAATGGGGGCATTTTAGAGCCCTGTTTTGAGAGTCAGTAATTCCCACAGTCAGCAAGTTGTTATTTTCTAGCCTTCTAGCATTTTTTTTTTTTTTTTAACCAAACTGGGTTGCCTGGCTGTTTAAAAAACAGGAAAAATTAAAATAGGCAACACTCATCTGTTTAATCCCCTGGCGATCAAGCACCAATCCTGCAAGCCTTGACATTTTGACTGACAGCCGGCTCAGCACTGATACACTGCATCCTGAGCTGTCAGTCAAAAGTGCCGGAGTGTGCTTACAGCCGCCGGCTTTCAGTCATAGAGGAGTGCCCAGAGCATCATACTATGACTGAAAGCCAGCGGCTCCTGGGAAGAATAAAAATAACTTTCTCCTGGGTGCCGCACTTTCAGTTCGGTGTTCAGGCACCTTCATAATGCTATTAACCACCTGCAGTTTAACCTTGTGTCTGCAGGTTAATAGCGTTATTTGACCTTTAAAATGACTAATATTTATTTAATATTGGAATATTTAGAAATGTTTACTTTTGCAAAGCAAAAAATATATAAAAGCTCCAGCGGTGTGAAACAAATATTGACTTCAATGCTATTAAAACCATAGCGTTTTACAGTATATTTGTAAAATATGGATAGCGGAAAACCTCACGTCGAGAGAATGATGGAAGTGTCCAGTGTTGTCCCTTTCAGTCCGGCGGTGGATAGGAAAGGTTGGGGAAGCATGGCGCTCTACAGTAACGTCTATAGACAGTTATGGAAACAGCCGTTTGTTCGGCATCTTTTCAGGTGTTGTTCTTTCCTCATATAATGGGTTAGATGTATTGGTTTTGAGAAGCAACATTTATTTATCAGATTCCCATAATCATTTTCTGCTTTTGACCACTTAGCAAAAGGTTGACGGTTGTGAACGCTGCCGAGAGTTCTTCAACACAGAAGGAAGAGTGAAGTTGGTCAGCACCAAGAAGGAGAACTCCGCAGAGGAGGACACTGATGAAGAGAAGGAGACTCTTAAAAACCAGTTACGGGAAATGGAGCTAGAATTGGCTCAGACTAAACTTCAGCTGGTAGAAGCCGAGTGTAAGATACAGGTAAACCATCAGTCACAAATCTTATCTGTACAGGTAAAAAAAAAGAAAGCATTGACAACTATTAATAGTGGACACCAGTCTGACAATCTTAGAGCACTGTCGGAAGATTGAATTCTACTAAATCCGAAAGTGTACCCGTATTTTATTTTTTCTCCAACGCCTCATTGGGGGACACAGGACCATGGGTGTTATGCTGCTGCCACTAGGAGGACACTAAGTAAACAGAAAGATTAACTCCTCCTCTGCAGTATTCAGTACACCCCTTCACTGGCTACAATTCGACCAGTTCTTGCTTAGTGTCTGTAGGAGGCACTTGGGTCTTTTTTTCAGACCCCAATTTTCTTACTATAATTTTTATTTTTCCGTAAATTTTTGTTTTTTATTCAACGGATTGAAGGGGGTGACGGATCCCTTTTATAGGGCCCGCTCTCCCCCGAACCAGCAACAGGCGAGCACGGCGAGTATACCTCCCCGTCCCTCTCCTGCGACGCTGGAGCACGCCAATTCTTTTCTGGGGTGACAGTCTGCCATCTTTGGTCCCGATCTCCCTTCCCCCTACAAGACGGCGAGTACATAGAGCCTGCTTTACTGTACATCTCCGGGGGCCTGACATACAAGGCCCACTTTACACGGCGTTGCACAAAGGGGAACGTACCAGTTCCAGAAGAGGATCCGAGGATGGATGGAGCGCGCAGGGACAGGGGGACCTGCATCGGCAGCCATGGAGGCCGCACTGTGAGTACACAGGAGTTCCTCCTGCGCTCCGGATCTCTTGCGGCCGCCGCCGCCGCGCGTCGTCGGGCAGGCCGGAAATTTAGCCCCTGGCTTTTCAGCCGGAGTAGGCCGCAGTGGTCCCTATCTTGCGGCAGAGTCCCCGGGGAGAGACTGCGGCGGTTAGCGTCGCTCTGTTGCGGCCGCCGCGCATCGCAGGTCAGGCTGAAAATTTAGCCCCCGGCTTTTCAGCCGGAGTAGGCCGCAGTGAGCAGATCCCTCCCACGGCCGTAACCCCGCCCCATATATCGGCGCTTCTCGTCTGGGATGAGAAGCGCCCTGCAGATCTCGGGGGCCATATTGTTCCCTCTCCCTGCAAGGAGCCCACGTGTCCACAGCACTCCAGAGAACCGCCACGGCTAATTCCTCCCCGGGGACACAGGCATGGGTAAGCTGCTTCAAGAAAGCTTAACCCCTTCCCTGCGTATACTGCCCCGCTCTGTCTCTAAAGACACTATGTCTCAATCCAAGGAGACTAAAACTGGTAACAAGAAGCACACAGTATTTTTCACTGTATGTGCCACTTGCAATGCGGCCCTGCCCCGAACTCACACTAGTCCTTTGTGTGCGGATTGTGTCCCGGCCTCTGTGCAGCCGATACCGCCGCCGTTGCCGATGACGACGACCCTGTGGAGCCTAGTTTCCCTGAGTGGGCAGCTTCTCTGACACGTTCTATGGATTTACTAGTTAGGGCGGTTGATTCCCTCCAGGGCCCCCCTTCAGGTCAGCCCGCGATGGATTCGGGCGACGGTACGGATCCGTCCACCAGCAGGGGGCGTACTCTATCTCTTCCTTCTCGGGGTTCCAGAAAACGGGTCCATGTTCCATCCCCTGACCACGGGCCAGTTGGTTTTTCAGCGTCTGCGACTGCCGCTTCCCGGTCCCCTTCTCCAGACAACCCGAATGATTCTGAATGAGTCCGACGATTCCTACGTTCAGGATTTCTCCCCCTCTCAAGAGACACTCGACTCTCTCAAAGAGGCGGTTAACCAGACCCTGAAGGTGAACGAGGAATCCGTACCTACCCCCGAACACATGGTGTCGTTCAAAAAGACTAAACGTGTCCAAAAGTTTTTTGTCACTCATCCTGAGTTCAAGGAAATTGTACAAAAACATAGGGATCGTCCCGATAAACGCTTCATGGGTCAAAAGGCCATAGAGGCCAAATATCCTTTTTCTCAGGACCTAATCAAGGACTGGCTGCAGTCCCCCTCAGCCGACCCTGCTGTGTCACACCTCGCTTCCAAAACCATCCTATCTCTGTCAGACGGCTCCTCTGTTAAGAACCCCTCTGACTGCCAGATTGATTATCTGGCTCACTCTGTCTTCGAGGTCACAGGAGCCTCCCTCTTCCCATCCTTCGCTGCCTCCTGGGTGGCTAAGGCTATGGTCGCTTGGGCCGAGTCGCTTTCCACGACCATGCAAGTTAGAGACTTGCCTCCAGAAGCGGTCAACCTGGCTAACCAGATAGCCCAGGCTGGGGACTTCGTAGTCAATGCCTCAATAGACGCAGCCAATTGCGCGGCACAGGCATCCGCAAATGCAATCTCCATTAGAAGAGCCCTGTGGCTCAGGGATTGGCGAGCAGATTCGGCCTCCAAGCGCTCTGTGACATCTCTGCCCTACCAGTCTGGTCGTTTGTTTGGAGAAAAGCTAGACCAAATGATCTCGGATGCCACCGGGGGGAAAAGTAAATTTCTTCCCCAACAAATTCAGATTTCGGCCTTTTCGTAACAATACCAACTGGTCTTCCACTCCCTCTACCTCCGCATCAGCGCAAGGCCCGCGCAGTGGCCGAGGCTCCCAGGTCTCTTACAGACCTAACCGTAATTGGAAACCCAGACCGAGACCACCCGGGTCTAAGGGATCCACATCCCATAGATCCTCTACGCAATGACTCCTTGCGGCTTCCGGGGGGCACCAACAGGGTAGGAGGGCGTTTACTTTTGTTCTGCCAGGCCTGGCTCTCAGTCGTTACCGATGAATGGGTCAGGGAACTGGTATCCACCGGATACAAAATAGAATTTTCTTCCTTCCCCCCCTTCCCGACGCGCTTCTTCCAGTCTTGCCCTCCAAAATCAAAGTCAACAGCTCTTCTTCAGGCCATACGGGCACTTCAAGGGGACGGAGTCATCATTCCGGTTCCCCTAGACCAAAGGTTCAAAGGGTTCTACTCGAACCTATTCGTGGTCCCAAAGAAGGACGGATCGCTCCGTCCGATCCTGGACCTAAAACTACTAAACAAATTTGTAAAAATCCGTCACTTCAGGATGGAATCCCTCCGATCTGTGGTCGCGTCCATGGAAAAAGGAGAATTCCTGGCGTCCATAGACATCAATGATGCTTACCTCCACATCCCAATTTTTCCTCCGCATCAACAGTTCATCCGCTTCGCATGTCGCGGAGAGCACTTCCAATTTGTGGCCTTGCCTTTCGGTCTCGCCACCGCTCCCAGGGTCTTCACAAAGTTCATGGTGGCTGCCATGGCCATTCTTCATTCCAGGGGAGTGGTGGTACTTCCGTACCTGGACGACCTACTGATAAAAGGTTCTTCTTACCCAGCCTGCGTAGAGTCCGTCACTCTCATGGTGGATACTCTTTCTCGCCTGGGTTGGAAGAAAAACTTCGAGAAATCCTCTCCGATTCCGGCTCAGCGGATCTCTTTTCTGGGGATGACTCTGGATACTTCCCGCGGTCTGGTCATCCTTCCTCAAGACAAGGCCTTGGCCTTGCAGCAGGGAGCTCAGAGTCTTTCCCGTCCAGTCTCCCACTCCATCCGATTCAGCATGCGCGTTCTCGGGCAGATGGTAGCTGCCATGGAAGCGGTTCCATTTGCGCAATTTTACCTCCGTCCTCTCCAGCATGCGCTACTGTCTGCGTGGGACGGCAATCCGTCCTCCCTCGACCGCCGCTCCTTCCTGCCCCCACGGGTCAGAAAGACCCTCAGGTGGTGGACGTTGAAGTCCTCCCTAACCCAGGGAAGATCTTTTCTCCCTGTGCAGTGGCTGGTGGTGACCACCGATGCCAGCCTCATAGGCTGGGGGGCGGTTTTCAACCACCACACAGCTCAGGGGCAGTGGTCCGCTCGAGAGTCTCGCCTTCCCATCAAGCTCCTGGAGATACGAGCTATCAGACTAGCATTGTTCCAGTTTCACCACCTTCTGGCGAGTCACCCAGTCAGAATTCAATCCGACAACGCCACGGCCGTGGCGTACATCAACCGTCAAGGGGGAACCCGCAGCAAGACGGCTATGCTCGAGGTGTCACACATCCTGCACTGGGCGGAATCCAATCATTCGCCCATCTCGGCGATCCACATTCCAGGGGTGGAGAATTGGGCGGCGGACTTCCTCAGCCGCCAGGGCCTTGCCTCGGGCGAGTGGTCCCTTCACCCGGAGGTCTTCCAGCAGATTTGTCTTCGCTGTGGGACCCCGGATGTGGATCTCATGGCATCCAGGTTGAACAACAAGGTCCCACAGTTCTTTGCTCGGTCACTCGACCCACGGGCCATCGGAGCAGACGCCCTGGTCTTGCCTTGGCACCAGTTCCGCCTCACGTACATTTTCCCCCCTCTTCCCCTGCTACCGAGGGTCATCAAGATTATCAGGGCAGAGGGGGTACCAGTGATTCTCCTCGCACCGGACTGGCCGCGCCGGGCATGGTACGCGGAACTGGTTCAGCTGGTCGCCGACGTCCCCTGGCGTCTTCCAGATCGCGTGGATCTTCTCACAGGGCCCGAATTACCACCAGAACTCAGGGGCCCTGTCTTTGATGGCCTGGCTGTTGAATCCTGGATTCTAGGCCAAGCGGGTTTCACTCCCAAGGTGTCTTCCACCATGATCAGGGCTAGGAAACCTGTTTCCATGCGCAGTTACCACCGTACCTGGTGAATATTTTTCTCATGGTGCGACACACTGAGGCGATCTCCTCTGGTATTTTCTATCCCTACCATACTGGAGTTTCTTCAGTCTGGCCTAGAGTCGGGACTTGCCCTTAGCTCTCTAAAGGGTCAGGTTTCGGCATTGTCAGTCCTTTTCCAGCGTAAGATTGCCAATAGGTTGCCGGTGAAGACTTTTTTCCAGGGAGTCTCCCATGTGGCGCCTCCCTACAAAATGCCCTTGGATCCGTGGGATCTTAATTTAGTTCTCGGAGCTCTCCAGGAGACTCCCTTCGAACCGCTACAGGACATTTCCCTGACCTTCCTCTCCTGGAAGGTAGTTTTCCTAGTGGCCATTACGTCCATCAGATGGGTTTCGGAGTTGGCTGCACTCTCCTGCCGCCCTCCGTTTCTAAATTTTCATCCGGACAAGGCAGTATTGAGGACCTCTCCCGCTTTACTGTCCAAGGTCGTATCTTCTTTCCACCTCAATGAGGAGATTGTTCTGCCTTCGTTCTGTCTGGCACCAGTCCATCGCATTGAAAAGGCTCTGCATACTCTTGATGTGGTAAGGGCTCTTCGTCGGTACGTCTCGCGGACGGCTCCCTTCCGAACGTCGGATGTCCTGTTTGTACTTCCAGAGGGGCCAAGGAAGGGTTCTCCCGCTTCCAATGCTACTCTAGCTAAATGGATTCGTTCGGCCATTGAAGAATCCTATCGTGCCAAAGGCGTTCCTATCCCAGCTGGGATCAAGGCCCATTCTACCCGGTCGGTGGGCGCCTCGTGGGCCGTTCGGCACCAGGCGTCAGCACTGCAGGTCTGCAAGGCTGCGACATGGTCCAGTTTGCACACTTTTATCAAGCATTACCACATCCATTCTCTCTCTTCTGCAGACGCCGCCCTTGGCTGGTGCATTCTGCAAGCGGCAGTTCCTTAGCCGCAAGCCAGTGGTACATGGGGTATTAGCATATTGCTCCCCACCCAGGGACTGCTTTTGTATGTCCCATGGTCCTGTGTCCCCCAATGAGGCGTAGGAGAAAAGGAGATTTTTGTGTACTCACCGTAAAATCTTTTTCTCCGAGCCAATCATTGGGGGACACAGCACCCACCCTGTTAGCCTTGTTTGGCTTGTTGTTACTTCCTTGGTTTTGACATAGTTTGTCATTTGTTCATGCTCCTACTGCTTTACTACCGAACTGGTTGAATTGTAGCCAGTGAAGGGGTGTATACTGCAGAGGAGGAGTTAATCTTTCTGTTTACTTAGTGTCCTCCTAGTGGCAGCAGCATAACACCCATGGTCCTGTGTCCCCCAATGATTGGCTCGGAGAAAAAGATTTTACGGTGAGTACACAAAAATCTCCTTTTCTCGTTTTGTTTCTCCATAAATCAATAGCAAATATGGTGAATATATGGAACTTTGTTAGATATTCTATGCGAGAAATCTGCTTCTTTCTCCTTCTCGACTGATCTTTCATTCTCAATTCATGGGTAAAAACGATCTACAGTGAATACAGCCTTTCCCCTTATTGACATGGGAGAAGACAGTTGGTGCTCATAAAGTTCTATGGAAAACTGTAACTCCTCCCCCCTCCTTCCCATAGACTCTTCTAAGCACCAATTGTCATCTCTTATTTCAGAAATGGGAACTTTTTTTTTTTTTTTACTAAATACAGATTTTAGCCAGAGTGAAATATCAGTTCAGGAGGAAAGAGAATCAGATTTCTTAAATAAAAATTAAAATAAGGGTTACTCGTAAGAGCTCAACTTCTGCTTTGCATATGGATCTGTTTTTCTTTTGATCACTATACATATGTGCTAAAAGTTGGCTGATTTTGGCCGGATCATGCAGCAGGTACAGTAGAGAGGGACTCCAAGTTTTGCCCCAACATCTGCTATAAAGTCACATTCTGGAGACCACCATACACCATAGATTTGTTATACTTCATATTGATTTATCCTTTGCTCAGCCAAGTGTTAAAGGGAATCTATCCGCAGCTTTTTGCTGTGTAATATGATAGCCACATTACATAGACACAGGGACCCTGATTCCAGTGAAGTGTTACTAACTGGTCTGTGTTTTGCCGTTTCAATAAAATCAGTGTTTTACCAGCAGGAGATTATCACTGCAGGACTAGGTGTCTCATGCCACCTGGTCCAACCAACGCCCCCAGCATGGATTGGTAGCTTTCCAGGTACATTCTATATTGACACAAAGCAACCAATCAGTGGTGTGGGCGGGGTTATACACAGCTCAGCATTCTGAGGTCTGCTAGATCTGCAGCAGAGAAAACTGTGATTGTATCACACCTGCTGCATCAGGTAAACTAAGTGACACATCGCCGGAATCGGGGTAGCTGTCCCTACATTATGCTGCTGTCTGCATTTAAAGAGAATCTGTCAGCAGGTTTTTGCTATATAATCTGTCAGACAAATGCCTCCCCTTGGGTCAGTAGCTATTTTATGGATATCTGCCACCTTTACACTTTCTTAATGGGCTTTACATGGTTCTCTTTCAGGATCTGGAGCATCATCTCGGTCTTGCCCTAAATGAAGTGCAAGCGGCAAAAAAGACCTGGTTCAACAGGACCATCAGCTCCATAAAAACCGCCACCGGCGTGCAAGGAAAAGAGACCTCTTAACACCCCAACTCTTGTACAAATAATCAAGTCTATATGAAAACATGATACCTTCTGTTGCCTTCCTTGGCCAGATATTTTGGTTTGCCTGTATGTAAGAGGACCAGGAGTGCAGCATGGCAGGACGGTAGTAAGTCGGTGCTTGTCAGATTAATGTACGATTAGGCATCTCTGGCCCCCTATTAACACCTACAGAGATCACGTATTAAAAATCATGAAACTAGCCGGAAAAAGAGGAGAGCGAAGAAAACAAAAAAATAGCACCTAGCTTTCCATAATTCCTACGACGCACCATGGGTTCAGTTTTGCCCTTTTTAACTCTTTGATGACGGGGAATTGTTTTTTAAGGTAACAAGTAATCATTAGGGCCTTACGTGAAGACGTACGATAACGATGCTTACAATGAAGCCGCTGGGCACTCCGACGCACCTTCCTATTGTCTGATCATGAGCTGGTGGGTCAGTGCCCTGGCCATGAACAGCGGTGGTCCCTCGTCACCCAACGTAATAGAGTTACCAAAATCTTAGGCTTCACACTACTGCAACACAGGTTTTTTTTTTCTTTTTCTTACATCCTAAGATGGTGTGTTATTACTTATAGCCTAAACTGCATTGAGAAATACTGTATTTTGAGCTGCTGTAGGTCAAACACAAGGCGGGAGGTGAACATGCCTTCAACAAGAAATGCACAGCCAATTTTTTTTTTCCCGGCCCTTGATATTAAATAATATGGCCATGGAACAATGGCAAGTCGCTTACTGAAACAGTAGAGATTGCTAGGTGAGACCGAAATATGCGATAAGGAGACAAAAATGGGGCCTCTCATGCTGCCAACCTGGCATCTAGAGCCGTTGACTGTTATCTCTGTGCCCTCCATCATGCTGAGACGTTAAGAACTTAAGACCATGTTGGTTGGTATGTTGTCCTTTTTTTTTTTTTTGGTAGTGGCCAATGCCAGTCTGCGGCCGCTAAGCACTGTCAGTCAGTACTGCACAGCGTTTTTATGTGTTAAGCACCCAAGTCTTGGAGAAGATCCACCAATGTGGAATCACGATCAACGAGAAGCAGTCAAGTGTCCTGAGAGAGCCTATTCTCCGGGCACGTTACGGCACTGAATGGGACCTTCGCTTTCATTGACTAACCCCGGGATTAAAGCACGTGTCCTCGTCTTGGCGATGTTCCTTCATTTCGGATCTCACTGCTTCTGTTCTAGAATTTGAATCTAACCCGTTAACTCTCCGTTGACCCTTGTCTTGTCCGGGGCTGACGGTTCATCCATCGCACGACAATTCATCTAAAAGGAGCAAAGGACTAACGTCAAGATCCGTTGATGGACACCAAACTTCTATCCCATCTCCAGCAGTTTTTCAGAAGACTGATCTACCTTTTTTTCTTTTTTTTCTCCCACCCAACTTTAGAGGGGTTTTCTGAAATTGTTCCACTACTAGGGCTAGTATACGGCAGTATGAGATCTGCACTTTAGGTGCTAAACACAAAGCACGCGTCATTCCTTTCTGGAGTTCCTGGTGTCGTGTAGAATTCAGATGTAGACTGGCTGTTTTGCACCTTTTTTTTATAATTTATACTTGTTTTTGTTTTGTTTTTTTTCTTGCAAATGTTGCATCAGTGATAAAGTTGTTACGTGTAAGCGGGTTACACTAAGAGGCACTGGTTTGTGTACATATACAGTATATAAAAAGTTTGGTTTATTTTGTATATCTACTCTTTTTTTGTTTTCTTAGGTCCCGTACTAACGCTAGCTACTGTAAAAGTTATATATCGGAATCCTAACACAATCTGCTAAAGATTTCTCTTTCCCATATCTGCTACAAATGTCCTTTATTGTTTTAAACATAAGAAGATTGCTGTTCTTATTTTGACCGTGTGCTAATAGTGCTGGTGTAGGTGCGGTGTGTAAACCCAATCAACTCAAATATAAAGTACTATTAAATTTCACCACTGAGCAGTCGATTTCATTGTACTGACTACAACCTCCCTGTGTGATCCTATGGAAAACGCTTATTCATACACACAAATGACTAGAAAAGGGGACCGTCCATGATGATTCTAGTCCCAATCATGATTTGCTACTTTTGTTTTTTTTTTGTACACCAAATTTTTTTAGATGGGTTAATTAAATTTTTTTTTTTTCGTTGCACAGACAAAAAATGCTTTGTATTTTTCACTTTGACTTTTCTTCGCAATTTTTAGCTAAAAAAAAGTAGCACATTTCATAAAATGTTGCAAAATAAAATTGCACTAAAGTTTCTGGCTTTCATAAAATGACTTCAGGGAAAGATGGAAGTACAGTTTTGGGTCATACCAAAGCAGCTGGAAGCCCAAAACAACGCCAACCGTGATAAACTTAAAAATAATAATAGATAAAGACATATAAAATAGACTTAAAAAGGGGACAAATGGAAAGATGAATATGGGAGAAACAAAAACACCTATTAGGCTGTGTAGGTTTTTTTTTTCCCTATACATCCAGTGTTTTACCAGCAGGAGATTATCACTGCAGGACTAGGTATCCTGTACCTCCTGGTCCAACCACACCCCCAGCACTGATTAGCAACTTTCTGTCAATATACAGTGTACACAGAAGCTGCCAATCAGTGATGTGGGCGGGGTTATATACAGCTCAGCATTTGAGCTCTGCTAGATCTGCAGCAGAGAATACTGTGATTGTATCACAACTGCTGCACTCAGTAAAACTGACTCATGGCTGAAATTGGGGTCTCCGTCCCTACATCATGCTGCTGTCAGATTATATATTGAAAATGTGACAACAGATTACTGTATTCCCCCTCAATAAAGAAAAAAGTTAAATAAAAGCAGCATGTACTCCACTCTGGTGGCAGCTCGATGCCTGTTTTCTATCTAATTTTGTGTGTTTTTAACTTTTTTTATTTTTCTTTTTTTATATCTGCTCACCTGTTGTTTGGTTTTCCTCTTTGTCGGCAGAGTTTTGCAATTCCAGATGTTTTCTGCGGATTCTTCTTTTTAAAGGGTCACAAACATTGGCCCATCTCCACTCCAGTCACCCCTACACCATTCTTGTGTGTTTTTTGAGTACGCCAGTTTTTTTGGCACAATTTTTGTGATATTCTGCGAAACATGTGACTCTTTCCTCTAAGAAGTCGCAAAAAAATGTTCAATAGAGAAAAAAAGACCGTTTTTAACTTTGATCAAAATTCTTAGATCGCAGGTGGCATTTTGATGAATTTGGTGCCAAAAAAAAAAGTCAGCGAAAAGTCAAAAAAGAAAAGAGACTTTAAAAGAAACTCAAAGAGGTAAGTTACTTTCTTGAGTACTGGAGCTTTTTCATGGTAAAAAAAAATAAAATTATCCGCCCTCATCTGATGTCCAAAGGAACGGCTCATCTAGGCACAGGTGAAGAGCAGTAGACACCGCTTAGAACAAGAAATGAATGCCATCACCGATTATTGTAAGCATCGCACATATTGTAGTGTAGTTTTGCTTAAACTATTGTCCTCAGGTGTAATTCAATGTAAAACAACACAAACCGCACATTACTTGCCCTCCCCGGGTCCAGCGCTGTGTCTCTGCCACTGGCCCGATCAATATTTTGTCTGTATTGCTGATGTCACTTTGACAGCGCTGCAGCCAGTCATTGAGCTGAGCATTTGCGATCTTGTCTACAGCGCTGCAGTCAATCACTGAGCTTATGCCATGTACATCGGCAAAGTAAATGAGCTCAGCTCTCTATGTGATATCAATGCTGTATCCAGTCAGCAGAAGCTCTGGAACGTCATTGGTCGGCAATTTCAAAAGGAGTTGCCAGCAGCGGATCTAGATGATTTGCCCAAGTGCATTCAGAGTAGCAGAACATAACCTCGTTGATGGCAGACTGTAACTGCAGGGTTTCTGCACATGAATAAATAAGAAGTCTTGAACATTTTCATTAGATTACAATAAAGCTGCAAGTGCTTACTACTTCTGCAGTCCTTATGACCATAGTTGTATATGGATACTAGATAGTTGCAGATGGATATATACACATGCAGTTGAAACCAGAAATTTCCATACACTATATAAAAAGACACATCTGCATGTTTTTCTCAATATCTGACATGAAATGTATTTTAATGCACACCTGAAACATCATGGTAAAGTCTAAAGAAATCCGCCAAGATATCAGGAATTGGATTGTGGACTTGCACAATCTGGCTCATCCTTGGGTACAATTTCAAGATACCTGAAGGTGCCTCGTTCATCTGTACAAACAATTATACGCAAGTACAAACAAGATGGGAATGTCCAGCCATCATACAGCTCAGGAAGGAGACTGGTTCTGTGTCCCAGAGATGAATGCGCTTTGGTCCGGCGTGCATGTCAACCCAAGGACAAAAGCAAAAGACCTTGTGAAGATGATGGCAGAAGCTGTGTCAATATAGTGTGAATAATTTAATGCACAAATTTGTTGTCCATTCGTAATTACCTTGACAAGTGTACTTATGCTGGCTTGGATGCACAAATATGTATATCTTGTTACTGTTTTGGTTAATAAACGAATTAAAAAAAAAAAAAGATTGTGTCAATATCCACAGGGAAATGAGTACTGCATCTCAACATGGGCTGTAAGTCTACTCTGCCAGGAAGAAGCCATTACTCCATAAGAAACATAAAAAAGCCAGATTAATGTTTGCAAATGCACACAGGAACAGAGACTTAAATTTTTGGAGACATGTCCTGTTGTCTGATGAAACTAAAATTGAACTTTTTCGGCATAATGACCATCGTTATGTTTGGAGGAAAAAGAGAGAAGCTTGGAAGCCTAAGAACACCATCCCAACTGTGAAACATGGGGGCGGCAGCATCATATTGTGGGGTTGTTTTGCTGCAGGAGGGACTTTTGGTCTTCACAAAATAGATGGCATCGTGAGAAAAGAAAATTATGGCAATACTGAAGCAACATCTCAAGACATCAGCCAGGAAGTTAAAGCTTGGGCGGAAATGTGTCTTCCAAATGGACAATGGCCCCAAGCACACTGCCAAAATGGTAACAAAGTGGCTTCAGGATTACAAAGTCAATGTTTTGAAGCGACCATTACGAAGCCCTGATCTCAATCCAATTGAAAATTTATGGCCAAAGCTGAAAAGGCCGGTGTGAGAAAGGCAACCTACAAACCTGGATCACTACACCAGTTTTGTCAGGAGGAATGGGCCCAAATTCTGGCCAACTATTGTGAGAAGCTTGTGGAAGGAGAAACCAAACGTGACCCAAGTCATTCAGTGTAAGGGCAATGGCACCAAATACTAATGAAATGTATGTTTGCAGTAAGTAATAAAAATGCCATAAAACATCCCCTCTCTCATTATTCTGGCATTTTGCAAATATTAATAATTATGGTAATCCTAACTGACCTAAAACGGGAAAGGTTTATTCTGATGTCATGTCAGATATTGAGAAAAACCTGCAGATGTGACTTTATAGTGTATAGAAACCTCTGGTTGCAAACCATCAACTCAAATACTTCAAGTAGCAAAGTAGATGGCATATCCACGTTTATTAACCCCTTCCCGACCCATGACGCCACGTAGGCGTCATGAAAGTCGGTGCCAATCCGACCCATGACGCCTATGTGGCGTCATGGAATGATCGCGTCCCTGCAGATCGGGTGAAAGGGTTAACTCCAATTTCACCCGATCTGCAGGGACAGGGGGAGTGGTACTTTAGCCCAGGGGGGTGGCTTCACCCCCTCGTGGCTATGATCGCTCTGATTGGCTGTTGAAAGTGCAACAGCCAATCAGAGCAATTTGCAATATTTCACCTATGAAAATGGTGAAATATTGCAATCCAGCCGTGGCCGATGCTGCAATATCATCGGCCATGGCTGGAAATCCAGATCTGCCCACCGATCTCCCCAGTCCTCCGTTCTGTCCCGTACTCCCCTCCGTCCGCCTGTCCGCTCCCCCGTCCTGTCCGTTCCCCCCGTGCTCCGATCCATACCCCCACACCACCCCATACTTACCGATCCTCCCGGGGTCCGTCCGTCTTCTCCCTGGGCGCCACCATCTTCCAAAATGGCGGGCGCATGCGCTGTGCGCCCGCCGAATCTGCTGGCCGGCAGATTCCTTCCATGTACATTTTGATCACTGTGATAGGTTTTATCACAGTGATCAAAATAAAAAAAAAGTAAATGAACCCCCCCCTTTATCACCCCCATAGGTAGGGACAATAATAAAATAATTTTTTTTTCCCACTAGGGTTTGGGGTAGTGTTAGGGGTAGGGTTAGAACTAGGGTTAGCGTTAGAATTAGGCTATGTGCACACGGTGCGGATTTGGCTGCGGATCCGCATCGGATTCGTAGCAGTGTTCCATCAGGTTTACAGTACCATGTAAACCTATGGAAAACCAAATCCGCTGTGCCCATGGTGTGGAAAATACTGCGCGGAAATGCTGCGTTGTATTTTCCGCAGCATGTCAATTCTTTGTGCGGATTTCGCAGCGTTTTACACCTGTTCCTCAATAGGAATCCGCAGGTGAAATCCGCATAAAAAACACTGGAAATCCGCGGTAAATCCGCAGGTAAAACGCAGTGCCTTTTACCTGCGGATTTTTCAAAAATGGTGCGGAAAAATCTCACACGAATCCAGAACGTGGGCACATAGCCTTAGGGTTGGAATTAGGGCTAGGGTTGGAAATAGGGTTAAGAATAGGCTTGTGGTTAGGGTTAGGTGTTATGATCTGGTGGCCTAAGAGCAGCATGAGACGTACTCTGGAGAAGGTGGTACCTGTACTGACCGCAGACCCTAAACTTAACACCGCAACTAGAAGTAGCCGTGGAATGTACCTAGCGCTCCCTAGACATCTCGACACAGCCGGAGGACTAATTACCCCTAGAGATAGAAAAGGGAAAACTATCTTGCCTCAGAGAAAATCCCCAAATGATAGACAGCCTCCCACAAATATTGACTGTGAGAGGAGAGGGAAATAACATACGCAGGCTGAAATCAGATTTTAGCAAAGGAGGCCACTTCTAGCTAAATAGAAAGGATAGGACAGAGTACTATGCGGTCAGTATTAAAACACTAGAAAATATCCACCACAGAAAATACAAAATCTCCACAGCTAACTAAAGATATGGAGGGTACATCTGCATCTCCAGAGATACCAGCTTGGCTGAACAAATTCTTATACAGACCAAGCTGGACAAGACAAAAACATGGAAAAGAACTGAACAATAAGGCCACAGCATGTGGACAGCAAAAATCAAGGCCAGAACTTATCTTTGTTGAAATGAACAGCAAAGCAGGAGAGACCAGGCAAAGATGTGAATCCTCCAGGAACAATGGACAACTGGCACTGACTAAAGGGTCAAGCAAGACTAAATGGCCCAGTCAGAATGGCAAAAAGTGAACACACCTGATAACTGCTGTGATTCAGAGACAGCAGTTCTACCACTTACAACCACCGGAGGGAGCCCAAGAGCAGAATTCACAACATAACCCCCCGCTTGAAGAGGGGTCACCGAACCCTCACCAGAGCCCCCAGGCTGATCCGGACGAGCCAAATGAAAGGCACGAACCAAATCCTCAGCATGAACATCGGAGGCAACAACCAAAGAATTATCCTCCTGGCCATAACCCTTCCATTTGACAAGATACTGAAGCTTCCGCCTCGAAAAACGAGAATCCAAAATCTTCTCAACCACATACTCCAACTCCCCATCAATCAACACCGGGGCAGGAGGATCAACAGAGGGAACAACGGGCACCACATATTTCCGCAACAAAGATCTATGAAAAACATTATGGATGGAAAAAGAGGCAGGAAGGGCCAAACGAAAAGACACTGGATTGATAATCTCAGAAATCCTATAAGGGCCAATAAACCGAGGCTTAAACTTGGGAAGAAACCTTCATAGGAACATGACGGGAAGACAACCAGACCAAATCCCCAACCCGAAGCCGGGAACCAACACACCGACGACGGTTAGCAAAACGCTGAGCCCCCTCCTGAGACAACACCAAATTGTCAACAACATGAGCCCAAATTTGCTGCAACCTATCAACCACAGAGTCCACCCCAGGACAATTAGAAGGCTCAACCTGCCCCGAAGAAAAACGAGGATGAAAACCAGAGTTACAAAAGAAGGGTAAAACCAAGGTAGCAGAACTAGCGTGATTATTAAGGGCAAACTCGGCCAATGGCAAGAAAGCCACCCAATCATCCTGATCAGCAGACACAAAGCATCTCAAATAAGTTTCCAAAGTCTGATTAGTTCGCTCGGTTTGGCCATTTGTCTGAGGATGAAATGCAGAAGAAAAAGACAAATCAATGCCCAGCCTAGCACAAAAGGCCGTCCAAAACCTAGAAACAAACTGGGAACCTCTATCGGACACAATATTCTCCGGAATGCCATGCAAACGAACCACATGCTGAAAAAACAACGGAACCAAATCGGAAGAGGAAGGCAAATTAGGCAAAGGTACCAAATGAACCATCTTAGAAAACCGGTCACAAACCACCCAGATAACTGACATCCTCTGGGAAACTGGAAGATCCGAAATAAAATCCATAGAAATATGCGTCCAAGGCCTCTCAGGGACCGGCAAAGGCAAAAGCAACCCACTAGCGCGGGAACAGCAAGGCTTGGCCCGCGCACAAGTCCCACAGGACTGCACAAAAGAACGCACATCCCGTGACAAAGAAGGCCACCAAAAGGACCTACCAACCAAATCTCTGGTACCAAAAATCCCAGGATGACCAGCCAACACAGAACAATGAACCTCCAAAATCACTTTACTAGTCCATCTGTCAGGAACAAACAGTTTCCCCACTGGACAGCGGTCAGGTTTATCAGCCTGAAATTCCTGAAGAACCCGTCGTAAATCAGGGGAGATGGCAGAAAGAATCACCCCATCCTTCAGAATACCGACCGGCTCAAGGACCCCAGGAGAATCCGGCAAAAAGCTCCTAGAGAGGGCATCAGCCTTAACATTCTTAGAACCCGGAAGATACGAGACCACAAAATCAAAACGGGAGAAAAACAGGGACCATCGGGCCTGTCTAGGATTCAGCCGTTTGGCAGACTCGAGGTAAATCAGATTCTTATGATCGGTCAAGACCACAATACGGTGCTTGGCCCCCTCAAGCCAATGTCGCCACTCCTCAAATGCCCACTTCATAGCCAACAACTCACGATTGCCGACATCATAATTGCGTTCCGCAGGGGAAAACTTTCGAGAAAAGAAGGCACACGGTTTCATCAAGGAACCATCAGAATTCCTCTGAGACAAAATGGCCCCTGCCCCAATCTCAGAAGCGTCAACAACCTGAAAAGGAAGAGAAACATCCGGCTGACGCAACACAGGGGCAGAAGTAAATCGGCGTTTAAGCTCCTGAAAGGCAGAAACAGCCGCAGAGGACCAATTCGTCACATCAGCGCCCTTCTTTGACAAATCGGTCAGGGGTTTAACCACACTGGAGAAGTTGGCAATGAAACGGCGATAAAAATTAGCAAAGCCCAATAATTTCTGAAGGCTCTTCACGGATGTGGGCTGGATCCAATCATGAATGGCCTGAACCTTAACCGGATCCATTTCTATAGATGAGGGAGAAAAAATGAAGCCCAAAAAAGAAATCTTCTGTACTCCAAAGACGCACTTAGACCCCTTCACAAACAAGGCATTATCACGAAGGATCTGAAATACCATCCTGACTTGTTTCACATGAGACTCCCAATCATCTGAAAAAATCTAAATATCATCCAAATATACAATTATGAATTTATCAAGGTAATTCCGAAAAATATCATGCATGAAGGACTGAAACACAGATGGAGCATTAGAGAGTCCGAATGGCATCACAAGGTATTCAAAATGGCCTTCGGGCGTATTAAACGCAGTTTTCCATTCGTCACCCTGCTTAATACGAACAAGATTATATGCCCCTCGAAGGTCAATCTTAGTAAACCAACTAGCCCCCTTAATCCTAGCAAACAGATCAGAAAGCAAAGGCAAAGGGTATTGGAATTTGACCGTGATCTTATTCAAGAGGCGATAATCAATACAGGGTCTCAAGGAGCCATCTTTTTTGGCAACAAAGAAAAAACCTGCTCCCAATGGTGAAGAAGATGGCCGAATATGCCCCTTCTCCAAGGACTCCTTAACATAGCTCCGCATGGCGGTATGTTCTGGCACAGACAGGTTGAAAAGTCTGCCTTTAGGAAACTTACAGCCTGGAATCAAGTCAATAGCACAATCACAGTCCCTATGCGGTGGAAGGGAACTGGACTTGGGCTCATTGAATACATCCTGGAAATCTGACAAAAACTCAGGAATTTCAGAAGAGGGGGAGGAGGCAATTGACATCAAAGGAACGTTACCATGAACCCCCTGACAACCCCAACTAGTCACAGACATAGATTTCCAATCTAATACCGGATTATGCACCTGTAACCATGGGAAACCCAGCACAATAGCATCATGCAAATTATGCAACACCAGAAAACGACAATCTTGCTGATGGGCTGGGGCCATGCACATGGTCAGCTGTGTCCAAAACTGAGGTTTATTTTTAGCCAACGGTGTAGCATCAATGCCCCTCAAAGGAATAGGACTCTGCAAAGGCTGCAAGGGGAAACCACAACGTCTGGCAAATTCTAAATCCATTAAGTTTAGAGCGGCGCCTGAATCCACAAATGCCATGACAGAAAATGACGATAATGAGCAGATCAGGGTCACAGACAACAGAAATTTAGGTTGTACAGTACTGATAGTAACAGAACTAGCGATTCTCTTGGTACGCTTAGGGCAATCAGAAATAACATGAGCAGAATCGCCGCAGTAAAAACACAACCTATTCTGACATCTGAATCCTTGTCGTTCAGCTCTAGACACAATCCTATCACACTGCATAGGCTCAGGACTCCGCTCGGAAGACAATGCCATAGTGTGCACAACTCTGCGCTCCACAAGCGTCGATCAATCTGAATGGCCAGAGACATAGAATCACTCAGACCAGCAGGCGTGGGGAACCCCACCATAACATCTTTAACGGATTCAGAAAGACCCTTTCTGAAAATTGCAGCCAAGGCATCCTCATTCCATTGAGTCAGTACAGACCATTTTCTAAATTTCTGGCAATATGATTCTGCCGCTTCTTGACCTTGACACAGGGCCAACAAGGTCTTCTCAGCATGATCCACCGAATTAGGTTCGTCATACAATAACCCAAGCGCCTGAAAAAAGGTGTCAACATTAAGCAACGCCGGATTCCCAGGTTCCAGGGCAAATGCCCAATCCTGGGGGTCACCACGCAGCAGAGATATAACAATTTTAACCTGCTGGATGGGATCACCAGAGGAACGGGGTTTCAGAGCAAAAAACAGTTTACAGTTATTTTTAAAGCTCAAAAATTTGGACCTATCCCCAAAAAACAAATCAGGAGTTGGAATTCTAGGCTCTAAAACCGGAGTCTGAACGATATAATCGGAAACACCCTGTACTCTAGCAGCAAGTTGATGCACACGAGAAGCCAATCCCTGAACATCCATACCAGCGCCGAACTCCTGTACCACCCAGAGGTAAAGAGGGAAGGAAAAAAAAACACAACAGACTACAGAAAAAAAAATGGCTCAGCACTTTCCTTCCCTTCTTCTGAGATGCGGTTAACTCATTGTTGGCCAGTTGTACTGTTATGATCTGGTGGCCTAAGAGCAGCATGAGACGTACTCTGGAGAAGGTGGTACCTGTACTGACCGCAGACCCTGAACATAACACCGCAACTAGAAGTAGCCGTGGAATGTACCTAGCGCTCCCTAGACATCTCGACACAGCCGGAGGACTAATTACCACTAGAGATAGAAAAGGGAAAACTATCTTGCCTCAGAGAAAATCCCCAAAGGATAGACAGCCCCCCACAAATATTGACTGTGAGAGGAGAGGGAAATAACATACGCAGGCTGAAATCAGATTCTAGCAAGGAGGCCACTTCTAGCTAAATAGAAAGGATAGGACAGAGTATTATGCGGTCAGTATTAAAACACTAGAAAATATCCACCACAGAAAATACAAAATCTCCACAGCTAACTAAAGATATGGAGGGTATATCTGCATCTCCAGAGATACCAGCTTGGCTAAACAAATTCTTATACAGATCAAGCTGGACAAGACAAAAACATGGAAAAGAGCTGAACAATAAGGCCACAGCATGTGGACAGCAAAAATCAAGGCCAGAACTTATCTTTGTTGAAATGAACAGCAAAGCAGGAGAGACCAGGCAAAGATGTGAATCCTCCAGGAACAATGGACAACTGGCACTGACTAAAGGGTCAAGCAAGACTAAATAGCCCAGTCAGAATGGCAAAAAGTGAACACACCTGATAACTGCTGTGATTCAGAGACAGCAGCGCTACCACTTACAACCACCGGAGGGAGCCCAAGAGCAGAATTCACAACAGTTAGGGGTGTGTTGGGGTTAAAGTTGTGGTTAGGGTTGGGGTTAGGGTTGGGATTAGGGTTAGGGTTGTGGTTAGGGGTGTGTTGGGGTTAGTGTTGGAGTTAGAATTGAGGGGTTTCCACTGTTTAGGCACATCAGGGGTCTCCAAACGCAACATGGCGCCACCATTGATTCCAGCCAATCTTGCGTTCAAAAAGTCAAATGGTGCTTTCTCCCTTCCGAGCCCCGACGTGCGCCCAAACAGTGGTTTACCCCCACATATGGGGTACCAGCATACTCAGGACAAACTGGACAACTTTTGGGGTCCAATTTCTCCTGTTACCCTTGGGAAAATAAAAAATTGTGGGCTAAAAAATCATTTTTGAGAAAAGAAAAATTATTTTTTATTTTCATGGCTCTGCGTTATAAACTTCTGTGAAGCACTTGGGGGTTTAAAGTGCTCACTATGCATCTAGATAAGTTCCGTGGGGGGTCTAGTTTCCAAAATGGGGTCCCTTGTGGGGAAGCTCCAATGTTTAGGCACACTGGGGCTCTCCAAACGCGACATGGTGTCCGCTAAAGATTGGAGCCAATTTTTCATTCAAAAAGTCAAATGGCGCTCCTTCCCTTCCGAGCGCTGCCGTGCACCCAAACAGTGGTTTACCCCCAAATGTGAGGTATCAGCGTACTCAGGACAAATTGGACAACAACGTTCGTGGTCCAGTTTCTCCTTTTACGCTTGGGAAAGTAAAAAAATTGTTGCTAAAAGATCATTTTTGTGACTAAAAAGTTAAATGTTAATTTTTTCCTTCCATGTTGCTTTTGCTGCTGTGAAACACCTGAAGGGTTAATAAACTTCTTGAATGTGGTTTTGAGCACCTTGAGGGGTGCAGTTTTTAGAATGTTGTCACTTTCGGGTATTTTCAGCCATATAGAACCCTCAAACTGACTTCAAATGTGAGGTGGTCCGTAAAAAAAATGGTTTTGTAAATTTCGTAAAAATGAGAAATCACTGGTCAAATTTTAACCCTTTTAACTTCCTAGCAAAAAAAAATGTTGTTTCCAAAATTGTGCTGATGTAAAGTAGAGATGTGGGAAATGTTATTTATTAACTATTTTGTGTCACATAACTCTTAACAGAATAAAAATTCAAAATGTGAAAATAGCGAAATTTTCAAAATTTTTGCCAAATTTCCGTTTTTTTCACAAATAAACTCAGAAATTATCGACCTAAATTTACCACTAACATGAAGCCCAATATGTCACGAAAAAACAGTCTCAGAATCGATAGGATCCGTTGAAGCGTTCCTGAGTTATTACCTCACAAAGGGACACTGGTCAGAATTGCAAAAAACGGCCAGGTCATTAAGGTCAAAATAAGCTGGGTCATGAAGGGGTTAAAGGTGTCCAGGTTTGGGATTCAAGTCTAGCCACACTATGTGACTGCAGACTTCTAAATCCTCAGAGCGCACAGTGCGCTCTGTCAGGACTCTGCAGGAGTGGGTGGACGTGTGACCGTAAGTAGGTAATTTGCACACATGCCAACTAGACGTGTGCGGCCTCTCTTCACAAATGAATTGTACGAAGCTGGACACGACTAGTGAGAATGTGACCAGAAGTATACAAATCACATACCTGGCTCAGATGACCGCCCACTGCCGGCAATGGAGAATCCTGACAGTGCGCATTGTGCGCGTTAAGGATTCACAGGTATGCAGTCACATAGAATTACTTATTACATTTCCGTTACTAAAAAGGAAACACGCGTTTCTGGCATGTTAGCACCTTTAGTCATGAAAGTTTGAATGCTCAACAAATATGGATGTTCCATCTTCATCCCATGCAGAGTTGGAAGTTTTTCCATTTCTTCATCTTTTGTGTAACATTTACAGGTCTATCCAGCCTGCGATTTCCATAATTCCACCACTTTTTCCCTCTTGGTGTTTCCCTTCATTCGTTACTGAGAAATCAGCATTTGTATTGATATGTAAATGGCTATGGTAGAACTGAAGCCTCCGTCACTCCAGCTCTTCCCCACTGACTCATGCCGCTTGACTGACTGCTCCTGTGTATCAAGCTGGAGGAGATGGTGCAGGGTGGGGAAGAGAGCTGCAGTTCGGGGCCCAATTTTCTAAAAGCGGACAACCGCTTTCTATTCACAGAGCGATGACTGAAACTGTGCCGACATCACCCCTGTGAATGAAAGACCGAGCCTGCCGGGGGGAATAAAGTCCATTTCCTCCTGGCAGCGGGGCTCTCAGTGCTGTGGCCACATGTGACACAACACTGCAGATTAATCCTACAACTGCAGGTCAATGCAGTGTTCCCTTTAAATGTGAAATCATCTCGTTGTTCTCTCACAGCACAAGGTGTGGTGCAATGCACAAGAAATAGGGAAAGTTCATCGAAATTCACGCCGTCATGGGGAACAGCCATACTATAGAAGTACAAAATGTGCACAGTGATGGGTTTTTGCTTAAGAAGCATATAACGTTTCTGGAGCAAATTAGGAAGGATTGTGAATCGCTTCACTTGGAGAATCTAAAGGTAAACGGGTTTTGCAGCAGAAAGATAAAGTGTCGGCTTGTGCAATTAAAAGCAGTGGTAAATGAATTAAGGGTTAATGGCGTTTTTTGCTAACTCATTTGATAGCAGCATAATGTAGAGGCAGAGACCCTGATTCCAGGGACATATCACTTGCATTGCTGGCTGTTGGAGTTTTGATAAAATATCAGTTTTTTCTGCTGCGGATCTAGCAGTGCTGTAAATGCTGAGCTCTGTATAACCCCGCCCACACCACTGATTGGTAGTTGTCTGTTTATACTGCGCATAGACAGAAAGCTACCAATCAGTGGTGGGGGTGGGGTTACACTGCAGGTGGACTACATGGCATGTGTCAGCTAGTCCTCTACTGATAATCCCCTGCTGATAAAACACTGATTTTATTGAAACAATAAAACAGCCTAGTAAGTGACACATTGCTGGAATCAGGGTCTCTGTACTGAGCATAGCACAGTGTATCAGTAGCCTGGGTTGCTTTTTGTATCTAATCCTTCCTACTGCTGTATGTACAGAGGCTCTTTCTACTTTCACTTGTGAAAAGTTAGACAATGTTGTCTAATAAAAAAAATGGATCCGTCGATGGAAAAAAGAAGAAATGAAGTGCAAGGAGGAAAGCCATTCAACCCATTCCAATTAGATGAAGCAGAACCTGCCTTTGACAGCTACAAGGTACGAGGCAACATGATTAATCGATAGAAAGCACACTGGACCCAGACGCCTGTCTGCCCTCCGCTCACAATGACTCGCCGAGGCGGACATAGCCTTCATCTTTGTTAAAGGGGTGTTAGTGTAGAAAACCCATTGTATATGAAGAATTCTAAGCTCGTACGCGGGAGGTTCAGAGACCTCTATCATGGTCCGAGCAAAGACGTCTCTCTAGAAGAGGATCCCATCTGCCATGTTATAGTCAACCAGCCGATGCAACGTGCTCGGTGTAATCATTAATTTGCCCCATGATGGCGCTGCAATAACATTGAGATTATTTTTTTTAATTAACGTAATGTCATGGGGTTCTTGGGATCTTCTAGAAAGTAAGGACTTTTCCAAGCAAAAAAACTCCATCAAATGAAGCAAGAAGTTCATTATGGGCAGTGGGCACAGAGGGCATCCTGGGTGGTAGAGGCTGTAACTGTTCGTATGACAAGACTTTTTGTTGTTGGATATGTGGAAAATGAGGCAGTAAGAAGGCAAATAGATGGTAGAATTGATTATTAAAAGGCAGAGAGAGAAAAGAAACATAATAGGGGGGGAGGGGGGGGATAGGCGTTCAGTAGAAAATAAAAATGGGCCCCCAAATAGTAGGTACCAGAAAGATAGCAAAAATCCAAATTTTGTGAGCCTTTTTGTTTAAAAAAAAATGTATCTTGAATACTACTGAACCATTAGATTTATTAAAAAAGTAAATATTACGATACGATAAACTTTATTGATCCAGAGGTTAATATTTCTAATAATGTCAAACATGAAAAATTATTAGCCCCCTCAACCCTAAAAGCTGTAGACACCTTTTTGATGAAAATTTGAACTCGCCCTTTTTGTCGAATTTCAATTCCGATGCATTACCAGAACTTTACCGGCTACTGCACTTTTACTTATTACTATTTCTCAATCATTTAGATGTATCTTGGCTCTCGTTTTAGATAAATTCAGTGGTCTAACTAAGCCTGGGGGGAAGTCCCACAAAGTCCCATATTAAAAGACTTATTAAACACCTGTGATAGTTGGAAGCCACAGACTTTAGGTTACAACACTGGATAAAGTTCAACTAATCTCATGTTATATTCTTGATTCTTTCAAGTTGCCCAGTTCTTTATGGAGGACCTGTTACCAGGAGAAGGGGGCAATTTTTGTTCTTCATTCCCACTGCTTAATTAAAATACAGTCCCAGAGATTTGATCTTTTCTTTATGGTGGATTTTAATGAAGAAAAAAAATGGAATAATCCGGGAAGCAACAGGAATAAAATCAAAGCAAAAACTGGGCCCTTCTGACCTGATGACAGATCCTCTCTAAAAGATTAAAGATTTCGGGTATGTGCACATGTTAAAGTGCTGCAGAAATTTCTGCACCCTTTCAGCAGCTCTTGGCAGGAAAAAAAAGCAGTGTAAAATGTGCCATTTGGTTGGGTTTTTTACATGTATTTTTGTTGCAGATTTTTCCATTCTCATTAGCATAGATTAAATCTGCAGCAAAAAATGAAAGAATTGACACTGCAGATTTAATACTGCTGCAAATCTGCATGTAAAAATTAAGCAACATGTGCATGAGACTTCAGGAATCTCCTTCACTGCTGGAACAAAGAAATCCTAGACGTTTTGTGACAAAACGGTGCAGAAAAATAAGCGACAAAGATGCAACATGTGCACAGACCTGAAAGGTAACTGAAAGATAGGTGGTGTCCCCTGCAGCGCCATCACACGGTAAATAAAGCATTAATTTACCCCAACAGACTAATTAAAATTATTTACTCCTCTTAAATGTTATGCTGCAATTTTTGCACCATTGTGCAATTTCTCATTACTTTCCATGGGTAAAAAATTGAAATGCTGCAAATTTTCAAAAATTCTGCAGTGCTCTTCAGTCAGGATAAAAAAAAAAAGTTTGTGTATGAGATTTCTGAAATCTCATTGTTTTGCTGGTTCTATACAATGTATCTCTTTTTCCACCTAAAACCCCACCCCACAAAAATGCGCCATATGAACATACCCTAAGGGTAGCAAAACATCTTCGCTACCACCATGATTTACTGTTGGTATGCCATATCTGTGTCATCAAGAGAGGGCCAATGTAATTATATATTGTTTTCAGACTCATATAATTTTCCCTTATCCAATGGATAGGGCATAACTTGATCTTTGGTGACTCGCCCTTTTACGTTTTATAGAGACAGCAGAAAATCAAATCATAAATCATAAAACAGATAGATGAGTCATCAAAACAAAGTGAGTTATTATGGAGGACTTCAACCTCCCCTGATATATTTCTAAAGTGGAAACCTGCAGGTCCAGCAAAAGAAGCAAGCTTTTGACAAAAATAAAAGCCAACTAGCATTCATTACTTGATGCAGGACCGAACAGGAGAGTAGGGGTCACTTTTAGACTAAATTTTGACAGGCCGGGCTGAGCTCCATAGTAGATCCAGCACGGCAACTATCGGCAAACCCCGGCCGCTATGGTAACCCATTTGCACCCTGCAGTCGGCAGTTTACATGCTGCATACAGAAACTATAAAAGTCTGTAACTTCAACCTCCTTTTGTTGAAATTACAAGACCCTCTACAGATGTCTTGATTTATGTGAAGGAGACTAGTGATGCTTAGGGATCGCGTGACATAATGTCATGTGATCTCCTGGAAAGACAGCACCAACACTGCTGGAACAGCGCCAGCACCAGAGGTGAGTAAAAGTTCCTATTTTATTAGAGGGAAACATGGGGATTGAGAGGGGTTATTATCTGAGTAGGATTATGCACTGTTAGGAAACTAGATGTACAGCGACCAAGGTTATTAACGGGGGGTCTGCAATACCAAGGCAGCTTGCCCAACTTGGGGTTATTCAGTTTGGTAAAAGGCTGCTTAGGTGGTGCTTACACAATGATTTTGCAATGTGGTTTATTATTTTGTGATTTTCAAAAAACGCAGCTGATTTAACAGCATTTTTGGGAAAACCACGACCAAAAAATGCATAAAGAACATATTGTGTGAACACAGAGTTGGGGATTTATTAAATCTCTCCAGCCGGCTTGTCAGTCTTTAGAGACGTCGAGGGAGTGCACAATAAAAGTAACAAGTAGTAAAGTAAAGCGATCAGGGACAACATACCGAGCATACGTCAGTGATGACAACCGGCGAATGCTCAATGGGGTAGGGACTAGCCCAGCCCCTGAAAGGGTCGCCTGTTTAGGGGTGGGGACAGCAGCTGCTGCCGTCACCACTGCTTCGGCCCTCTGATGACGTCTCCGATGTATGCTGAGATACTAAAACGAAACCTCATCGGAAGTAAGAAAAAAACACACAGGAAGTTAGAGGGGGAAGGGTAGGACATTTTTAATTGAACAATGCTTAGTTTTTTACTTTAGAGAATCCTTACATTTCAGTTGGTTTTCAGATAACCTATTTTAAAGGGAACCTGTCACCAGAAAAAAACACTATTAGCCTGCAAATATGGGGTTAATCTGCAGGTTAATGGCTTTATTAATCGTGCTGGTGCCTGCAGTTAGTTGAACCCTGCCGGGAGAAAATGAACTTTATACCCCCACCCCGGTAACGTTCTTTTTTCAATCACAGGGGTGGTGTCGGTGCGCGTTTGTCTCTGCTCTAAGTGTAGAGAGCGACTACTGTAACAGCACCCTGGATCTGACTGGTTCTACATTGGGGGCCGGCTGTCAGTCAAGGCCGGCTGTCAGTCAAGGCAGGGGGTGCAGTTACATCCGCCCATTTATATACTCGGAGCGGTCACTGAAGCAGCACCAGCACCGCTCCTGTGGCTGCAACCCGAATTCTGCCGGGAGGAATAAAGTGCATTTTCTCCCGGCAGCGTTCAGCTAAGTGCCGACACCGGGTTGTTTAATAATGCTATTCACCTGCAGATTAACCCCATATTTGCAGGTTAATCTTGTTTTTTTCTGGTGACAGGTTCCCTTTAAATCTTATTTCAGCCATATTACTCACTAGTTGTTGATTTGCCATTCCAGCCTCTACACATCTGAGAAGACTTTGCTGGTAATTTCTTATACTGTCTACGGGCTGAGAAAGGGGCAGGATGCAGCATGAGGAAAATGGTAGTGGGTGATGGACCCACCCAACAGTTACCCTCGTGAAAAGCCGGGTTCACCCAATGTCTGGAGCTTTATTTCTGTCAGGTGGGCTTCTGATTCCAGAGGAGCTATAGACCTCACTTAGGCCAAATAAATATGCTACTTTGGACTTGTAGACCCTTTTTCTGGCGGTGTCCATCTCTTTACACCAGACCCAATAGTGCAGTATTAGTGCTAATATGTCCGGCTTACAAGATGGACAACGGATGTAGTCCAAAGTCGTCTCATTAAAGTTTATAGCTCTGTTGGAGGCTCAGCTGAATATGCGCATATTCCTCACTGTAATGAGCGGTCCCACGTGACCGCTCACACAGGACAAGGGGCCAGCGCTGAGAGGAGAGTGGAGACATCGCGGGAGCTGGGTGAGTATTTCTTCTGCAAGGGGCCGGGCGGCGCACTGGGGGTGGGAGGCGGGGGTCACATGCAAACTTTATTTTTCACAAAAAATAACAAAAACTTGATCTTTCATCTCTTCTCTCCTGCGGGGGAGAAGAGATGAATGCCGCCTTCAGCACCACACAGGGGGGACAGCGCTTACTGTAGCGCTGTCTCTCCTGCGGGCGGTACGTGCACACGGAGGAGAGTGCACAGTGTTCTCGGTGTGCACGTGTGCAGGACGTATTGCTGTACATGCTGCCTGAAAAAAACGGACATGTCTACGTGTTTTGCACACGGACATAAAGTCCATGTGAAAACACGCACATGTGCAGAAACATAGATTCTAATGTGTCTACGTGTGTCAGTGTCTACGGTACGTGAGAAAACTGTCACTAAACGTACCGGAGACACTGACCTGTGAAAGAGGCCTAAGAAGCGATCAAAACGTCACATCTCAATAAAAACTTAATCAACCGAAAAATATAAAATTTACGTTTTTTTTTTTGCAAACTTCTGATTTCTTTTTCACTACTAAAATAGTTTAAAAAAACAACAAAAACAAAACTGGACCTTTTGGTATCGCTGTAATCCCACTGATGAGCTGTAAAAGCAATTTCCAAAACACAATGTCAGAATTGCTTCTTTAATATATATACTAGATGTTTCCAGTCAGCTAACGCTCAGCACGCTCATTGCTATCTAATTAACGCTACTGGTGATTAAACTAAAGTAAATAATGACAACATTCAATAGCGCTTACGCAGGTGGTAAATTAACTTAAAATGAAGTTAATAACAATAATTGTGACAATGTGGTGGTGGGGATTATGTGTGGTAATGTGGGGGGGCGGGATTGTGTGTGGTGATGTGGGGGGCGGGATTATGTGTGGTGATGTGGTGGGGGCGGAGCTACTGTGCAGGGGGCGGGATTAGCGAGTAATCACGATGCCTCTTATATACAGTATATAGATAGATATATGTATAGATATATAAAAGCTCAGAAAAAGAGGCAGCACTCCATTTCTTCTGTGAAAATGTGGAAGATTTAATCAACCCACTTCTCTGGGCGACGTTTCGGGCTCCATCTGAGCCTTTCTCAAGCCTTGAGAAAGGCTCAGATGTAGTCGAACCATCGCCCAGAGAAGTGGGTTGATTAAATCTTCCACATTTTCACAGAAGAAATGGAGTGCTGCCTCTTTTTCTGAGCTTTTATAAACTTGGTGCAATCGTTGGACTTGTTGCCTGGGGCCTTGCACCCTTAGATAAGTAGAAGTGTTGTGCTGTTCCCTTTTTTTGCTGTATATATATATATATATATATATATATATATATATATATATATATATATATATATATATATATATATATATATATTATAATAATTTCTCCCTTCTTGGAATTTTTTTTTCCCTATTTTGTGGGAAATTGAATATTGTCATTCAGAAGTACAACTGATCCTGCAAAAAATAACCGGCCCTCATATGTCTGTGTGGATGGAAAAATACATAAGTTATGGGCGTAAGAAAAAAGGGAGAAAAACAGGAATTGACCGCTCTGTGAAGTTTCCCGTCTGCAGAACTGTGCTGTGAATTGCCATTAATATTTTGCTAGAGTTCCCATGCCGTCCTATAGATCTTTATATAATGCAGTGTTGTGTTTCTGCATTATTCCTCTGGTGCCTTCACTCTTTAATGATAATATTTTATTTCTGTCCGTCAGGAATACATTGCAGACCTCTACACCCACTTCCTGGAGATCAGCCTCGAGGCTCACATGTACGCTTCCCAATGGTTTCTGACCCTCTTTACAGCCAAGTTCCCGCTCTACATGGTCTTCCACATCATCGACTTGCTCCTGTGCGAGGTTTGTACAACCCACCGACCTGCTGAATCCTTAATTGCAGATTTGCACACAGATCCTGCGTCTCATACGCCGCTAATGGGATAAATGCAGGATATGTAGAGATGTGGGGTATTTGGGTTACAGTGACCCATTGGCCTGATGTGCGAGCCTGCACTGCCCCCTGCTGGTGACATGATTTATAGCCTTTCTCGGGAGTCCCGTCTTCAGCCACATTGCAATAACCATCCAGTATTATACACTGTTATGACGCCCAGTAACAAGCGCTCTAGAATCTTACAAAAAAAAGTCTGCAGATTTTGCAAATGTTACGTTTTTCATCAGTTTCCCCGTGCATGGGGAATCGGCATTAAGCAGCTAAGCAAAAAAAAAAAAAAAGAGAGAAGCCCACTAAGGCCTCATTCATTTTTATATTTTTAACATACAAAAAAAAAATTAGTGCGGTATCCATTATTCTCGTATAAAGGAAAACACATTTTTAAATCCTCTTTTTCCCATTAAATAGTAAAACCGACAGCTCATGGATTGCACATAAATGGCGCTGGTGTGCTTTCCATTTTTTATTATGGGCCAGTTGGTTTGAGTGGGTGACTTTGCTCGAAGACCAACAAGTCTTGTGTTTTGTTTTGGGTTTTTTGCGGTCATTCGGTCCAAAAAAATTCTTTGCTAGGTGAACAGACACTGCTCATCATTGAAATTGCATCATCAAAAAGGAAACGTCATTTACGCAAAATTCTGGAAATCACTTGATGGATAGACACGTCAATTGATTAAAAGGAAAACTTTTACAAAACATCTGGATTTATTCAGTATGGAGTATGAGCGCCACATGCAGGAAGCCCCGCATTTAGATGTCTTGTCTCCTATTAATGGTCGTCTGAGGAAGGTTGTGCCGCTTAATGCACTTGGGCAAATCATCAAGATCCGCTGCTGGCAGCTCCTTTTGCAATTGCTGATTAATGACGTCCCATTTGTGCTAAGTGCGGGTCCCCATTCACTTCTATTGGGTTTGGATTTGTGGTCAAGTTCGGTCCTGAATTAAACTTTTAACTGTAGCTTTGTCAAACCCGCCGAACATCCACTGGCCCGCTCATCCCTACTCTTAATACATCTCTTTATTGTTTGCCTTTTTTGCTGCTGCATCACACTGCTGACTCATGTGCAGTCTGTGATCTATTACTATACCCAAGTTGTTTTCACACGTGCTGTTGCTTAGTTCTATTCCTCTCATTCTATAGATGTCATTTTCGTTTTTCTTGCCCAGATGTAGAATCTTGCATTTCTGTTAGAATACATATTATTCAAGCTTATCTAGATCCTTCTGAATCCTTTCTCTGTCTTCTCTAGTGTTAGCTATCCCTCCTAGCTTTACATCATCTGAAAATTTGATCAGTTTACCTTCAGTTCCCTTATCTAGATCATTTCTAAAAATGTTGAACACTGGGCCAGAATTTTATCTGCCGAGAAAAAGTTGTTTGCCAGAGTACAGATTACAAATTATTCAGCTTGTCCTGCTGAAACTGTGTGTAGTCCTGTGATTCCTCAAGTCTTTATCAGATTTCCAGAGCCGCTGTGGCCAATGATTGGCTGCAGTGGTCACGTCTTCTGTAGTGGTGATGTCATCAGTGCAGCTTGTAAATAACGAGAGCAGCAGCGGAGAGGCAGCGCTGGAGCAAAGCTTGATATGTATGTAAAGCTCTGTTGGTTAATTTAGGGAAGAGGAAACTGATAATGGTCGTATTCCTGAAAAATCCACATTTTTCTTAATATTCAAATGATCTGTTAAGATCTATGGGTCGGACGTAGATCTCCCTGAGAATCTGTCGAGTAATAATTTTGCCCTTTTACATTTTAGATTAGTCAGAAAAAGCTCAAAAAATACGAACGTGAATATCAAATGATGAGAGAGCAGCAAGCACAACAGGAAGACCCGTCAAAAGGTTTGAGGTGAGTAATATTATGTTTTATATTGGTTTTCTTCTTTTTGCGCCTATTTAACCCCCCTGTTAATTGTACTTTTACACTCATGAACCACAGTGTGATTACCTTATTAATATGCAGGAAAGCCTCAATCAGTCCTCGGGGGTTGGATACATTTTCCAGAGCCCTAAGATTTGAGCAGCAGCTCAACGTGGACACGCTGTAGGAAAAATATATAACTTTTTTTTTAGAATGTTATATTTAATTTGTGTCAAATGCTTATTTGTTTCCAATAAAGGAACGTTAAAAAAATAAAAATAAAAAGTTCCCTCTCTTCCTACTTTCATTTTTTTCTGTTTTTTTTCTTTGATCCGATTCTGTCTCATTACAGTCTCCTCCATGTTTCTCATGGAGTGTAAAGCCCCCCGCCCCGTACACATTAGACAACTGTCGGCCGAGCCCACCGATATCGACAGGCTTGGTTGATGGTCTAAAGGGTATGGAGGCACCAGAGAACTGATGATTGGGAGAGATGTCCATAAGGTAAGTCCGGTTTTGGACTGCCGATAGCATTGTTCTCACAGAGTTAATCCAGCAGCCGACGTGTTCTCATACAGAACACAGGATTGCTTGGCCGAGCGGGCGCTCCTGTGCATGGGAGAGTTGGCTATCGGCCGCAGCATCATTCAGCTGACATCCATCTTGTCAAATGGCTGCAGCAGGAGCCTCCCCCCTTCCGTGTGTGCCATAGAATAGATTTCAACCCCCTTAGCTAAGGTAAGGGGCTTCAGTTAGACAAAAGACAAAGATGGAACTGATTTGCAGTACATTAACCCCTAGTTCTCTGCAAGATTTCTACCATTGGGCTTTTCCAGGATCCTGCAGAAAATGCTGCAGACTAACCTTTACTACCTTTAAGTTTTACGTATTTAAGAAGAAAATCAGTTTGTCTGCTGTTGTAACCATCGGATGTGAATCTATAGTACGAGTCGATGAATTGGCCTAATAGAAGGTCCTGTCACTATATACCCTGTTTCTATAGGCACTAATTAAATCTGATCTGCATGTTACTTACTCCACAGCTCCGTGACTGGGGCGGTTAATATGTACCCTTGGCTTCTAGCTAATGTTTCTTCAGGTTAACTCCAAAGCTTGGTAACACTTGGATTAATCTTTTTTACCTTGAAAGCCTCCGTGTGCAAGGGAGACAAGACCTACAAGATATACCTGTACATATACCTTTTTTTTTTCTCTTTAGCGTGAAAACAGACGACTCCAAGAGGCAAATATGAGGCTGGAGCAGGAAAATGATGACTTGGCTCATGAACTGGTTACCAGTAAGATCGCCCTGCGGAAGGACTTGGATAATGTAAGTAATGGCTTTATCTGTGTGACCAGCCAGATGACACCTGTATATATCCCTTCCAATATAGAAATGTTATTGCACAGTAGACATATTGGTCTAATGATTTGTAACCTATAGACCAATATTCTATATAACATTTTTTGGTCCAAGGGCCACAATGTCATACTGAACCAATCCAAAGGGCCAAAAAAAATTGTAAAGGGGTACTTACATGAATACATCACCATAACCACCATCAATACATTAATACATCACCAGAACCAAGTTTTCAGTGTTTGAGAAGGATTTGAAGACATTCTGCACAGGTTCTGTTCCAAAAAACGAGTGTGAACATATGCTAACTTACACTGAGTTTTTGGAATCCTCATTATAATTTCAAAACTGTTTGTTTTGAGGATTTTTAAGTTTTAACATAGCCATCAAGCACGTTTTATATTGTACAAGATCAGAGCTACCGTCAGTACATGAATGCAGCACCAAATTCTCCCTTAATACATGAAGAAATCACCAAGCTTAGTACAGCGATCTATTGCAATATCAGGTCAGCCCCATATATACCGTATTTTTCGGACTATAAGACGCACCGTACTATAAGACGCACCCCAAATTTGGGGTGAAAATTGCAGAAAAAAAGATTTTTTTATAAGATGGGGGTCCGTCTTATTGTCCGAATTTAAGAACTCTTACCTGAGGGCTGGTGGTGGCAGAGCAGGGTCACAGGAGGCATGGTGTCGGCAGAGGTGGGGTGATGCTGAGGTGCGGTGGGCGGAACGGCGTGCACCTGAGCAGGGTCCCATCCTGCTTAGGTGGGCGACGCCATGGCCTGGTGTCCATGGGGAGGTTGCTGTGGCGGCGGCAGATGTGCGGTCACTTCCTCAGGTGGCGGCGGCCAGGGTCCCTTCCACATTTGAGGTGACGCCACAGCAGTAGTGAAGGAGAGCAGCAGAGCTGGGTGAGTCACGGTTTTCCTGGTGGCGGCAGGCTTACCGGCATTGTGGCGGCGACAGAGGTGCGGGGATGATGTGGCGCGGTGAGCTGTATGGCGTGAGCAGGGTCCCGTCCATATTTGAGGTGAATCCGCGGCCCGGTATTGATGGAGAGCAGCAGAGCTGGGTGAGTTAAGGATTTTTCCGGTGGCGGCGGCCATCTTGCTGAGGCCGCGGGTGCGCAGAATCACTACTCTGCGTCCCAGGGCTTCAGGAAAATGGCCGCAGGAGGCCGCGCGTGCGCAGATGGAGATCGCGGCGACCATTTTCCTGAAGCCCATATCTCAATCTGCGAACTCGGCTTAAGGAAAATGGCCGCCGCGATCTACATCTGCGCACGCGCGACCTCCCGCGGCCATTTTCCTGAAGCCCTGGGACGCAGAGTAGTGAATCTGCGCACGTGCGGCCTCAGCAAGATGGCCGCCGCCACCGGAAAATACCGCAACTCACCCTGCTCTGCTGCTCTCCATCAATACCGGGCCGCGGATTCACCTCAAATGTGGACGGGACCCTGCTCACGCCATACAGCTCACCGCGCCACATCATCCCCGCACCTCTGTCGCCGCCACAATGCCGGTAAGTCTGCATTCCAAATATAAGACGCACCCCCCCATTTTCCTCACAATTTTTTTTGGGGAAAAAGTGCGTCTTATATTCGGAAAAATACGGTAATTGTATCACATGAACCTACAACTCCCAGTATGTCTTTACTTTAACCCCTTTACCCCCAAGGGTGGTTTGCATGTTAATGACCAGGCCAATTTTTACAATTTTGGCCACTGTCCCTTTATGAGGAACGCTTCAACGGATCCCGGTGATTCTGACATTGTTTTCTCATGACATATTGTACTTCATGATTGTGGTAAAATTTCTTTGATATTACCTGCGTTTATTTGTGAAAAAAATGTAAATTTGGCAAAAATTTAGAAAGTTTTGCTATTTTCCAACTTTGAATTTTTATGCCCTTAAATCACAGAGATATGTCACACAAAATACTTAATAAGTAACATTTCCCACATGTATACATTACATCAGCACAATTTTGGAATCAACATTTTTTTTTTGTTAGGGAGTTATAAGGGTTAAAAGTTGACCAGCAATTTCTCATTTTTACACCACCATATTTTTTTTAGGGACCACATCTCATTTGAAGTCATTTTGAGGGGTCTATATGATAGAAAATACTCAAGTGTGACACCATTCTAAAAACTGCACCCCTCAAGGTGCTCAAAACCACATTCAAGAAGTTTATTAACCATTCAGGTGTTTCACAGGAATTTTTGGAATGCTTAATAAAAAAATGAATATTTAACTTTTTTTCACAAAAAATTTACTTCAGCTCCATTTTGTTTTATTTTACCAAGGGTAACAGGAGAAAATTGACCACAAAAGTTGTACAATTTGTCCTGAGTACACCGATAACCCATATGTGGGGGTAAACCACTGTTTGGGCGCATGGCAGAGCTCAGAAGGGAAGGAGCGCCATTTGACTTTTCAGTGCAAAATTGACTGGAATTGAGATGGGACGCCTTGTTGCGTTTAGAGAGCCACTGATGTGCCTAAACATTGAAACCCCCCACAAGTGACACCATTTTGGAAAGTAGACCCCCTAAGAAACTCATCTAGATGTGTTGTGAGAGCTTTGAACCCCCAAGTGTTTCACTACAGTTTATAACGCAGAGCCGTGAAAATAAAAAATCCTTTTTTTTCCCACAAAAATTATTTTTTAGCCCCCAGTTTTGTATTTTCCCATGGATAACAGGAGAAATTGGACCCCAAAAGTTGTTGTCCAATGTGTCCTGAGTACGCTGATACCCCATATGTTGGGGTAAACCCCAGTTTGAGCGCTCGGGAGAGCTCGGAAGGGAAGGAGCACTGTTTTACTTTTTCAACGCAGAATTGGCTGGAATTGAGATCGGACGCCATGTCGCGTTTGGAGAGCCCCTGATGTACCTAAACAGTGGAAACCCCCCTATTATAACTGAAACCCTAATCCAAACACACCCCTAACCCTAATCCCAACGGTAACCCTAACCACACCCCTAACCCTGACACACCCCTAACCCTAATCCCAACCCTATTCCCAACAGTAAATGTAATCCAAACCCTAACTTTAGCCCCAACCCTAACCCTAACTTTAGCCCCAATCCTAACTGTAGCCTTAACCCTAGCCCCAACCCTAGCCCTAACCCTAATGGGAAAATGGAAATAAATACCTTTTTTTAATTTTTCACCAAAAAAACTAAGGGGGTGATGAAGGGGGGTTTGATTTACTTTTATAGCGGGTTTTTTTAGCGGATTTTTATGATTGGCAGCCCTCACACACTAAAAGACGCTTTTTCTTGCGAAAAATATTTTTTGCGTTACCATATTTTGAGAGCTATAATTTTTTCATATTTTGGTCCACAGAGTCATGTGAGGTCTTGTTTTTTGCGGGACGAGTTGACGTTTTTATTGGTAACATTTTCTGGCACGTGACATTTTTTGATCGCTTTTTATTCCGATTTTTGAGAGGCCGAATGACCAAAAACCAGCTATTTATGTTTTGGCGCTTCCTCCTCTGCAGTGTACACCCCACCGACAGGAAGTAGGGTATTCAGTTTAGCTTAGTGTCAGTAGGAGGTGGACACGGGTCTTTCATTAGACCCTTATCTACCTCAATGTGCGTCGTTTCTTTTCAGATTTTCCGGAGGGATACAGGGTGAACAGTCACACCTGTAGTCCCACAAGGCGGACTATGAGTACGGCGTGTACTGCCACCCCGTATCCTCATAGATCCCTCTCCAGGACCAAGAGCCTAGCACACAAGCGTGCTTAGAAGTCCGGTCCTGGCTCCGTCCCCCACCCACTCGCCCACCAGAGCCTGTCGGTTGGAGGAGACGAGGACGTCCATCACAGCTCCCTGGACGACTCATTCCCCTCAGGTTAGTAGCGGACGACGTGGGATGTTTAGGTAAGTATTTTCCCTATATTCCCCAGATCTTTCCCTGCCCACCCTCACAGTGTGGGGGAATAGAAGTTCCTAAAGGCGCGCTGCACGACCCTCTATGGCGGCGCTGATCTTATTTTAATAGGGATCCCAGGGGCCTAGACGAGCTTATCTCGCGCGGTGGAGGGCCGCGCTTCCCCCTTACCTATTCATCCCTGCGGCCGCAATGTCACCCATTGCAGGGGCACCTCTTCCCCCTGCGGCTGCAACGCAGGGCAGGCGGCCGTCCTGTGCCTGCGCAGCGGCCTTGGCAGGTTGCCGCGCTACTTCCTACGGGCTTCGGCGCTCCGAGGCGGCGTCTCCTCTATCCGGCGGCGCCGATCTCTAATTTAGGCCCCGGCTTCGGCCGGGGCCTACTTCGGCGCCGCGACCCTGGTAATTTCATTCCCTCTGGCGACTGGCAGGCGGCCGCGCTGCTCTGCGGCGCACTGCTCCGGGGCCGCGGTCTCTTTTCCGGCAGCGCCGGCCTCTAATTTACGTCCCGGCTTCTGCCGGGGCCTACTTCCGGTACCGCGCTCCTCCACTTCCGTTTTTTTCGGGCGGGCTTTTTCCTGCCCGACAATCTCGTTACTCCCCGCCCACCGCCGCCATCTTGGTGCTCCCGGGCCCATGACTTCTACGCCGCTGCTTGGCGCCACATCACAGCAGGGCGCACGTTCCAGCGCCCTTTCAGCGGTCATTCATCCAGACTGCAGCCGGGTCCTTTTTCTCCCAGCACAGGCGGGGTCCCCTGCATCCTCCTTAGGTTGCCGTCTCATCGCTGGTGCCCTGATGCCGGTCACAGCTACAGCCGGGAGCAGCCTACAGGACTCTACTATTACTGTCAGTAACGCTGCTATGCAGTCTATTACTCCCCTCTCCTGTTCCCCTAGCCTTCGGGCATCATTTAGTGTGTCTGCTCCCAGGCCTATCCTTTAAGGAGAGCGTCCCCGTCCTCCTGCTTCCTCTTGTCAGCTGCAGCAACTCCTTGTCCAGGAGTCCCTACCAAGGGTGAGACCGAGACCCATGATTACCCTGGGTGGGCTTTCCTTCTGTCTCAGTCTGGGGCGGACCTCACCAGGATGTCACGACTTCGTGTCCGTGACTGACCGCAATTGCTAGTGGGTCACAGGATTCTCCGTCCAGCCTTGTTCAACTCAGGCCACAAGAAGGGATACAGGGTGATCAGTCACACCTGTAATCCCACATTATGGACTATGAGTACGGCATGTACCGCCACCCCGTATCCTCATTGTTCCGACAGCAGGACCATGATCCTAGCACACAAGCGTGCTTAGAGCTCCGGTCCCAGCTCCATTCCCCACCCACTCGCCCTCCAGAGCCTGTCGGTTGGAGGAGACGAGGACGTCCACCATCAGCCCCATGGACGTCTGACATCTTTCTTTCCCGCTCCATCTTGCCCTCTGGTCTGGAGCGGTGAGATCCCTCTTCCTGATCCTCCTCTCTCTCTAGAGAGAAACGGGCTTCCTTGGTCATGTTTGCAGAGGAAGTTTCAGATGCGATCAACCAGACCCTAAGCATCATGGATACCTCTACGGAACCCGCGGCATAGGCGGTTTTCGTTTAGACGGTCTAACCACCTTCCAAGGTCTTTGCCCCACACACTGAATTTGTAGTGGTACTTACCAGGGGAAATGCGAACCATACCAGATGCTTTCAGACAGGGAAGCATCTCGGCATCCTATATTCCTCCTCTCCTGAGCTCATCGCTAACTGGACTGATTCCTCGGCAATTCTGGACTCGTCAGTTCCCAGACTGTTTACCAACTTGGCATGGGTTCAAAGGATACAATTATAGATCCGCTGGATAGATTAGCCTTTGAAACGGCTGCTTCTACTTTGTGCCTCGGCCATTGCCTCTACCTGGGTCTCAGGGACCATAGATGGATGGACTAAACAGCCTTGTAAGAGCACCCCGGCTGCAGCTCCTCCCAGGGAGCTAGCTGTCCGGACGGACCAAATTTCCTACGCAGGGATATATTTGGTATCTGCCTCCCTAGATGCGCGGCTTGTGCAGCTCACACGTCCAGCAATATGGTGGCCATCTGACGCAGCAGGCGGACTTGTCTTCAGGAAGTCGCTTACTGGCCTCCCCTTCCAGGGGGCGTCTCTTTGGCTACACGCTGGAACAAATTATTAATGATGCCACGGGAGGCACGAGTTCCCTTTGTCCTTTCGCTGTTTTGTGGCTTCGGAAGATTCCTCTAGCTATCACAGACTGCGATCTCGTCTGGCTAGAGTAAAGGCTTCCTTTACGCCTATCCCTTCCCGGCGTTCCCGCAACTCCTATGGTTGGTCCACCAGGCCTAGACCTGGCAGCTCTTCCTCGGCATAACTGGTGCCAACGGCCCAGCGTTTCTTCCAGTTTGGGCGGGCATCTCCTGTCTTTTTTTCAGGGATGTTTGGCTGGCTTCGGTGGAGGACGCTTAGATCAGGGAGGTGGTATCCTCCAGATACAAGATACGGTTCGCTTCGCGGCTCGGAATTGCTTCTTTCTTTGTTCGGAGGTTATTGTTTCCATTCCACAGCAGGTACGCTTCACAGGTTTCTATTCAAACCTGCTTGTAGTGCCGTAGAAGAGCAGCGCTGTTCGACCCATTCTGTCTCTGAAGTTAGTCAACAGAAGGTTCCGCCTGCGGCATTTCAGGATGAAGTTTTTCTGTTCAGTCCTGGCTTCCATGGATCTACAGGAATTCCTGTGCTCCATGGATATCAAAGATGCTTTGCTCCATGTCCTGATTTTCCTTGAGGATCAGGGGCCTAGTGTTCATTCCATACCTTGAAGTCCTCCTTATCAAGCCTCAGGCCCAGAAGAGTCTGTCCATTGTCCTCGACTCCCGGTCCCGTTTCTGGTGGCTGGCCAACAGATCAAAGTCTTGTCTTGTTCCGAGTCAGCGTCTCGTCCTCTTAGGCATGTTGTTTGACACCGCCGGGGGTTTTTCTTCTTGAGAAGCGGGCAATTCTCCATACGGAGTTCGCTCTCTGCAGGGCCCTCGGCTGCCTCCCTTCCGTTCAGCTACGACGTTCCTGTGATGCATGGTGACAGCTCCGTAAGCGTTCTCTTTTGCGCTGTTCCACTTGAGACGAATTCAGCAGCCCATTCCTCAGTTGGACACGTCTGTACTGTCTCTGGATCCTCCAATTTGACCGATTCTAATAGCCTCTCAACTGGGGGCTGTCATCCCCTCTCGGCTGGGGGCGTTTTCTCACCATCCGTCATTGAAGGGGGCGTTGGTCGGAGCAAGAGTCTTCTCCGCCAATCGATACCCTTGAGATAGGGGCCTTTCTTCTATCCCTGAGTCTCTGGGAAAGGCTTCTCAGAGGTCTGCCAGTCAGAATCCAGACGTCCAATGCCTCAACTGTGGCTTATGTCAATCGCCAGGGAGGGAATCAGTCTCTTGGCAATGGCGGAGGTATCCAATATCCTCCTCTGGGCAGAGGTGACGGTTTCTGCAGTGCATATCCCCGGTGTGGATTACTAGGCCGCAGTGTTTTCTCTGCCATGATGGCCTTGCGGCAGGACAGGTGTTCCTGCTTCAAGAGGTCTTCCTTCAAATTTGCCTTTGATGAGGAACTCCGGACACGGATCTCCTGGCGGCCCGACTGCTTAGGAAGGTTCCACCGTTTGTTTCCGAGTCTGCGATCCTCTTGTTGTGGATACCGATTCTTTGACCATTCCTGGGTCGCAATTTGTACTTCCCTTTCTGTTCCTCACTTCCCTTTCTTCCCAGGCTGTTGGAGAGCAATGTGGAGGGAGTGCCGGTCATTCTGACCGCACCACATTAGTCCAGAAGGTTCTGGTTCGCTGAGATCGTCCATCTCCTCACGGACTCCCACTGGAGGCTCCCAGTCTGGTCAGATCTTCTGTACCAGGGACCCATCTGCCGCAGAGTTCTTGGTAGCTCAAGTTAACAGCTTTGCTGTTGAAACCTTCCATTTTGGCTATTCTCTCTATGCAGAACTTGATGCTGGTCTTGCCCTTAGTTCTCTGAAGGGTCAGATAGCAACCCTTTCCATCCCTTTTCTGAAGTCCCTTTCAGAGGTCCTTAGCTATTGGCTATCACGGTACAAAGATTTTTATACGTCCCGTTCTCAGATCAGAACCTTTTCTTCAAGGAGTGGCGCATGCGGCTCTCCGTTCCAGACTTCTGCGGATCCCCGGGACCTCAATCTTGTTCTGGAGGCTCAGTGGGGTTCCCCCCCTTGAACCTCCCCATGAGGCCTCACTGTCTGTTCTGTCCCGCAAGGTGGCGTTTCTGGTGACTTTCACCTCCATTAGGCGCGCCTCTGAGTTGGTGGCTCTCTCCTGTCTTCCCATTTCTTGGTTCTTCACCAGGATAAGGTAGTTTTTACGGCCTTCGTCGCCTTTTTCTTCCCAGGGGGGTGTCCTCCTTTTACTTAAATAAGATCATCCTTCCCACCTTTGTCCTGCTCTGGGGCCTTCGCTGAACAGGCTAGACCTGGTCATGGCAGTGAGGATCTATTTGTCTAGGACCGCCTTCTTTAGGAAGACGGACTGTCTTTTTGACGTTCCAGACAATACGCCAAGAGGCCTGCCGGCCTCCAAGTTTACGTTTGTTCTCTGGATCAGATCTGCCATTCTGGAGGCTCACTGGGTCAAGAACAGAGTGCTTCCTCCTGGTATTAAGACTCACTCTGCCCCGGGCAATGGGCGCCTCCTGGGCAGTACACCATGGGGCATCCGCCCTACAACTTTGCTGGGCTGTAACCTGGTGTTCCATTACCTCTTTTCCCAAAGGTTATAAGCTCCATACCTGTGCTTCGACAGTTACCAGCCTAGGCGGAAGGATCTTGCAGACGGCAGTGGTGATTCCTCCGTCCTGGATGGAGTTTTTCTGCTGTTCCCACCCCAGGGACTGCTTTGGGACGTCCCATGGTTCCTGTGTCCCCCAATGAGAGGCGATAGAGAAAACAGGATTTTTGGTTGCTTACCGTAAAATCTGTTTCTCGGAGCCTTCATTGGGGGACACAGCACCCTCCCAAGTTGAACAGCTCTGTTTATTGTGTTATACTGTTAACGTTTGTGTTCTTTGAACGCTCTTTGAGTGTTTGAAACTTTTAGACTGTAAAGCGCTGCTTAAGTTTGTTGGCGCTGTATAAATGAAGATTATTATTATTATAATATTATTATTCTTTCTCGTTTACACGTTGCTTCTCCTACTGCTTTCTCACTAACTGAATACCCTACTTCCTGTCAGTGGGGTGTACACTGCAGAGGAGGAGCTAACTTTTTTATTTGCATAGTGTCAGCCTCCTAGTGGCAGCAGCATACACCCATGGTTCCTGTGTCCCCCAATGAAGGCTCCGAGAAACAGATTTTACGGTAAGCAACAAAAAATCCTGTTTTTTATTGGTTTTTTTTCAATTTAGATAAAGAAATGTATTTATGGGAACAATATATATATATTTTTTTAGGATTTTTATTTTTTTTATTTTTTTACACATGCGAATATTTTTTTTCTACACTATAACATTGCCCCAGGGGGCGGCATCATGTTATAGTGTAAGATCACTGATCTGACACTTTGCTGTGCACTGTGTCACATCAGCGATCTGGCGTGCACTGCTGGAGGCTTCCCGGTGCCTGCTCTGAGCAGGCGCTGGTAAGCCACCTCCCTGCAGGACCCGGATGCAGCCCCGTGCCCATTTTGGATCCGGGGCCTACAGGAAGGAGGAGGTAGGAGACCCTCGGAGCAACGTGATCATATCGCGTTGCTCCAGGGGTCTCAGGGAAGCACGCAGGGAGCCCCCTCCCTGTGCGATGCTTCCCTATACCGCCGGAACACTGCGATCATGTTTGATCGCAGTGTGCCGGGAGCGGTCCGTGACCGACCGCTCCTGGCACATAGTGCCGGATGTCAGCTGCGATAGTCAGCTGACCCCCGGCTGCGATCTGCCGCGCTCCCCCCCGTGAGCGTTGCTGATCGCTATGAAGTACTATCCCGTTGGTGGTCATACGGGCCCACCCCACCTCGACGGGATAGTACGTCTAATGTCAGAAAGGGGTTAACAATGGTAAGCAGATATTGGGACTTGTTAACAGACCTCTTCAGACTGTGAACCGTACAGGAATCATAGCACTGATGAGATGCAGGCAGTACCACAAATAGACATTATTTTCACTCAGGTCACCTCTTCTCTGATTGGAGTCGTTCCCATCCCTTTTGTCTCCTTGTAGCCCAGATGCCATGATGAGACTAAACATCCAGAGTTAATCTCTGCAGACTTCCCTCTTCTCCGCCTTCTGCAACACTTCTTGACATTGTGCCCTTAAAAATAAAGTATCATTAGACCCCAAAATAAAAAGATCTCCTATACTATGCCCCTGAATAAATAATTGCCTCTGTTTCCTGCACAAAATATCCCTCCTACACTATCCCTCCGCAAAATATCCATCCTACTCTGCCCCTCTCCAAAGTTCCCCTCCTGAACACTGCCCCTCTTCAAAATTCCCTTCCCGCACACTTCCCTGCTGCAAAATATCCCCCGCACACTGCTCCTCTGCAGAATATCCCACGCACAGGGCCGGACTGGCCATTTGGCAATTCTGGCAAATGCCAGAAGGGCCTGTCTGGATGTGGGCTGCCTTGTGTGCTACGTTGTTAACAGAATCAATGTTCTCAAGTCACCCATACTGTTAACAGTTGTGACGGAGCCCAAAGCCGGTCACTCCGTCACCTACCTCAGCATGCTGTGGGTATAATTAGAAATATTGGTCTTGTAGTAAATCTTTCTTTCCTCCATCCAGGGTAATATTAGTAATATATCCCATCTGGTTATTGGGGACGGGGACAGCATGGGCCTGTGTGATCTCAAATGCCAGGGCTAAATTTCAGCCCCAGTCCGTACCTGCCCCCGCACACTGCTCCCCTGCAAAATATCCCCCCATAATGCCCCTCTGCAAAATATCCCCCCGCACACCGCTCCTCTGCAAAATATCCCTTCCCACACCTCCCCTCTGCAAAATATCCCCCCCCCCACACTGCCCCTCTGACTAAAGTATCCCACCACCACCCCTGCCTCTCTGAAAACTATGCCCCCCTTTAACAGTTGTCACCCCCATTATGTTCCCTCACTGTAACATTAACCCCCTCCACCATCATCCACACTAATAAGGCATTTGATGTTGGGCTCCTTCACGAATCTCTCACTTGTCTCTTCCCCGCTGTGGCCCTTTGGGGCTGAGGTGCCGGCAGCAGTGTGATGTCCGCAGTGTGCTGACCTTGTCACGTTGGGCCGGGTCTGACACTGCCCCTCTGCCGACACTGCCCCTCTGCCTCAGTCCCGGCCCCTGAGCTCCTCTTGCAGCATTCTATGCAGACTGCATCCTCCTTCTGCTGAGAATCTCCTCCTGGCTACAGGGAAACAGGGCTAGACCATGCAGAATTTTAACCCCTATGTATCCCGCAGAGTTTGACTTCCCTGGCCTGCCGACAGGTGAGATTCTGGGCAGCTCCAGCCTCTACACCTTGCCTGAACCTGGGTCCCTAGTGCAGTTTGTCTCCTAGTATCCTGTCGAGGTGTATTATAGTGTTGTCTCTCCTGTTACCGATCCGGCTAGTTTCCTCTTTCCGTCTGACCTCTCTGCTCCTGACCCGGCTTCATATCCTGATCCTGTGCTGCCCACCTCGACCTCGGATTGTCTGACCATGTCTCTGCCTGTTCCCTGTGCTTCTCATATCTCTGCCTTGACCCGTTGGTCAGCAGCTGCAGGTCCGGGCACTGGCCTGGTGTGGCACCTGGTGGCTACCCTAACGGCTCAAGCCTATCCTCACCATCAGAGGCTCTTGTGAAGACCAGGTAGTCACTTAGGCACGCCTCCCCAGGGTAAGCCCGGCCCGTGGAGCAGATCGATCACCATCACACCATTTTTTTTAGTTGTCTTTATTTTATTTTTTTTATTTTGCACAGGGGTTTGTGAAGAGTTTTCGATTTGGCGCTTTTATGGTTTTACACCATTTTTGGAGCATTTAGCACAAAAAAAAAAATCAGCAAATAACACATGACAATAGATAAATAGTGACTATGATGAATCGGCCCACGGTGTTTAACATCCTCACCTTGACATTTATTCATAGGATATACAGATCTTCAATGTTCCTCAAACTGTAGAGAGCTTGTCGCAATGTGTCAGCGTCAGGCTCCGCTATGAACAAAACTAAAGGCACAGAATGTTTCCATTCACTGCCAGCAAGCAGAAATAGTGACCGTACCAAATATTAAAACACTAGACAACCATTTTCAAGAAGACAGACACCGCAATCTACGTTACGGGTGCACATAAAGAATATGAAGTCTATGAGTTATTTATTTTACAGGCAGAAGAAAAGGCAGACGCCTTAAATAAAGAATTGCTGATGACTAAACAAAAACTGATCGATGCAGAAGAGGAAAAGAGGCGACTTCAGGAAGAGTCCGGGCAGGTAGGGAGATTTCTAGCAACAGGGTGACAAGGCATACGGTAACAATTGAAACATAGAGAGGACATGGCACTAGGTGAGAAGATGACCATTTTTTTTGCTCTTATTTTACTCCCACTGGTCCCCTTACTATTCCGTTTTTTGTAATTTTAAAATTCGCCATTCGGTTCCAGAGATGTAGGTCTTTTTTATTTTGTGCTGGGGCGTGGCTCACAGGGTCATAGATCAGTCTACGGACACGCCCCCGAGGATCTCACCCCTCACTTGCATGTAGATATGTAATGTGGTTAGTGAAAAGGATAGTGCACGGCAGAAAGATGGCACCACAGTTTCCACTATCTATAGGTAAGTCAGTGTAACAAAATATCCCTAAATATACAGAAGGTGTAATAACCGTCAGCACAAAGCTGGTTTTCATCCTTTAACCCTTATGTAGACATTTGATCGATGCTGATCGGACCCCATGTTGCTTATGCAGAGCAGTTGCTGGCCGGTGGAGCAATCCAAAAACCAGAGAATAAATAACAAAAGACAGAGACAGAAACATAATGATATCTGGGTCATAGACCTAGAGGATGTAATACTATTCCCTCCGTGCATCCCATGTAAGACCTCATCTAGGATATTGGGTCCAGTTTTGGGCTACACATTTTCTAAAGACGTTGAAAAATTAGTTCAAAGGCGGCAACAAGATTATTACACGAGGTGAAAAATTTATCCTATGAGAAGTTGAAAAATTAGGGCTTCTTCGGCCTAGCAAAAAGAAATACAAAGGAAGGGCACATTATTTATTTTTTCCCAAAGACCTCAAAAATGGACCAGGGGACATTCATTACTTGTGGAGGAAATGGGATTACAGCATCTAAACAAGAAAGGGTTCTTTACAGTTAGAGCAGTCACACTATGGGATGTCTGACGTAGTAGTAGTAATGGCAGAAACTAAATCATCATTTAAAGAAGGACCGGATGCTTTTCTCACAACAAATGGCATTGTGGGTTATGAATAATCTAACGATAGAGAACGTAGAACTGGGCAATCAAGGTTGATCTTGATGGACCTTTTCTTTTTCAACCTATGTAATTATGAAGCCGGGTGAAATAAACAGAAAATAGTGAGACAGTCCTGTGTTAAATCTGAGTGGGCTTTCAAAGGTTAATCCTGAAGTCTGTTCAGGGAAGGGGGCCAGGACAAGGAAGGGGGCCAGGTCGGGGAAGGGGGCCAGGTCAGGGAAGAGGGCCAGGTCAGAACTCCAGACCTGCTGTCCAGTGAGGGCACCAGAGTACTCCATCGAACACAATATCTGATACACCGCTTTACAGATAGGGAAGGTTAATTGGGTTATTCGCTACATTTTATAAATGTACTAAAGGCTAATTGCTGATGGTGAGAGATCAAAAACAAGCTAAACACATATCTACCAGACTGGCACTACTCTCCATACTCTTGAATGTGTCCCCCACTGCTCTCCTGGCTTCCTCTTTCAGCGAGTGATGCCAAGTGATTGCTGCAGTGGACACGGACACTCCCTGCAGCTGACTGCCATGATCACCTGATGCTCCCAACTGACAGAGGAAGTCAGAAGACCAGCGGTGAACTTACTCAACTACCAGACCAGCATTGTTTTCTATGTTATCTTCACCATGGGTACATTAGTAAAAGTAGTTGCCAACTCCTTTAAGTAGGACATCGAGATCTGATTGGCTGCCAAAGTCAGCCGAGCAGCTCTACTGATTGACAGCTCCTGGCAAATCTGATCAGTGCTGGAATATGGTAAGGTAGGTCTGTGAAAGAAGGTGGGCTATCACCTAGTGGGGGGCTGGCCTGACCCAGATCTTCCCATCTCCTCTCTGATATTGAAAAGAAAAATATATATTTTTTTGTGGATGTTCTGTATCTTTATGATCCACGTAAAGTAAAAGATCCTCCGCTCTCCCGAAGCCTGTCCGATATATAAATCTGTGCATTGTCTGCAGGTTTTTCACCGATCTAGCTCTCTTCAGAACTGTGATAATCAAAGGTTTGTTTAATTTCCATTTACCGTCATGCAGGCTCAGATTATATATTGACTTCTTCAATGTATGGGTAACGACACTGTTATGGTTCTCAATGGCAAGAGAACATAGCCCAGCAAACATAAGTCCTAGCTCTTGGAAGGATGGAAACTAAACTGACCATGAACTAAACCTGCCGCACAACTAACAGTAGCCGGGTAGCGTTGCCTACGTTTTTATCCCTAGACGCCCAGCGCCGGCCGGAGGACTAACTAATCCTGGCAGAGGAAAATATAGTCCTGGCTCACCTCTAGAGAAATTTCCCCGATAGGCAGACAGAGGCCCCCACATATATTGGCGGTGATTTTAGATGAAATGACAAACGTAGTATGAAAATAGGTTTAGCAAAATTGAGGTCCGCTTACTAGATAGCAGGAAGACAGAAAGGGCACTTTCATGGTCAGCTGAAAACCCTATCAAAATACCATCCTGAAATTACTTTAAGACTCTAGTATTAACTCATAACATCAGAGTGGCAATTTCAGATCACAAGAGCTTTCCAGACACAGAAACGAAACTACAGCAGTGAACTGGAACAAAATGCAAAAACAAACGAGGACTAAAGTCCAATTTAGCTGGGAGTTGTCTAGCAGCAGGAACATGCACAGAAAGGCTTCTGATTACAATGTTGACCGGCATGGAAGTGACAGAGGAGCAAGGTTAAATAGCGACTCCCACATCCTGATGGAAACAGGTGAACAGAGGGGATGATGCACACCAGTTCAATTCCACCAGTGGCCACCGGGGGAGCCCAAAATCCAATTTCACAACAGTACCCCCCCCTCAAGGAGGGGGCACCGAACCCTCACCAGAACCACCAGGGCGATCAGGATGAGCCCTATGAAAGGCACGGACCAGATCGGAGGCATGAACATCAGAGGCAGTCACCCAAGAATTATCCTCCTGACCGTATCCCTTCCATTTGACCAGATACTGGAGTTTCCGTCTGGAAACACGGGAGTCCAAGATTTTTTCCACAACGTACTCCAACTCGCCCTCAACCAACACCGGAGCAGGAGGCTCAACGGAAGGCACAACCGGTACCTCATACCTGCGCAACAATGACCGATGAAAAACATTATGAATAGAAAAAGATGCAGGGAGGTCCAAACGGAAGGACACAGGGTTAAGAATCTCCAATATCTTGTACGGGCCGATGAACCGAGGCTTAAACTTAGGAGAAGAAACCCTCATAGGGACAAAACGAGAAGACAACCACACCAAGTCCCCAACACAAAGCCGAGGACCAACCCGACGCCGGCGGTTGGCAAAAAGCTGAGTCTTCTCCTGGGACAACTTCAAATTGTCCACTACCTGCCCCCAAATCTGATGCAACCTCTCCACCACAGCATCCACTCCAGGACAATCCGAAGATTCCACCTGACCAGAAGAAAATCGAGGATGAAACCCCGAATTACAGAAAAAAGGAGACACCAAGGTGGCAGAGCTGGCCCGATTATTGAGGGCAAACTCCGCTAAAGGCAAAAAAGCAACCCAATCATCCTGATCTGCAGACACAAAACACCTCAAATATGTCTCCAAGGTCTGATTCGTCCGCTCGGTCTGGCCATTTGTCTGAGGATGGAAAGCAGACGAGAAAGACAAATCTATGCCCATCCTAGCACAGAATGCTCGCCAAAATCTAGACACGAATTGGGTTCCTCTGTCAGAAACGATATTCTCCGGAATACCATGCAAACGGACCACATTTTGAAAAAACAGAGGAACCAACTCGGAAGAAGGCAACTTAGGCAGGGGAACCAAATGGACCATCTTAGAGAAACGGTCACACACCACCCAGATGACAGACATCTTCTGAGAAACAGGAAGATCCGAAATAAAATCCATCGAGATGTGCGTCCAGGGCCTCTTCGGGATAGGCAAGGGCAACAACAATCCACTAGCCCGAGAACAACAAGGCTTGGCCCGAGCACAAACGTCACAAGACTGCACAAAGCCTCGCACATCTCGAGACAGGGAAGGCCACCAGAAGGACCTTGCCACCAAATCCCTGGTACCAAAGATTCCAGGATGACCTGTCAACGCAGAAGAATGAACCTCAGAAATGACTTTACTGGTCCAATCATCAGGAACAAACAGTCTACCAGGTGGGCAACGATCAGGTCTATCCGCCTGAAACTCCTGCAAGGCCCGCCGCAGGTCTGGAGAAACGGCAGACAATATCACTCCATCCTTAAGGATACCTGTAGGTTCAGAGTTACCAGGGGAGTCAGGCTCAAAACTCCTAGAAAGGGCATCCGCCTTAACATTCTTAGAACCCGGCAGGTAGGACACCACAAAATTAAACCGAGAGAAAAACAACGACCAGCGCGCCTGTCTAGGATTCAGGCGTCTGGCGGACTCAAGATAAATTAGATTTTTGTGGTCAGTCAATACCACCACCTGATGTCTAGCCCCCTCAAGCCAATGACGCCACTCCTCAAAAGCCCACTTCATGGCCAAAAGCTCCCGATTCCCAACATCATAATTCCGCTCGGCGGGCGAAAATTTACGCGAGAAAAAGGCACAAGGTCTCATCACGGAACAATCGGAACTTCTCTGCGACAAAACTGCCCCAGCTCCGATTTCAGAAGCGTCGACCTCAACCTGAAAAGGAAGAGCAACATCAGGCTGACGCAACACAGGGGCGGAAGAAAAGCGGCGCTTAAGCTCCCGAAAGGCCTCCACAGCAGCAGGGGACCAATCAGCAACATCAGCACCCTTCTTAGTCAAATCAGTCAATGGTTTAACAACATCAGAAAAACCAGCAATAAATCGACGATAAAAGTTAGCAAAGCCCAAAAATTTCTGAAGACTCTTAAGAGAAGAGGGTTGCGTCCAATCACAAATAGCCTGAACCTTGACAGGATCCATCTCGATGGAAGAGGGGGAAAAAATATATCCCAAAAAGGAAATCTTTTGAACCCCAAAAACACACTTAGAACCCTTCACACACAAGGAATTAGACCGCAAAACCTGAAAAACCCTCCTGACCTGCTGGACATGAGAGTCCCAGTCATCCGAAAAAATCAAAATATCATCCAGATACACAATCATAAATTTATCCAAATAATCACAGAAAATGTCATGCATAAAGGACTGAAAGACTGAAGGGGCATTTGAAAGACCAAAAGGCATCACCAAATACTCAAAGTGGCCCTCGGGCGTATTAAATGCGGTCTTCCACTCATCCCCCTGCTTAATTCGCACCAAATTATACGCCCCACGGAGATCTATCTTAGAGAACCACTTGGCCCCCTTTATGCGAGCAAACAAATCAGTCAGCAGTGGCAACGGATATTGATATTTAACCGTGATTTTATTCAAAAGCCGATAATCAATACACGGTCTCAAAGAGCCATCTTTCTTAGCCACAAAGAAAAAACCGGCTCCTAAGGGAGATGACGAAGGACGAATATGTCCCTTTTCCAAGGACTCCTTTATATATTCTCGCATAGCAGCATGTTCAGGCACAGACAGATTAAATAAACGACCCTTAGGGTATTTACTACCCGGAATCAAATCTATGGCACAATCGCACTCCCGGTGCGGAGGTAATGAACCAAGCTTAGGTTCTTCAAAAACGTCACGATATTCAGTCAAGAATTCAGGAATCTCAGAGGGAATAGATGATGAAATGGAAACCACAGGTACGTCCCCATGCTTCCCCTTACATCCCCAGCTTAACACAGACATAGCTTTCCAGTCAAGGACTGGGTTATGAGATTGCAGCCATGGCAATCCAAGCACCAACACATCATGTAGGTTATACAGCACAAGAAAGCGAATAATCTCCTGATGATCCGGATTAATCCGCATAGTTACTTGTGTCCAGTATTGTGGTTTATTACTAGCCAATGGGGTGGAGTCAATCCCCTTCAGGGGTATAGGAGTTTCAAGAGGCTCCAAATCATACCCACAGCGTTTGGCAAAGGACCAATCCATAAGACTCAAAGCGGCGCCAGAGTCGACATAGGCATCCGCGGTAATAGATGATAAAGAACAAATCAGGGTCACAGATAGAATAAACTTAGACTGTAAAGTGCCAATTGAAACAGACTTATCAAGCTTCTTAGTACGCTTAGAGCATGCTGATATAACATGAGTTGAATCACCGCAATAGAAGCACAACCCATTTTTTCGTCTTAAATTCTGCCGTTCACTTCTGGACAGAATTCTATCACATTGCATATTCTCTGGCGTCTTCTCAGTAGACACCGCCAAATGGTGCACAGGTTTGCGCTCCCGCAGACGCCTATCGATCTGGATAGCCATTGTCATGGACTCATTCAGACCCGCAGGCACAGGGAACCCCACCATAACATCCTTAATGGCATCAGAGAGACCCTCTCTGAAATTCGCCGCCAGGGCGCACTCATTCCACTGAGTAAGCACAGCCCATTTACGGAATTTCTGGCAGTATATTTCAGCTTCGTCTTGCCCCTGAGATAGGGACATCAAGGCCTTTTCCGCCTGAAGCTCTAACTGAGGTTCCTCATAAAGCAACCCCAAGGCCAGAAAAAACGCATCCACATTGAGCAACGCAGGATCCCCTGGAGCCAATGCAAAAGCCCAATCCTGAGGGTCGCCCCGGAGCAAGGAAATCACAATCCTGACCTGCTGAGCAGGATCTCCAGCAGAGCGAGATTTCAGGGACAAAAACAACTTGCAATTATTTTTGAAATTTTGAAAGCAAGATCTATTCCCCGAGAAAAATTCAGGCAAAGGAATTCTAGGTTCAGATATAGGAACATGAACAACAAAATCTTGTAAATTTTGAACTTTCGTGGTGAGATTATTCAAACCTGCAGCTAAACTCTGAATATCCATTTTAAACAGGTGAACACAGAGCCATTCCAGGATTAGAAGGAGAGAGAGAGAGAGAAAGGCTGCAATATAGGCAGACTTGCAAGAGATTCAATTACAAGCACACTCAGAACTGAAGGGAAGGGAAAAAAAAAAAAAATCTTCAGCAGACTTCTCTTTTCTCTCCTTTCTCTGTCAAATAATTTAACCCTTTTTGGCCGGTCAAACTGTTATGGTTCTCAATGGCAAGAGAACATAGCCCAGCAAACATAAGTCCTAGCTCTTGGAAGGATGGAAACTAAACTGACCATGAACTAAACCTGCCGCACAACTAACAGTAGCCGGGTAGCGTTGCCTACGTTTTTATCCCTAGACGCCCAGCGCCGGCCGGAGGACTAACTAATCCTGGCAGAGGAAAATATAGTCCTGGCTCACCTCTAGAGAAATTTCCCCGATAGGCAGACAGAGGCCCCCACATATATTGGCGGTGATTTTAGATGAAATGACAAACGTAGTATGAAAATAGGTTTAGCAAAATTGAGGTCCGCTTACTAGATAGCAGGAAGACAGAAAGGGCACTTTCATGGTCAGCTGAAAACCCTATCAAAATACCATCCTGAAATTACTTTAAGACTCTAGTATTAACTCATAACATCAGAGTGGCAATTTCAGATCACAAGAGCTTTCCAGACACAGAAACGAAACTACAGCTGTGAACTGGAACAAAATGCAAAAACAAACGAGGACTAAAGTCCAACTTAGCTGGGAGTTGTCTAGCAGCAGGAACATGCACAGAAAGGCTTCTGATTACAATGTTGACCGGCATGGAAGTGACAGAGGAGCAAGGTTAAATAGCGACTCCCACATCCTGATGGAAACAGGTGAACAGAGGGGATGATGCACACCAGTTCAATTCCACCAGTGGCCACCGGGGGAGCCCAAAATCCAATTTCACAACACGACACTAGATGAGGTCAGATCAGCCAATGATTTGATTAACGGATTCCATTGACACCACATGAAAGAGCAATTAAAGCCGAATACAACGGAGAGCCCTCAGTTAGCCCAGAAATTCCAACTGCAACCCAAATTCAAACTTCTATTGTCCTTAATCTTATTTTTCAGTTGAAGGAAATGTGTCGGAGAGAACTTGATAAGGCAGAATCTGAGATAAAGAAGAATAGTTCCATCATTGGAGATTACAAGCAGGTACTGCTATACTTCTCGGCAGTCTGACTCTCTGCATGTTCTGATTTGTGGCCGTGTGTCATAGAGAAAAATTGTAAAATCCATAAAGACCTCCATGGAGAGGGGACATTTCACCCTCACATAGAACATATGGGATTAATTATAACTAGGGAAGTGATAGAGAGCTGACACTTCATCCTCCATTGAAACATGCACTCCTGTCGTGAACAGGTAATTACAGCGGCGATCTACCCTGAGAGCTAATCACTAAGTCTAGGATTTGTATACACACAGGTGGAGAAGTGCAGTGTTTTCCTCTGTTCAAATGAATCGGCTTCCTCTGTTCAAAGGATTGTCACAGGCGCTCTGGAGCCAGTGGTCCATGATGAATATAGGGATCTGCATGATATTTATGGGATATTTATTTTTGACGTTGTAGGAAAGGGATGAGCATAATGCATTCACTCACATCACTGTAAGGCCTTTCTAACACCTCCAAGTAAATTACAGTAAGATGGATGATGCTATCCATGTCAGATTTAATTTCTATAGAAGTGTAAAATTGTGATCAGAAACATGACAACGATATCTCTTACCTTGGACCTCCAGGGGTGAAGGTATTCTGAACGTTGGGGATTTCATAAAATCCTAAAAGACCTAACAAATCCCACAACCGGCCCCCACATGAGCTCACCAAGGGGAGTTTTGTGGGTGTAACCTTGATCTAATAATAATCAGAGTTCGAGTTTAGTTATTTGTCAGTCCTGGAAGGTACAGTTTGCTGTGGGTTCTGTCCATTTTCCTAAGGAGTGCCTCCCTCCGTCAAGCTCTGAGCCATTTCCGTGATGCAGGTTTGGTACTTTATCTTTTATGAGATTGTTTATACTGTATTGTTTTGTTTCCATTTTGTAACACCTTTGTTTATTTGTTATATAAAATGTAATAGCTTAGATCCACTTGCTTTGAAAACCGCACCCGTGAAGCCAAACCTTACCAATAATGGGTCTCCAATCGACCTGTGTAAGCGATTGGTGGCAGCTAGTAGTTCCTTTTGTCATTGTGGAGCTGGTATATATATTCAATTTGTTATAATCGGCGGTGTATCTACCATACACTCACTGTGAGTTCCCCAATAACCGGCCTAGTAGTGGAAGCAGCTGCGTCCATCAGTCGTCAGTCAATTGTCCTGACCATTGGAGTAAGCAGAGTTCTGTCCCATGACAAACTGGTGGCAGCGGTGAGATCTGCGTGATCTTTCCAGTGTTCTCCCTGACAAACTGGTGGGATCATTGCACTATATGGAGAAAAGCAGGGGCGTAACTATAGCGGTCGCAGCTGCGACCGGGCCCGGACTGCTTAGGGGCCCGTCCATCCAGCAATAGTGAAGGAGAAGGACCCAACCATTACAGCAGGGAGGCGTCACCGCAGGTCGTCCAGTTTCATGGGGGAAGATGGATTTAATGCGGTCACGTGATCCAACCTTGTGACTGGAGAGAGGCGTGTCCACAGGTCCTAAAGCCACACCAAAGGGAAAGACTGGTCGAAGGGAGCTGGTGCTGCTTGAGTGAGTGGCTGAGTGCCTAAACCTAAAAAGCTGCAATCTGTTGCTGCGTCCTCCTCCTCCTGCTGCCGAAGGGTCCCTTAAGCCTCAGATCTGCATTTGTCCTCCTGTCATTAGCAGCCGCTCGTGTGACCTGTCTGCCCTGTTCTCAAGTCTCCCTTGTCCCCTTTCTCACCGTGTGTTCCCCATCTACCCTGTCCTCATAATCCATGTGCCCCCTTCTTCCTTGCTCCCAAGGCTCCCCCCGTTTTCCCCTGTCCCCTTGCAGCTCCGTGTCCCTATCTACTCTGCCCTAGGAGTCCCTTTATTTCCTCTTGTGCCTGTCTCCCTTGCCCTTTTGTGCCCTTCTCCCCTTCCTCCTAGTCCCCATGTGTCCCCTTGTGCCTGTCGCCCTTGTCCCCTTGTGCTTGTGTCCCTTGTCCCTGTGTGTCCCGTTGTGTCAGTCTGCCTTGCCCACTGGTCCCTGTGTGTCCCCTTGTGCCTGTCTCCCTTGCCCACTAGTCCCTTTGTGTCAGTCTCACTTGCACACTGGTCCCTGTGTGTTCCCTTGTGTCAGTCTACCTTGTCCCCTTGTGTCAGTCTCCCTTGCCCACTAGTGCCCGTGTCGCCTTTGTCAGTCTCCCTTGCCCACTAGTTCCTGTGTTCCCTTGTGTCAGTCTCCCTTGCCCAGTAGTCCCCTTGTGTCCCCTTGTGTCAATCTCCCTTGCCCACTAGTCCCCGTGTGTCCCCTTGTCAGTCTCCCTTGCCCACTAGTCCCTGTGTGTCCTCTATTCAGTCTCCCTGGCCCTCTAGTCCCCTTGTGTCAGTCTCCCTTGCCCACTAGTCCTCGTGTGTCCCCTTGTCAGTCTCCCTGGCCTACTGGTCCCCCTGTGTCCCCTTGTGTCAGTCTCCCTTGTCCCCTTGTGTCAGTCTCCCTTGCCCACTAGTCCCCGTGTGCCCTTCTCCCGCCTTCTAGCCCACATGTGTCCCCTTGTGCCTGTCTTCCTTGCTCCCTAGCCCCCCTGTGTCACCATTGTGCCTGTCTTCCCTAGCCCCCTTGTGTCCTTCTCCCCTGCCCCATAGTCACCATTTGCCCATGTCTTTCTCACTGCACCTGTATGGAGGGGCAGCATTATACTATGAGGGGGGCTGCATTATATTCTATGGGGTGGCTGTATTATACTATATGTGGGCTGCATTATACTGTATCGAGGACTATGGGGAATACATTATACTATATGAAGAACTATGGGGTACATTATACTATGAGAAGTGAATTGTACGACATGGATGATGATGGCGGTGCATTATGCTACATGGAGCACTATGAGCAGTGTATTATACTATATAGAGGACTGAGCAGTCTATTTTAATATATGGAGGACTATGAGGAGTGTATAATACTATATGGAGGACTGAGGAGTGTATACTATATGGAGGACTATGAGGGGTGCATTATACTATATAGAGCACTATGAGCAGTGTATTATACTATATGGAGGACTGAGGAGTGTATTATACTATATGGAGGACTGAGCAGTGTATTACACTATATGGAGCACTATGAGGAGTGTATTTGAATATATGGAGGACTATGAGGAGTGTATTATACTATATGGAGGACTGAGGAGTGTATAATACTATATGGAGGACTATGAGGAGTGTATTATACTATTGTACTATATGGAGGACTATGGAGAGTGTATTATACTATATGGATGACTATGAACTGTGCAGTAAATTATATAGAGGACTATGGGGGTGCATTATATTATAAGAAATACTATGGGGGTGCATTATGATTCTTATATGGATCCCCATGACTTCTATGTAAGCCCCTGATGAGTATAATGGTTTATTTTGTTTTATAAATTACATAACAATGGCAGTACGGGGGACAGATATATACCAGGATGGGAGGATGGGGCACCGGATAGTAACGCCACTGAGATCACACTATACAACTTTGCAATAAAGCTATAGTGTGCGAAATGAATAGGGAAAATCTGAATTTGGGTGGAAAATATTTTTGCGGGGGGGGGGGGGGGGGGCATTTCAAAGTTCGCATCGGGGCCCATAACTTTCTAGTTACGCCACTGGAGAAAAGTATTGGGATAAACTTCTTAATTATTAAATTCATGTTTTTCATTCAGTCTCATTGCCCCAGTGTATATAATAAGGTTCCTCGCTGTGCCGTCTACCTTTACTAACACGTGTGACAGAATGGCTGGGGGTAAACTGCTCACAGATCCCAGTGCAGTCTTGTAGGATTTCACTTTTGTAAAAAGTCAGTTTTCCCTAAATATTGAAAATGTTTAGGCACCACAACAACTCATCCACAAAGTGGAGACCATGTAACGTTACACCGAGTGCTGAGGAGCAGAGGGCAGAAAAGTCACCAACTCTTTGCTGGCTCCCTAACTGCAGGATCCAAACCTTCATGTTTTTTTAGTGATCGGCCAAGACCCCTTAGTTGCATTGTAGTGAAATCTTAATGCTTCATTCTGCCAAGGAACTTTAGACAATTGTAGCTTCCATCTTTGTGGGAACTGTTTGGGGAAGGCCCTTTTTTCTTTCTCATGACTGTGTCCAGTGCACGAGTTCCATGAAGACATGGTTGAAGAAGTTAGGGGTAGAAGAACCCAAACTGCTACACAGAACCTGGACCTCATCCCCAATACCTTTAGGATGTCCCAGGCTCTCCCCAACATCAGCATCTGACTTTAGCAAAGCTGCTCTTGATGAATGAGTAAAAATTCCCATAAACCGCTCCATAATGTTTTAGAAAGTCTTCCCAAAAGAGTGGAAGCTGTTAGAGCTTCTGTATAGACATATGAATGTCTATGTATGCAGGATGGGATTAGAAATGAGCGAACACTAAAATGCCCGGGTGCTTGTTGCTCGACCCAAGCAATTCCTACTACTCGAGTGCTCGTTTAGAGTAATGAGTATAATGATGGTTGGTGGAAAGCCGAGCATTTTTCCAGCAGACCCTACAAAGAGGTCTGGGGGGGGGGGGCAGTGTTCAAATGGATGTGAAAAGTGCTGAATGGAAGGAGAACAGCATGGAGGAAGACCCCTGGAAGCATCTCTGACCCCCAGATCGCTGCTGAGAACAATGGTGTCATACTTTTACTCCACTTTAAGGACTGACCATAAAACATTCCAAACCAGCGAGAAATTGCACCTTACAGCATAAAAATGTTAAGAAAGATTTTTTTTCCTCTATAATGACTTGTAAATAAGGAAAAATTTTAAAAGATTTTAAAAATATATATAATTAATTAAACCTAAATAGATTTTTTTTTTTAAATAAAAAAAATAGGAAATTTCAGTGTAATTTATGAAGGAATCAAGAACTGCCAAAAATAATGGACTCCGATAGACCCTGTATTAGACATAAAGGAGGGCCTCATACACATTATGTTCCAATTGTCATGTATTGGTCTCCTAGACTGATAAAGGCTATGCACTTTTGAGGGTTACATACCAAGGAAATGTCCTCCAGACCACGGAATAGTCTATGGGTGTGCAATATAATACTTATACATTTTTTTTAACAATAATATACCAACAAAATGTATCCCAGAAGACGAAATAGTGTATGGGTGATAAACTTTAACAGTTAAAAAGTGTTATATATCATAAAATACAGTATGTACCCCAGAACACAGAATAGTGTTTTGGTGAGAAATGTAACCCAGCTAAATTTTTTAACACTTTTTGAAAGTGTTATGTATCATAGAAATGTACCCAAGACCACAAAATACATAATACCAGCAAAATGGTTGATATATGACAGAAATGTAACCCTGCAAAATATTTAAATGCTTTTTTCAAGTGTTAAGTATCCAAGAAATGGAACCCAGACCACAGAATAGTGTATGGGTTGGAAATGTAACCAAGCCTATTTTTTTTTTTAGTTTTTTGTACGGTTATATACCACCAAAATGTTACAGAAAGCACCTAATAATCTGATAGAGTATTCTAATCCAGAAATATTTTTCAATGCTTTTTGTAAGTTTTACATTCCACCGTAATGCAACAGTAACCGTGTGAATATGTATGGATAAGTCATTGAATTCATAAAAATGTTCTGAATTTAAATATTTTCAAAGGAACCTTTGTGTACTTATACACTCATAAATGATTTGCAGAATGTGCAAAGCCAGTAAAACATTGTAAGGAGTGTCATCCATAGACCCCTACAAGGCTACAGCTTGCATGCCTCATTCAAATATTTTAAAAGTGTAGTTGATGTACTCCTACATTCATAAAGGCGATGTACAAAGCCAGTAAAAAATTATAAGCAGGATAATACAGTAATCCTCTTCGTATTCACTTCTTCTCCTTCCTCTTGAGGCTGGGGGCACTGCCTTCACCTTCTTTATGGAGCCCGATTGCCATGTGCCTGGGCTGTAAGTGACCTGGCTTCAGATACTGACTTATCCCCCAACATATAAATATGGACAAGAGCCCCGCCTCACCTGCACCATCTGCGCATAGGACGTGGGGAAGCTCAAGGACAGCACGATCTCTTGGGAGTGGTAGTAGTCGTGTCTCGAGCCACCTCAAGGAGCCTCTCCTAGGCCTATTCATTCCTCAAGAAGGGTTCATCATGCTTCTTTCTAGGATCACACCCACGGCATACCAGCCATGTTGCCCTTCTATTTTGGGGAATGTGACCCTAGTTCCAGCCATTGGCTCTTGTAGCCTTCGAGTTAAGTGTTCCTTCTCTGCTGCTTGATGTTTGAACGAGGTGTGATGACAGGTCACAAACTGCTCAGTGGACACCCTATTCCGCTGACAGACGTAAGTAACTACCACCAATTCTTGTTATCTTACGGCTGGCAGGCCTGAGAACATTTGTCCAGACATGATCCTGGTTCGCCTCTTTGTGTCTTCCAATCAGCCTAGGCCCCACAGTTCGCTCACCAGTTCCTGAATCCTGGCTCTTCTTTCTGCAATTCCCAGGAACCCCAGCCATAAATGATACAGCCTGGGTTCGGACCTTGATGGGTCCAGCATATCAGCCAGATCAGGACCACAGGCTTCTGCCACCTCTGCTGTTGCACCAGCTTCCTCTGGCTCCGATATTCCTCTGGTCACTACCTCATGACTCTCGCGAGCTTCTGCCATCTTTGTCACCCACTAAGCATGTTACATTGTATGGATGACTAATTGAATACTGTAAAAATAATTAACACTTTTTTGGAGTGTTATAAACCACAGAAACATACCCAGATCACTAATACTGTATGGCTGAGAAATGTAACCCTACAACATTTTTAAACACTTTTTCAATCAGTTTTAAAAATCACAGAAATGTGCCCAGACCGTGTAATACTGTATGGCTTAGAAATGTAAGCTTGCAAAATTCATGAGCGCTTTTTGAATTCAGTTTTATATAACACAGGAAATGTACCCCAGGCCACGAAATAGATGAGAACTTTTACACTACAAAAAAACTTAAATATTCCCTGGATTAGGTAACATCACAGAAATTTTAAAGCAAGCAAGAGAAAAGAAGGTGCAAACAACGGTGCACACCGCTAAATAAAGTGCGAAAACAAGCTTTATTGGGTAATCCATCAGTGCAACCATTATAAACATTTAAAATTCGTTGTTTGCACCTTCTTTTCTCTTGCTTGCTTCAGTACTCATTTGGGCGCAATGGCAGCACCCTGACATTAATATCATTTTTTTATTTCTGAGTGATGCCCGCTTCTTCTTTACATGGCATCGCAGAAATTTTACCCACACCACGGAATAGTGTATGGGTGATGAATGTAATCCATCCAATTTTTTAACACATGTGTGGATTGTTCGATGTCACAGAAATGTACCGCAGAACCCACAAAACTGTATGGCTGAGAAATATAAGCCTGCAACATTTTTTTAATGCGCTCTTAGAGTGTTGTGTGTGGTTGTGTGTATGTAATATATATATATGTGTATGTATTTGTCTATATATACAACACAAAGAATTAGCACAAATCACGTACTCGATGAATCAAAATATATTCAATTTTTAACCCCCACACCCCCAAAAAATGATGTAGCTATATGTTGCCAATGGACTGCACAGCCCTAATCCCGGTCTACGGACTGGATTCTGTCACTCTCCCTGCTCCTGCAACTCTCCCTCCCTAGGCTAAATACAGATTGTATGTGATACAAACGATGATTAGCCCTTAAGGTACCTTCACACTAAGCGACGCTGCAGCGATACAGACAACGATGCCGATCGCTGCAGCGTCGCTGGAGAGCTGTCACACAGACAGCTCTCCAGCGACCAAAGATGCCGAGGTCCCCGGGTAACCAGGGTAAACATCGGCTTGCTAAGCGCAGGGCCGCGCTTAGTAACCCAATGTTTACCCTGGTTACCAGTGTAAAATGTAAAATAACAAACACTACATACTCACATTCGCGTCCCCCGGCGTCCGCTTCCCTGCACTGTGTGAGTGCCGGCCCTAACAGCAGAGCGGTGACGTCACCGCTGTGCTGTACTTTTACTTTACGGCTGGCACTCAGTCAGTGCAGGAAGCGGACAGCGAGGGACGTGTGACAGACATCAGAGGGTGAGTATGTAGTTTGTTTTTTTTATTTTTACGATGGTAACCAGGATAAACATCGGGTTTCTAAGCGCGGCCCTGCGCTTAGTAACCCGATATTTACCCTGGTTACCATTGTAAAACATCGCTGGCATCGTTGCTTTTGCTGTCAAACACAACGATACACGGCGATCTGACGACCAAATAAAGTTCTGAACTTTAACCAACGACCAGCGATATCACAGCAGGATCCTGATCGCTGCTGCCTGTCAAACTCAGCGATATCGCTATCGTTATCGTTTAGTGTGAAGGTACCTTTAGAAGGGCTCTTATCCTGTGCACACAGACCTGGACTAGGACACTGTCCCTCCAATACAAAGTGTCACAGAGCTGTGCAATGGCGTCAGTGTGCCGAGCCGAGCGGCACCAGTTCTTTTATAACCCCTGATGATGTCACACGGCCAGCCAATCACAGTAATGCCACAACCAAGATGGCTACGGCATTACAGTGACGCACAGGGAATAACCGCCTGTCTTTTGGCTGTGTAACAGGCGCCAAAGATGTGGGGCGGGGATTCGAGTTTTACAAAAAGCACTGCCCATTACTCGCTGAGTAACAAGTACATCCAAGCAACGTGATACTCGAGTGATAGCCGAGCATCACCAAACACTAGGCTCATCCCTAGATGCAATGTCATAAAAGCTCCTGTAATGTGGAAGGGACCCAATATTGCTCCCCATATAGGGTACTTATTTTGAGGAAAAGAAAGAGTAGTGGAGCACATACTTATACACTGTGCAGCATGATGTACTGATTTATTTCTAATTTATAGAATAATTATAATTTATATAATATTTATATTTAATTATTGTATTTCGAGCAGAATATTAGAGCATTATCAAATTTCCCTACACTTTTTTTTTCTCACATGTTTACCAGGGTCCTCCTCGACTGGGATCCCACAGGAATTACCCAGATATTATAGAATAAGGATTAGCGACTTTATGATATATATATACCGTATATATATATTGTATATATATATGTATGTATGTGTATATATATATATATATATATATATATATATATATATATAATTATAATATATATATTTTTTTTAAGCTTACTGACATTTTCTGTAAAGCCGAACCCTCTGCTTAGCTTGTGGTTTTTTTTTTTTATGTATTAATTTATTTTGTGTTGCAATCTCCTACTGCTCCCGTCTATTAAAATTGAAAGCTATTGTATAAAATTTGCTGAGTTTTGGCCTTTATTATTTATTCATAACGGTGATATACATTAAAGAATGGCGTCATTGTAGATATCAGCTGGACATACGGCGTCATTGTAGATATTAGCTGGACATACGGCGTCATTGTAGATAGTAGCTGGATATACAGCGTCATTGTAGATAGTAGCTGGACATATGGCGTCATTGTAGATATCAGCTGGACATACGGCGTCATTGTAGATATTAGCTGGACATACGGCGTCATTGTAGATAGTAGCTGGACATATGGCGTCATTGTAGATATTAGCTGGACATACGGCGTCATTGTAGATAGTAGCTGGACATACGGCGTCATTGTAGATATTAGCTGGACATACGGCGTCATTGTAGATAGTAGCTGGACATACGGCGTCATTGTAGATAGTAGCTGGACATACGGCGTCATTGTAGATAGTAGCTGGACATACGGTGTCATTGTAGATATTAGCTGGATATACGGCGTCATTGTAGATAGTAGCTGGACATACGGGGTCATTGTAGATAGTAGCTGGACATAAGGCGTCATTGTAGATATAAGCTGGACATACGACGTCATTGTAGATATTAGATGGACATACGGCGTCATTGTAGATATCAGCTGTACATCCGGGGTCATTGTAGATAGTAGCTGTACATCCGGTGTCATTGTAGATAGTAGCTGTACATCCGGGGTCATTGTAGATATTAGCTGTACATACGGGGTCATTGTAGATATTAGCTGGACATCCGGGGTCATTGTAGATAGTAGCTGTACATCCGGCATCATTGTAGATAGTAGCTGTACATACGGGGTCATTGTAGATATTAGCTGGACATCCGGGGTCATTGTAGATAGTAGCTGTACATACGGCGTCATTGTAGATAGTAGCTGGACATACGGTGTCATTGTAGATATCAGCTGGACATACGGTGTCATTGTAGATATCAGCTGTACATACGGGGTCATTGTAGATATTAGCTGTACATCCGGGGTCATTGTAGATATTAGCTTTACATACGGGGTCATTGTAGATATCAGCTGTACATACGGGGTCATTGTAGATATTAGCTGGATATACGGCGTCATTGTAGATATTAGCTGTACATACGGGGTCATTGTAGATATTAGCTGGATATACGGCGTCATTGTAGATAGTAGCTGTATATACGGCATCATTGTAGATATTAGCTGTACATACGGCGCCATTGTAGATAGTAGCTGAACATACGGCATCACTGCAGATATTAGCTGGATATACGGCATCATTGTAGATAGTAGCTGTACATACGGTGTCATTGTAGATATTAGCTGTATATACGGCGTCATTGTAGATATCAGCTGGACATACGGCGTCATTGTAGATATTAGCTGTACATACGGCGTCATTGTAGATATCAGCTGTACATACGGGGTCAGTGTAGATATCAGCTGGACATACGGTGTCATTGTAGATAGTAGCTGTACATACGGGGTCATTGTAGATAGTAGCTGTACATACGGCGTCATTGTAGATAGTAGCTGGATATACAGCGTCATTGTAGATATCAGCTGTACATACGGGGTCAGTGTAGATATTAGCTGGACATACGGCGTCATTGTAGATAGTAGCTGTACATCCGGGGTCATTGTAGATAGTAGCTGGACATACGGCGTCATTGTAGATAGTAGCTGTACATACGGCGTCATTGTAGATATTAGCTGTACATACGGGGTCATTGTAGATATCAGCTGAACATACGGGGTCATTGTAGATAGTAGCTGTACATACGGGGTCATTGTAGATATTAGCTGGACATACGGCATCATTGTAGATATCAGCTGTACATACGGCGTCATTGTAGATATCAGCTGTACTTATGGCGTCATTGTAGATATCAGCTGTACTTATGGCGTCATTGTAGATAGTAGCTGTACATACGGCTTCATTGTAGATATTGGCTGTACATACGGGGTCATTGTAGATATCAGCTGAACATACGGGGTCATTGTAGATATAAGCTGTACATACGGGGTCATTGTAGATAGTAGCTGGATATACGGCGTCATTGTAGATAGTAGCTGAACATTCGGGGTCATTGTAGATATAAGCTGTACATACGGCGTCATTGTAGATATTAGCTGGATATACGGCGTCATTGTAGATATTAGCTGGATATACGGCGTCATTGTAGATAGTAGCTGTACATACGGCGTCATTGTAGATATTAGCTGTACATACGGCGCCATTGTAGATAGTAGCTGTACATACGGGGTCATTGTAAATATCAGCTGTACATACGGTGTCGTTGTAGATATTAGCTGGACATACGGCGTCATTGTAGATATCAGCTGTACATACGGCGTCATTGTAGATATCAGCTGTACTTATGGCGTCATTGTAGATAGTAGCTGTACATACGGCGTCATTGTAGATAGTAGCTGTACATACGGCGTCATTGTAGATATTAGCTGGACATACGGTGTCATTGTAGATATTAGCTGTACATACGGCGTCATTGTAGATATTAGCTGTACATACGGCGTCATTGTAGATAGTAGCTGTACATACGGCGTCATTGTAGATATTAGCTGTACATACGGCGTCATTGTAGATAGTAGCTGTACATACGGCGTCATTGTAGATATTAGCTGGACATACGGCATCATTGTAAATATCAGCTGTACATACGGTGTCATTGTAGATATTAGCTGGACATACGGCGTCATTGTAGATATCAGCTGTACATACGGCGTCATTGTAGATATTAGCTGTACATACGGCGTCATTGTAGATAGTAGCTGTACATACGGCGTCATTGTTGATAGTAGCTGTACATACGGCGTCATTGTTGATAGTAGCTGTACATTCGGTGTCATTGTAGATTCTAGCTGTACATACGGCGTCATTGTAGATATCAGCTGTACATACGGGGTCATTGTAGATAGTAGCTGTACATACGGGGTCATTGTAGATAGTAGCTGTACATACGGCGTCATTGTAGATAGTAGCTGTACATACGGCGTCATTGTAGATAGTAGCTGTACATACGGCGTCATTGTAGATAGTAGCTGTACATACGGTGTCATTGTAGATATTGGCTGTACATACGGCGTCATTGTAGATATTAGCTGTACATACGGTGTCATTGTAGATATTAGCTGGACATACGGCATCATTGTAAATATCAGCTGTACATACGGCGTCATTGTAGATATTAGCTGGACATACCGCGTCATTGTAGATATCAGCTGTACATACGGTGTCATTGTAGATAGTAGCTGGATATACGGCGTCATTGTAGATATTAGCTGTACATACGGTGTCATTGTAGATATTAGCTGTATATACGGCGTCATTGTAGATATCAGCTGGACATACGGCGTCATTGTAGATATTAGCTGTACATACGGCGTCATTGTAGATATCAGCTGTACATACGGGGTCAGTGTAGATATCAGCTGGACATACGGTGTCATTGTAGATAGTAGCTGTACATACGGGGTCATTGTAGATAGTAGCTGTACATACGGCGTCATTGTAGATAGTAGCTGGATATACAGCGTCATTGTAGATATTAGCTGTACATCCAGGGTCATTGTAGATATTAGCTGGACATACGGCGTCATTGTAGGTATTAGCTGTACATCCGGGGTCATTGTAGATAGTAGCTGTACATCCGGGGTCATTGTAGATAGTAGCTGGACATACGGCGTCATTGTAGATAGTAGCTGTACATACGGCGTCATTGTAGATATCAGCTGAACATACGGGGTCATTGTAGATAGTAGCTGTACATACGGGGTCATTGTAGATATTAGCTGGACATACGGCGTCATTGTAGATATCAGCTGTACTTATGGCGTCATTGTAGATATCAGCTGTACTTATGGCGTCATTGTAGATAGTAGCTGTACATACGGCTTCATTGTAGATATTGGCTGTACATACGGGGTCATTGTAGATATCAGCTGAACATACGGGGTCATTGTAGATATAAGCTGTACATACGGTGTCATTGTAGATATTAGCTGGATATACGGCGTCATTGTAGATATTAGCTGGATATACGGCGTCATTGTAGATAGTAGCTGAACATTCGGGGTCATTGTAGATATAAGCTGTACATACGGCGTCATTGTAGATATTAGCTGGATATATGGCGTCATTGTAGATATTAGCTGGACATACGGCGTCATTGTAGATATCAGCTGTACATACGGCGTCATTGTAGATATCAGCTGTACTTATGGCGTCATTGTAGATAGTAGCTGTACATACGGCGTCATTGTAGATAGTAGCTGTACATACGGCGTCATTGTAGATATTAGCTGGACATACGGTGTCATTGTAGATATTAGCTGTACATACGGCGTCATTGTAGATATTAGCTGTACATACGGCGTCATTGTAGATAGTAGCTGTACATACGGCGTCATTGTAGATATTAGCTGTACATACGGCGTCATTGTAGATAGTAGCTGTACATACGGCGTCATTGTAGATATTAGCTGGACATACGGCATCATTGTAAATATCAGCTGTACATACGGTGTCATTGTAGATATTAGCTGGACATACGGCGTCATTGTAGATATCAGCTGTACATACGGCGTCATTGTAGATATTAGCTGTACATACGGCGTCATTGTAGATAGTAGCTGTACATACGGCGTCATTGTTGATAGTAGCTGTACATACGGCGTCATTGTTGATAGTAGCTGTACATTCGGTGTCATTGTAGATTCTAGCTGTACATACGGCGTCATTGTAGATATCAGCTGTACATACGGGGTCATTGTAGATAGTAGCTGTACATACGGGGTCATTGTAGATAGTAGCTGTACATACGGCGTCATTGTAGATAGTAGCTGTACATACGGCGTCATTGTAGATAGTAGCTGTACATACGGTGTCATTGTAGATATTGGCTGTACATACGGCGTCATTGTAGATATTAGCTGTACATACGGTGTCATTGTAGATATTAGCTGTACATACGGCGTCATTGTAGATAGTAGCTGTACATACGGCGTCATTGTAGATAGTAGCTGTACATACGGTGTCATTGTAGATATTGGCTGTACATACGGCGTCATTGTAGATATTAGCTGTACATACGGTGTCATTGTAGATATTAGCTGGACATACGGCATCATTGTAAATATCAGCTGTACATACGGCGTCATTGTAGATATTAGCTGGACATACCGCGTCATTGTAGATATCAGCTGTACATACGGTGTCATTGTAGATATTAGCTGTACATATGGCATCATTGTAGATATCAGCTGTACATACGGTGTCATTGTAGATAGTAGCTGGATATACGGCGTCATTGTAGATATTAGCTGTACATACGGTGTCATTGTAGATAGTAGCTGGATATACGGCGTCATTGTAGATATTAGCTGTACATACGGCGTCATTGTAGATAGTAGCTGTACATACGGCGTCATTGTAGATATTAGCTGTACATATGGCGTCATTGTAGATATTAGCTGTACATACGGTGTCATTGTAGATATTAGCTGTACATACGGCGTCATTGTAGATATTAGCTGTACATACGGCGTCATTGTAGATAGTAGCTGTACATACGGCGTCATTGTAGATATTAGCTGTACATACGGCGTCATTGTAGATAGTAGCTGTACATACGGCGTCATTGTAGATATTAGCTGTACATACGGCGTCATTGTAGATAGTAGCTGTACATACGGCGTCATTGTAGATAGTAGCTGTACATACGATGTCATTGTAGATAGTAGCTGTACATACGGCGTCATTGTAGATAGTAGCTGTACATACGGCGTCATTGTAGATATTAGCTGTACATACGGCGTCATTGTAGATAGTAGCTGTACATACGGCGTCATTGTAGATATTAGCTGGACATACGGCATCATTGTAAATATCAGCTGTACATACGGTGTCATTGTAGATATTAGCTGGACATACGGCGTCATTGTAGATATCAGCTGTACATACCGCGTCATTGTAGATATCAGCTGTACATCCAGGGTCATTGTAGATATTAGCTGGACATACGGCGTCATTGTAGATAGTAGCTGTACATACGGCGTTATTGTAGATATTAGCTGTACATACGGTGTCATTGTTGATAGTAGCTGTACATACGGGGCCATTGTAGATTCTAGCTGTACATACGGCGTCATTGTAGATATCAGCTGTACATATGGCGTCATTGTAGACAGTAGCTGTACATACGGCGTCATTGTTGATAGTAGCTGTACATTCGGCGTCATTGTAGATAGTAGCTGTACATACGGCGTCATTGTAGATAGTAGCTGTACATACGGCGTCATTGTAGATATTAGCTGTACATACGGCGTCATTGTAGATAGTAGCTGTACATACGGCGTCATTGTAGATAGTAGCTGTACATACGGCGTCATTGTAGATAGTAGCTGTACATACGGCGTCATTGTTGATAGTAGCTGTACATACGGCGTCATTGTAGATAGTAGCTGTACATACGGCGTCATTGTAGATAGTAGCTGTACATACGGCGTCATTGTAGATAGTAGCTGTACATACGGCGTCATTGTTGATAGTAGCTGTACATTCGGTGTCATTGTAGATAGTAGCTGTACATACGGCGTCATTGTAGATAGTAGCTGTACATACGGCGTCATTGTAGATAGTAGCTGTACATACGGCGTCATTGTAGATAGTAGCTGTACATACGGCGTCATTGTAGATATCAGCTGTACATACGGCGTCATTGTTGATAGTAGCTGTACATTCGGTGTCATTGTAGATAGTAGCTGGACATACGGCGTCATTGTTGATAGTAGCTGTACATTCGGTGTCATTGTAGATAGTAGCTGTACATACGGCGTCATTGTAGATAGTAGCTGTACATACGGCGTCATTGTAGATAGTAGCTGTACATATGGCGTCATTGTAGATAGTAGCTGTACATACGGCGTCATTGTTGATAGTAGCTGTACATTCGGTGTCATTGTAGATAGTAGCTGTACATACGGTGTCATTGTAGATAGTAGCTGTACATACGGCGTCATTGTAGATAGTAGCTGTACATATGGCGTCATTGTAGATAGTAGCTGTACATACGGCGTCATTGTTGATAGTAGCTGTACATTCGGTGTCATTGTAGATAGTAGCTGTACATACGGCGTCATTGTAGATAGTAGCTGGACATACGGCGTCATTGTAGATAGTAGCTGGACATACGGCATCATTGTAGATATCAGCTGTACATACGGGGTCATTGTAGATAGTAGCTGGACATACGGCGTCATTGTGGATAGTAGCTGGACATACGGCATCATTGTAGATAGTAGCTGTACATACGGAGTCATTGTAGATATCAGCTGTACATACGGCGTCATTGTAGATAGTAGCTGTACATACGGCGTCATTGTAGATAGTAGCTGGACATACGGTGTCATTGTAGATAGTAGCTGGACATACGGGGTCATTGTAGATATTAGCTGTAGATACAAAATATTTTAGATTTTACTGAAAGAGACCTAGAAGATGAATACAGAACATTTTCTGTGTATAACGCACATTGTTCCTATTTCTAATGCTCTAACAGAACTGTCCCTTTCATTCCATGATCCCTGCCATATAATGATAATGCAATGATTCATGTTCATTCTGTCCTGAAATGTAGACAATGGAAATGTTTCAGGAGGTTTTTTTCTATATGCAGAGTCCTAAATAGTAGGTTTGGTGTTCAGTGTGACTGTGCCCCTTGCAGTGCGTGCCATTTCCCTACGTATACTTTGGCAGGGTCTTTGCATATTATATGTTTTTCCTTCTGAATCCGAGTTGCCAGTACTCTCTTAGGCTAGGGTCACATTGCGTTAGGGCAATCCGTTAAGCGCATAGCACTAGCGGGTTGCGCTAACGCAATGCTTCCCTAGGGTCCGCGTTCGGCGTCCCCGCTAGCGCAGATCCCCGATCTGCACTAGCGAGGAACGGACCTCGGGCGCGCCGTGGACGCTGCAAGCAGTGTCCGAGGTCCGTCACTCAAATGACGCGACATCGCTAGCGCCCGCCCAATGTGGGCGGGCGCTAGCGACGCGCTCACTATTACAGGCTATGGCGGCGTTAATGGACTACGTTAACACCGCGTTGTAACGTAGTCCGTTAAACGCGGTCACATAACGCAATGTGACCCTAGCCTTACACCAGCTCTCCGTGGGCTCCAGCTGTTCTACCACAAATACTTATTTCTGCCTGGCTTAATTGGCAATTTGGCAATGTCTTCTGGGTGTGAGGAAGCCAAGCATGGGAATGTGATATTTGCTATCTCTCAGCAGTGTTGGACCATTTTAGAGCAGCCTGGGGGTCCGCACTGACTCTACCTCGAGGTTACACACTGTCTCCAGCAGATGTCCTCTGAACACATAACAACTGGCAATTTTCAGCAATATTCATAGGTCCTAATGAATGAGATGAACAGTCTGGTGTGAGGGAATTCGGCACAAGAATTTTAGAAGAGTATATAATGCAATTTTTGGGGAAATCTGTTCCAGTGTACATTGCATTGCCAGCGGAATTCCTGTATGGAAAGACATGGCCTATTCTATTATATGTCAAGTAACCTGGGATTTAAAAAAAAAGTGTTTTGTGCAGAAATATGGGTCTAGATGCTGATGTTTCTTCTTAAGGAGAACTGACAACGGGGAGAAAACAATATGCAAATTAGCTATCTTTTCAGAAGAAATAAAGCGGTCTCTCAATCTTTTTACCTATTTTCCAAAATATTGAAAGGTAAAATAAATAGTGTCCAAAACTACAGCTTGGTCCACTAAATAAACAAGTTCACATACAGCTACATTGGCAGAAAAAATAAAAATAGTTTTATATATATATAGTTATATATTCTATAGGGTTTTATAAGGAGTAAGGAAAAAAACGGATGCTTACCAGGTCAAGAAGGGGTTAACAAATATAGCTCCAGAGCATGTAATAGTTTTAAACAGAATTATGTAAATGAGCAGGAAATGTCTAATATTTTGACCCTCATTTATCAAAACTGTCTATTAGCAAAATGTCCCTGTTGCCCATAGCAACGAATCACAGCACAGATTCCATTTCTTAACATTCCATGGAACAATGAAAGCCGCATCGTGATTGGTTGCTATGGACAACAAGGACAGTTTTTCTGCCCTTTTGATAACTGAGGCCAGTACATAATATTCGGAGTATAATCCCCCTCACCCCAGCCTTATTATACAGAGCAGTTTCCGTCTTACCTGGTTCCTCTTTATCCAGTGAGGTGTTTGGTGGAGAATCACTCAGCTGTTTGGTCTCTGGGATGGAGATGTTCTCAGCTGATGTCCCGGACCTCCGTAATGCACCATTCCCATTTATTATGGGTTTGGCATAGATGAGGCGTCTCCTACATTGGACAACCCAGTCTCTGCTGTTCCTGATCCTCTTCTGGGCTGCCGCTCTTTGTAGGCTCGGTGTCTCCAGACTTTCAGATCTGGAGATTGTGACATGTCTCGGTGTTTCATTGAGAACCTCTTCCAGCTCTAACTCTGCGCCGATGTTTCTCCGCTTATTCAGTATGGCATCTTTGTTCTTCCTCCGTATTTCAGGGACCAGAGCTCCGATTTTTTTCAAGGAGATAAGCATGGCCCTGTGAAGATCAGCGGAGGCTGCAGAGTGAGACTCCATGAGGTTCTCCATATTTCTTTTCTTTTTAAGGATCTCATATCTTTTGGTCTTTCTCAGATATTGATGTTTGGACGCCATTTCTGAGGCGTCAGTGTCCATGTCCGGTAGTATAGTGTCTTTTCGCCCTAAAGCGAACAATGGTTCCTGCTCTAAATTGATTCCTCTCCTCTCTCTCAGAACCCGATCTCTTTGGGCTCTTCTTCTCTCTTTCTCCATTTTCTAAACAATTTTTGCTTCGTTTGTCACGAAAAACAAAAGGGGCTACCTCACCCTTGGGAGTCTGTAAGGCAGTGATTCCCTTAGGCTGTAACACTGGAATATAGAATGTGATGATGTCATCACATCACTTGTGACATCGGTCTTATTATGATGTCACCGTGAGAGAGCTGATAGAGATAGATAGATAATAGATATATAATATATATAGATAGATAATATATGGATAGATGATAGATATATAGATAATAAATAGATGGATAGATAGATAGATAATAGATAGATAGATGATAGATAATAGATAGATAGATGATAGATAATAGATAGATAATAGATGATAGATATATAGATGGATAATAAATAGATGGATAGATCGATAGATAATAGATATATAGAAAGATAATAGATAGATAGATGATAGATATTAGATAGATAATATATATATAGATAGATAATAGATGGATAGATCATAGATATATAGATAATAAATAGATGGATAGATCGATAGATAGATAATAGATATATAGATAGATGATAGATAATAGATAGATGATAGATATATAGATGAATAATAAATAGATGGATAGATCGATAGATAATAGATAGATTAGGCTGGGTTCACATTGCGTTCAGTGACTCCGTTAAATGGACTACGTTACACCGCGGCATAACGCGGTGTAACGTAGTCCGTTAACGCCGCCATTGAATGCAATGTCGGATGCATCGCTAGTGCACGCCCACAATGGGCGTGCGCTAGCGATGTGCCGTCATTGAGTGACAGACCCGAGACGCAGGCTGCAGCGTTTCCGGGTCCGTCACTGGTAGCGCAGATGGAACGTCGGCACTTGCGTTAACAGCAGCCCGTTAGCGTATGTGCTGAACTGGCTGCTATTAACACAATCTGAACCCAGCCTAATGGATTTATAGATAATAGATGATAGATAATAGATAGATTGATAATAGATGATAGATTTATTGATTGATTGATAGATGGATAGATAGATAATAGATACACAGGTCTGCGACTAAAAGGCTGTTTGATTATTTTCATCTAATTTCCATGTATTTTGGTGTGCTGAAAACAAAAAAAATATTGAAAAAAATCCTGGAAGTCAGGATTTGCCACAAAATGCAAAATTCTCTTTAAATTTAGTATATTTTTCCAATTTTTGGTATTTTTATCTTGGGGTTTTGAAAGTCAAAATTACTATTAATTAATTCACATCAATGCATTGAAGATATACAATGCCAAAAAATATAACTTTCAAAGAAAAGAACTTTCAGAGTGAGCTAATGAAACCAGCATCAACATGTTGCAAGCTGAACGAGCAGGCTCTGACATGCCCGGGCTTGATTCAATTGTTTTATCTTGGTTCTCGCCTGTTCACACTTTTTCATCTCAGTTCATGTTAGCTCGTCATATTCAGCCGTGTTTCCCAAAATTAGCATTATGGTTCAGCGGAAGTGTATTAATTCGCCTGACAGTTTCTGTTACATTTGTGGTGAATATCCTCAAAAAGAAGGGCGGTTTGCCTTTAAAGTGGTCGTAGAGAAATTTTTAGGCAATAACAAAGACCCTGACTACAAAAAAATCGTTGGCCGAATGCTGAAAGCATTTCCAGCTTTAGGTTGCCTGATGAGTTTGAAAGGGCATTTCCTCCATTCCCACCTTATCAACTTTCCTGAAAATTTGGGAGCTGTGAGTGAAGAGCAAGGTGAACGATTCCACCAGGACATTAAAGAGATGGAAAGAAGATACCAGGGAAGACCGAGCATTACAATGATGGCAGACTACTGTTGGAGGCCTCAGAGAGACATTCCAGATGCTACTCACAAGCGTAAATGGACCAGGAGAAGCCTCACAGGGAAGAAGAATTGATTTTAGTGTGTTTGTGAGCTCATTGCAGTTAAAAAATGATTTTCATGAAACATTTGTAATAAAACATTAATTTTATGAGTCTATTTTCATTTATTTTGAGGTATTGTCTTATTTAACATAGTTACTTAAATTGTCAGAAAAGGTGATGTCCTATGACAAAACTGAGGTCATTTTCGGATTCAGCGCACTTAAAAACTAAGATTACGTGGAATAACCAAAACAGCTCTTGAGAAAAAATTTTTTGTAGACCTGTGATTCATAAGAAAGCTGTAGCGGTGCATCGCTTAAACAATGCATAGAGGAAGAGTCGTGGAAAGTACAGAAATAAACCATGTGGTCGGGGTAGACAATGAATAAGTCAGTGCTCACACTGCCGTCGCCGATTCCTGGTGAATAGATTACCTGCTGGATCGTTCCGCTCTCGGTCCTTTATGCCGTTGACAGGTCCACGTCTGTGCTCATTCATTTATGGCACAAGTGTAATGTACATGGTTCGGAAAGTTAAAGGGAACTTGTCAGACAATTTATGGTGCCCATCAGGAGTACAGGGTGAGAGGAAGATGAAGAAACTGAGCTCTGTGAGATCTAAGCAGATGAGTTTTTGACTCTGTATTTTCTCACTTAATTGGTAAGCTTTTGATGTTGCATATTTTCTGCACCAAATACTCATCGTGGGAACACGGCCTTAAATGTTCGGAGGGTGGAAGTTTAACTATATGTGACCGATCGCAGACAGCGCAGTGGGGAGAGGCTCCTTCTGCAGATAACTTCTTTTTTTTTTTTATACAGTCATAGGTTTGCGAGAGGGAAAGATTGAGCTCGAGACATCTAGAAAATTGCCATAAATATTTCAACCTTTTGATTGCAATTTTTGCATTTAGGCATAGTAAGATTGAAGGACAGGAGGGGATCAGATTGTTATTGTTTGTGTATTTTATATTTATTTGAGCATCAGTTCTTGTAAGTAACGCTGTGCTGTCTCGGCTGTGTCCACTTCTTACGTTCGGAGATGAAAACTGCTGTCTGGTTGGGTGTCGGACCCCCAGCAATGATCGGATATTCATCATTGATTGTAGATATCAGTCATCGTTATCATAATCCTGAACAATAGTTTTAGCTGGTTGGTACTATGGATAATAAGTGAAAATCCCTGTTGTTTAAGTAATTCCACTCTCTTGTTCATTTGCAGATATGTTCCCAGCTGAGTGATCGACTAGAGAAGCAGCAGTCGGCAAACAAAGCCGAAATTGAGAAAATCCGGGTACGTTCAGACTGACTGAAGCTTGGGTAATGGCTGTCAGATATTGGAGCATTTCATTGTGTGCATTTCTCTAATATATTTTCATTAGTATAATTGTTTTGCCTGTAATAAAACATACTGCCGCATGTTACAGAGCTTCTTTTTTTTTTTTTTTTTTATAGAACTCTCTACCTATGCCACTTGAACTTGAGACCTCAATAAAAAGCCTTCAATAGTCTCTAGGTGGGCTGTATGGGCAGTTGTCTAGAGTCACCATTCTTGGTCATCAACCTTGTGTTTGGAGAACACTTTTTAATACCTTTCTAGTTGGCGGTGAAATCAGTTGTCCCAACTCAAAACCGGGGCTTTAAAATAACCCAACGGAATAGAGCGGTGGCCGTGCATTAGCCTCCATTGCTCGATTCATCAACTAATGGGGGCATTTTAGAGCCCTGTTTTGAGAGTCAGTAATTCCCACAGTCAGCAAGTTGTTATTTTCTAGCCTTCTAGCATTTTTTTTTTTTTTAACCAAACTGGGTTGCCTGGCTGTTTCAAAAACAGGAAAAATTAAAATAGGCAACACTCATCTGTTTAATCCCCTGGCGATCAAGCACCAATCCTGCAAGCCTTGACATTTTGACTGACAGCCGGCTCAGCACTGATACACTGCATCCTGAGCTGTCAGTCAAAAGTGCCGGAGTGTGCTTACAGCCGCCGGCTTTCAGTCATAGAGGAGTGCCCAGAGCATCATACTATGACTGAAAGCCGGCGGCTCCTGGGAAGAATAAAAATAACTTTCTCCTGGGTGCCGCACTTTCAGTTCGGTGTTCAGGCACCTTCATAATGCTATTAACCACCTGCAGTTTAACCTTGTGTCTGCAGGTTAATAGCGTTATTTGACCTTTAAAATGACTAATATTTATTTAATATTGGAATATTTAGAAATGTTTACTTTTGCAAAGCAAAAAATATATAAAAGCTCCAGCGGTGTGAAACAAATATTGACTTCAATGCTATTAAAACCATAGCGTTTTACAGTATATTTGTAAAATATGGATAGCGGAAAACCTCACGTCGAGAGAATGATGGAAGTGTCCAGTGTTGTCCCTTTCAGTCCGGCGGTGGATAGGAAAGGTTGGGGAAGTATGGCGCTCTACAGTAACGTCTATAGACAGTTATGGAAACAGCCGTTTGTTCGGCATCTTTTCAGGTGTTGTTCTTTCCTCATATAATGGGTTAGATGTATTGGTTTTGAGAAGCAACATTTATTTATCAGATTCCCATAATCATTTTCTGCTTTTGACCACTTAGCAAAAGGCTGACGGTTGTGAACGCTGCCGAGAGTTCTTCAACACAGAAGGAAGAGTGAAGTTGGTCAGCACCAAGAAGGAGAACTCCGCAGAGGAGGACACTGATGAAGAGAAGGAGACTCTTAAAAACCAGTTACGGGAAATGGAGCTAGAATTGGCTCAGACTAAACTTCAGCTGGTAGAAGCCGAGTGTAAGATACAGGTAAACCATCAGTCACAAATCTTATCTGTACAGGTAAAAAAAAAGAAAGCATTGACAACTATTAATAGTGGACACCAGTCTGACAATCTTAGAGCACTGTCGGAAGATTGAATTCTACTAAATCCGAAAGTGTGCCCGTATTTTATTTTTTCTCCAACGCCTCATTGGGGGACACAGGACCATGGGTGTTATGCTGCTGCCACTAGGAGGACACTAAGTAAACAGAAAGATTAACTCCTCCTCTGCAGTATTCAGTACACCCCTTCACTGGCTACAATTCGACCAGTTCTTGCTTAGTGTCTGTAGGAGGCACTTGGGTCTTTTTTTCAGACCCCAATTTTCTTACTATAATTTTTATTTTTCCGTAAATTTTTGTTTTTTATTCAACGGATTGAAGGGGGTGACGGATCCCTTTTATAGGGCCCGCTCTCCCCCGAACCAGCAACAGGCGAGCACGGCGAGTATACCTCCCCGTCCCTCTCCTGCGACGCTGGAGCACGCCAATTCTTTTCTGGGGCGACAGTCTGCCATCTTTGGTCCCGATCTCCCTTCCCCCTACAAGACGGCGAGTACATAGAGCCTGCTTTACTGTACATCTCCGGGGGCCTGACATACAAGGCCCACTTTACACGGCGTTGCACAAAGGGGAACGTACCAGTTCCAGAAGAGGATCCGAGGATGGATGGAGCGCGCAGGGACAGGGGGACCTGCATCGGCAGCCATGGAGGCCGCACTGTGAGTACACAGGAGTTCCTCCTGCGCTCCGGATCTCTTGCGGCCGCCGCCGCCGCGCATCGTCGGGCAGGCCGGAAATTTAGCCCCTGGCTTTTCAGCCGGAGTAGGCCGCAGTGGTCCCTATCTTGCGGCAGAGTCCCCGGGGAGAGACTGCGGCGGTTAGCGTCGCTCTGTTGCGGCCGCCGCGCATCGCAGGTCAGGCTGAAAATTTAGCCCCCGGCTTTTCAGCCGGAGTAGGCCGCAGTGGGCAGATCCCTCCCACGGCCGTAACCCCGCCCCATATATCGGCGCTTCTCGTCTGGGATGAGAAGCGCCCTGCAGATCTCGGGGGCCATATTGTTCCCTCTCCCTGCAAGGAGCCCACGTGTCCACAGCACTCCAGAGAACCGCCACGGCTAATTCCTCCCCGGGGACACAGGCATGGGTAAGCTGCTTCAAGAAAGCTTAACCCCTTCCCTGCGTATACTGCCCCGCTCTGTCTCTAAAGACACTATGTCTCAATCCAAGGAGACTAAAAGGGGTAACAAGAAGCACACAGTATTTTTCACTGTATGTGCCACTTGCAATGCGGCCCTGCCCCGAACTCACACTAGTCCTTTGTGTGCGGATTGTGTCCCGGCCTCTGTGCAGCCGATACCGCCGCCGTTGCCGCCGACGACGACCCTGTGGAGCCTAGTTTGCCTGAGTGGGCAGCTTCTCTGACACGTTCTATGGATTTACTAGTTAGGGCGGTTGATTCCCTCCAGGGCCCCCCTTCAGGTCAGCCCGCGGTGGATTCGGGCGACGGTACGGATCCGTCCACCAGCAGGGGGCGTACTCTATCTCTTCCTTCTCGGGGTTCCAGAAAACGGGTCCATGTTCCATCCCCTGACCACGGGCCAGTTGGTTTTTCAGCGTCTGCGACCGCCGCTTCCCGGTCCCCTTCTCCAGACAACCCGAACGATTCTGAATGAGTCCGACGATTCCTACGTTCAGGATTTCTCCCCCTCTCAAGAGACACTCGACTCTCTCAAAGAGGCGGTTAACCAGTCCCTGAAGGTGAACGAGGAATCCGTACATACCCCCGAACACATGGTGTCGTTCAAAAAGACTAAACGTGTCCAAAAGTTTTTTGTCACTCATCCTGAGTTCAAGGAAATTGTACAAAAACATAGGGATCGTCCCGATAAACGCTTCATGGGTCAAAAGGCCATAGAGGCCAAATATCCTTTTTCTCAGGACCTAATCAAGGACTGGCTGCAGTCCCCCTCAGCCGACCCTGCTGTGTCACACCTCGCTTCCAAAACCATCCTATCTCTGTCAGACGGCTCCTCTGTTAAGAACCCCTCTGACTGCCAGATTGATTATCTGGCTCACTCTGTCTTCGAGGTCACAGGAGCCTCCCTCTTCCCATCCTTCGCTGCCTCCTGGGTGGCTAAGGCTATGGTCGCTTGGGCCGAGTCGCTTTCCACGACCATGCAAGTTAGAGACTTGCCTCCAGAAGCGGTCAACCTGGCTAACCAGATAGCCCAGGCTGGGGACTTCGTAGTCAATGCCTCAATAGACGCAGCCAATTGCGCGGCACAGGCATCCGCAAATGCAATCTCCATTAGAAGAGCCCTGTGGCTCAGGGATTGGCGAGCAGATTCGGCCTCCAAGCGCTCTTTGACATCTCTGCCCTACCAGTCTGGTCGTTTGTTTGGAGAAAAGCTAGACCAAATGATCTCGGATGCCATCGGGGGGAAAAGTAAATTTCTTCCCCAACAAATTCAGATTTCGGCCTTTTCGTAACAATACCAACTGGTCTTCCACTCCCTCTACCTCCGCATCAGCGCAAGGCCCGCGCAGTGGCCGAGGCTCCCAGGTCTCTTACAGACCTAACCGTAATTGGAAACCCAGACCGAGACCACCCGGGTCTAAGGGATCCACATCCCATAGATCCTCTACGCAATGACTCCTTGCGGCTTCCGGGGGGCACCAACAGGGTAGGAGGGCGTTTACTTTTGTTCTGCCAGGCCTGGCTCTCAGTCGTTACCGATGAATGGGTCAGGGAACTGGTATCCACCGGATACAAAATAGAATTTTCTTCCTTCCCCCCTCCCGACGCGCTTCTTCCAGTCTTGCCCTCCAAAATCAAAGTCAACAGCTCTTCTTCAGGCCATACGGGCACTTCAAGGGGACGGAGTCATCATTCCGGTTCCCCTAGACCAAAGGTTCAAAGGGTTCTACTCGAACCTATTCGTGGTCCCAAAGAAGGACGGATCGCTCCGTCCGATCCTGGACCTAAAACTACTAAACAAATTTGTAAAAATCCGTCACTTCAGGATGGAATCCCTCCGATCTGTGGTCGCGTCCATGGAAAAAGGAGAATTCCTGGCGTCCATAGACATCAATGATGCTTACCTCCACATCCCAATTTTTCCTCTGCATCAACAGTTCCTCCACTTCGCATGTCGCGGAGAGCACTTCCAATTTGTGGCCTTGCCTTTCGGTCTCGCCACCGCTCCCAGGGTCTTCACAAAGTTCATGGCGGCTGCCATGGCCATTCTTCATTCCAGGGGAGTGGTGGTACTTCCGTACCTGGACGACCTACTGATAAAAGGTTCTTCTTACCCAGCCTGCGTAGAGTCCGTCACTCTCATGGTGGATACTCTTTCTCGCCTGGGTTGGAAGAAAAACTTCGAGAAATCCTCTCCGATTCCGGCTCAGCGGATCTCTTTTCTGGGGATGACTCTGGATACTTCCCGCGGTCTGGTCATCCTTCCTCAAGACAAGGCCTTGGCCTTGCAGCAGGGAGCTCAGAGTCTTTCCCGTCCAGTCTCCCACTCCATCCGATTCAGCATGCGCGTTCTCGGGCAGATGGTAGCTGCCATGGAAGCGGTTCCATTTGCGCAATTTTACCTCCGTCCTCTCCAGCATGCGCTACTGTCTGCGTGGGACGGCAATCCGTCCTCCCTCGACCGCCGCTCCTTCCTGCCCCCACGGGTCAGAAAGACCCTCAGGTGGTGGACGTTGAAGTCCTCCCTAACCCAGGGAAGATCTTTTCTCCCTGTGCAGTGGCTGGTGGTGACCACCGATGCCAGCCTCATAGGCTGGGGGGCGGTTTTCAACCACCACACAGCTCAGGGGCGGTGGTCCGCTCGAGAGTCTCGCCTTCCCATCAATCTCCTGGAGATACGAGCTATCAGACTAGCATTGTTCCAGTTTCACCACCTTCTGGCGAGTCACCCAGTCAGAATTCAATCCGACAACGCCACGGCCGTGGCGTACATCAACCGTCAAGGGGGAACCCGCAGCAAGACGGCTATGCTCGAGGTGTCACACATCCTGCACTGGGCGGAATCCAATCATTCGCCCATCTCGGCGATCCACATTCCAGGGGTGGAGAATTGGGCGGCGGACTTCCTCAGCCGCCAGGGCCTTGCCTCGGGCGAGTGGTCCCTTCACCCGGAGGTCTTCCAGCAGATTTGTCTTCGCTGTGGGACCCCGGATGTGGATCTCATGGCATCCAGGTTGAACAACAAGGTCCCACAGTTCTTTGCTCGGTCACTCGACCCACGGGCCATCGGAGCAGACGCCCTGGTCTTGCCTTGGCACCAGTTCCGCCTCCCGTACATTTTCCCCCCTCTTCCCCTGCTACCGAGGGTCATCAAGATTATCAGGGCAGAGGGGGTACCAGTGATTCTCCTCGCACCGGACTGGCCGCGCCGGGCATGGTACGCGGAACTGGTTCAGCTGGTCGCCGACGTCCCCTGGCGTCTTCCAGATCGCGTGGATCTTCTCTCACAGGGCCCGAATTACCACCAGAACTCAGGGGCCCTGTCTTTGATGGCCTGGCTGTTGAATCCTGGATTCTAGGCCAAGCGGGTTTCACTCCCAAGGTGTCTTCCACCATGATCAGGGCTAGGAAACCTGTTTCCATGCGCAGTTACCACCGTACCTGGCGAATATTTTTCTCATGGTGCGACACACTGAGGCGATCTCCTCTGGTATTTTCTATCCCTACCATACTGGAGTTTCTTCAGTCTGGCCTAGAGTCGGGACTTGCCCTTAGCTCTCTAAAGGGTCAGGTTTCGGCATTGTCAGTCCTTTTCCAGCGTAAGATTGCCAATAGGTTGCCGGTGAAGACTTTTTTCCAGGGAGTCTCCCATGTGGCGCCTCCCTACAAAATGCCCTTGGATCCGTGGGATCTTAATTTAGTTCTCGGAGCTCTCCAGGAGACTCCCTTCGAACCGCTACAGGACATTTCCCTGACCTTCCTCTCCTGGAAGGTAGTTTTCCTAGTGGCCATTACGTCCATCAGATGGGTTTCGGAGTTGGCTGCACTCTCCTGCCGCCCTCCGTTTCTAAATTTTCATCCGGACAAGGCAGTATTGAGGACCTCTCCCGCTTTACTGTCCAAGGTCGTATCTTCTTTCCACCTCAATGAGGAGATTGTTCTGCCTTCGTTCTGTCTGGCACCAGTCCATCGCATTGAAAAGGCTCTGCATACTCTTGATGTGGTAAGGGCTCTTCGTCGGTACGTCTCGCGGACGGCTCCCTTCCGAACGTCGGATGTCCTGTTTGTACTTCCAGAGGGGCCAAGGAAGGGTTCTCCCGCTTCCAATGCTACTCTAGCTAAATGGATTCGTTCGGCCATTGAAGAATCCTATCGTGCCAAAGGCGTTCCTATCCCAGCTGGGATCAAGGCCCATTCTACCCGGTCGGTGGGCGCCTCGTGGGCCGTTCGGCACCAGGCGTCAGCACTGCAGGTCTGCAAGGCTGCGACATGGTCCAGTTTGCACACTTTTATCAAGCATTACCACATCCATTCTCTCTCTTCTGCAGACGCCGCCCTTGGCTGGTGCATTCTGCAAGCGGCAGTTCCTTAGCCGCAAGCCAGTGGTACATGGGGTATTAGCATATTGCTCCCCACCCAGGGACTGCTTTTGTATGTCCCATGGTCCTGTGTCCCCCAATGAGGCGTAGGAGAAAAGGAGATTTTTGTGTACTCACCGTAAAATCTTTTTCTCCGAGCCAATCATTGGGGGACACAGCACCCACCCTGTTAGCCTTGTTTGGCTTGTTGTTACTTCCTTGGTTTTGACATAGTTTGTCATTTGTTCATGCTCCTACTGCTTTACTACCGAACTGGTTGAATTGTAGCCAGTGAAGGGGTGTATACTGCAGAGGAGGAGTTAATCTTTCTGTTTACTTAGTGTCCTCCTAGTGGCAGCAGCATAACACCCATGGTCCTGTGTCCCCCAATGATTGGCTCGGAGAAAAAGATTTTACGGTGAGTACACAAAAATCTCCTTTTCTCGTTTTGTTTCTCCATAAATCAATAGCAAATATGGTGAATATATGGAACTTTGTTAGATATTCTATGCGAGAAATCTGCTTCTTTCTCCTTCTCGACTGATCTTTCATTCTCAATTCATGGGTAAAAACGATCTACAGTGAATACAGCCTTTCCCCTTATTGACATGGGAGAAGACAGTTGGTGCTCATAAAGTTCTATGGAAAACTGTAACTCCTCCCCCCTCCTTCCCATAGACTCTTCTAAGCACCAATTGTCATCTCTTATTTCAGAAATGGGAACTTTTTTTTTTTTTTTTACTAAATACAGATTTTAGCCAGAGTGAAATATCAGTTCAGGAGGAAAGAGAATCAGATTTCCTAAATAAAAATTAAAATAAGGGTTACTCGTAAGAGCTCAACTTCTGCTTTGCATATGGATCTGTTTTTCTTTTGATCACTATACATATGTGCTAAAAGTTGGCTGATTTTGGCCGGATCATGCAGCAGGTACAGTAGAGAGGGACTCCAAGTTTTGCCCCAACATCTGCTATAAAGTCACATTCTGGAGACCACCATACACCATAGATTTGTTATACTTCATATTGATTTATCCTTTGCTCAGCCAAGTGTTAAAGGGAATCTATCCGCAGCTTTTTGCTGTGTAATATGATAGCCACATTACATAGACACAGGGACCCTGATTCCAGTGAAGTGTTACTAACTGGTCTGTGTTTTGCCGTTTCAATAAAATCAGTGTTTTACCAGCAGGAGATTATCACTGCAGGACTAGGTGTCTCATGCCACCTGGTCCAACCAACGCCCCCAGCATGGATTGGTAGCTTTCCAGGTACATTCTATATTGACACAAAGCAACCAATCAGTGGTGTGGGCGGGGTTATACACAGCTCAGCATTCTGAGGTCTGCTAGATCTGCAGCAGAGAAAACTGTGATTGTATCACACCTGCTGCATCAGGTAAACTAAGTGACACATCGCCGGAATCGGGGTAGCTGTCCCTACATTATGCTGCTGTCTGCATTTAAAGAGAATCTGTCAGCAGGTTTTTGCTATATAATCTGTCAGACAAATGCCTCCCCTTGGGTCAGTAGCTATTTTATGGATATCTGCCACCTTTACACTTTCTTAATGGGCTTTACATGGTTCTCTTTCAGGATCTGGAGCATCATCTCGGTCTTGCCCTAAATGAAGTGCAAGCGGCAAAAAAGACCTGGTTCAACAGGACCATCAGCTCCATAAAAACCGCCACCGGCGTGCAAGGAAAAGAGACCTCTTAACACCCCAACTCTTGTACAAATAATCAAGTCTATATGAAAACATGATACCTTCTGTTGCCTTCCTTGGCCAGATATTTTGGTTTGCCTGTATGTAAGAGGACCAGGAGTGCAGCATGGCAGGACGGTAGTAAGTCGGTGCTTGTCAGATTAATGTACGATTAGGCATCTCTGGCCCCCTATTAACACCTACAGAGATCACGTATTAAAAATCATGAAACTAGCCGGAAAAAGAGGAGAGCGAAGAAAACAAAAAAATAGCACCTAGCTTTCCATAATTCCTACGACGCACCATGGGTTCAGTTTTGCCCTTTTTAACTCTTTGATGACGGGGAATTGTTTTTTAAGGTAACAAGTAATCATTAGGGCCTTACGTGAAGACGTACGATAACGATGCTTACAATGAAGCCGCTGGGCACTCCGACGCACCTTCCTATTGTCTGATCATGAGCTGGTGGGTCAGTGCCCTGGCCATGAACAGCGGTGGTCCCTCATCACCCAACGTAATAGTTACCAAAATCTTAGGCTTCACACTACTGCAACACAGGTTTTTTTTTTTCTTTTTCTTACATCCTAAGATGGTGTGTTATTACTTATAGCCTAAACTGCATTGAGAAATACTGTATTTTGAGCTGCTGTAGGTCAAACACAAGGCGGGAGGTGAACATGCCTTCAACAAGAAATGCACAGCCAATTTTTTTTTTCCCGGCCCTTGATATTAAATAATATGGCCATGGAACAATGGCAAGTCGCTTACTGAAACAGTAGAGATTGCTAGGTGAGACCGAAATATGCGATAAGGAGACAAAAATGGGGCCTCTCATGCTGCCAACCTGGCATCTAGAGCCGTTGACTGTTATCTCTGTGCCCTCCATCATGCTGAGACGTTAAGAACTTAAGACCATGTTGGTTGGTATGTTGTCCTTTTTTTTTTTTTTGGTAGTGGCCAATGCCAGTCTGCGGCCGCTAAGCACTGTCAGTCAGTACTGCACAGCGTTTTTATGTGTTAAGCACCCAAGTCTTGGAGAAGATCCACCAATGTGGAATCACGATCAACGAGAAGCAGTCAAGTGTCCTGAGAGAGCCTATTCTCCGGGCACGTTACGGCACTGAATGGGACCTTCGCTTTCATTGACTAACCCCGGGATTAAAGCACGTGTCCTCGTCTTGGCGATGTTCCTTCATTTCGGATCTCACTGCTTCTGTTCTAGAATTTGAATCTAACCCGTTAACTCTCCGTTGACCCTTGTCTTGTCCGGGGCTTACGTTTCATCCATCGCACGACAATTCATCTAAAAGGAGCAAAGGACTAACGTCAAGATCCGTTGATGGACACCAAACTTCTATCCCATCTCCAGCAGTTTTTCAGAAGACTGATCTACCTTTTTTTCTTTTTTTTCTCCCACCCAACTTTAGAGGGGTTTTCTGAAATTGTTCCACTACTAGGGCTAGTATACGGCAGTATGAGATCTGCACTTTAGGTGCTAAACACAAAGCACGCGTCATTCCTTTCTGGAGTTCCTGGTGTCGTGTAGAATTCAGATGTAGACTGGCTGTTTTGCACCTTTTTTTTATAATTTATACTTGTTTTTGTTTTGTTTTTTTTCTTGCAAATGTTGCATCAGTGATAAAGTTGTTACGTGTAAGCGGGTTACACTAAGAGGCCCTGGTTTGTGTACATATACAGTATATAAAAAGTTTGGTTCATTTTGTATATCTACTCTTTTTTTTGTTTTCTTAGGTCCCGTACTAACGCTAGCTACTGTAAAAGTTATATATCGGAATCCTAACACAATCTGCTAAAGATTTCTCTTTCCCATATCTGCTACAAATGTCCTTTATTGTTTTAAACATAAGAAGATTGCTGTTCTTATTTTGACCGTGTGCTAATAGTGCTGGTGTAGGTGCGGTGTGTAAACCCAATCAACTCAAATATAAAGTACTATTAAATTTCACCACTGAGCAGTCGATTTCATTGTACTGACTACAACCTCCCTGTGTGATCCTATGGAAAACGCTTATTCATACACACAAATGACTAGAAGAGGGGACCGACCATGATGACTCTAGTCCCAATCATGATTTGCTACTTTTGTTTTTTTTTTGTACACCAAATTTTTTTAGATGGGTTAATTAAATTTTTTTTTTTTCGTTGCACAGACAAAAAATGCTTTGTATTTTTCACTTTGACTTTTCTTCGCAATTTTTAGCTAAAAAAAAAGTAGCACATTTCATAAAATGTTGCAAAATAAAATTGCACTAAAGTTTCTGGCTTTCATAAAATGACTTCAGGGAAAGATGGAAGTACAGTTTTGGGTCATACCAAAGCAGCTGGAAGCCCAAAACAACGCCAACCGTGATAAACTTAAAAATAATAATAGATAAAGACATATAAAATAGACTTAAAAAGGGGACAAATGGAAAGATGAATATGGGAGAAACAAAAACACCTATTAGGCTGTGTAGGTTTTTTTTTTCCCTATACATCCAGTGTTTTACCAGCAGGAGATTATCACTGCAGGACTAGGTATCCTGTACCTCCTGGTCCAACCACACCCCCAGCACTGATTAGCAACTTTCTGTCAATATACAGTGTACACAGAAGCTGCCAATCAGTGATGTGGGCGGGGTTATATACAGCTCAGCATTTGAGCTCTGCTAGATCTGCAGCAGAGAATACTGTGATTGTATCACAACTGCTGCACTCAGTAAAACTGACTCATGGCTGAAATTGGGGTCTCCGTCCCTACATCATGCTGCTGTCAGATTATATATTGAAAATGTGACAACAGATTACTGTATTCCCCCTCAATAAAGAAAAAAGTTAAATAAAAGCAGCATGTACTCCACTCTGGTGGCAGCTCGATGCCTGTTTTCTATCTAATTTTGTGTGTTTTTAACTTTTTTTATTTTTCTTTTTTTATATCTGCTCACCTGTTGTTTGGTTTTCCTCTTTGTCGGCAGAGTTTTGCAATTCCAGATGTTTTCTGCGGATTCTTCTTTTTAAAGGGTCACAAACATTGGCCCATCTCCACTCCAGTCACCCCTACACCATTCTTGTGTGTTTTTTGAGTACGCCAGTTTTTTTGGCACAATTTTTGTGATATTCTGCGAAACATGTGACTCTTTCCTCTAAGAAGTCGCAAAAAAATGTTCAATAGAGAAAAAAAGACCATTTTTAACTTTGATCAAAATTCTTAGATCGCAGGTGGCATTTTGATGAATTTGGTGCCAAAAAAAAAAGTCAGCGAAAAGTCAAAAAAGAAAAGAGACTTTAAAAGAAACTCAAAGAGGTAAGTTACTTTCTTGAGTACTGGAGCTTTTTCATGGTAAAAAAAAATAAAATTATCCGCCCTCATCTGATGTCCAAAGGAACGGCTCATCTAGGCACAGGTGAAGAGCAGTAGACACCGCTTAGAACAAGAAATGAATGCCATCACCGATTATTGTAAGCATCGCACATATTGTAGTGTAGTTTTGCTTAAACTATTGTCCTCAGGTGTAATTCAATGTAAAACAACACAAACCGCACATTACTTGCCCTCCCCGGGTCCAGCGCTGTGTCTCTGCCACTGGCCCGATCAATATTTTGTCTGTATTGCTGATGTCACTTTGACAGCGCTGCAGCCAGTCATTGAGCTGAGCATTTGCGATCTTGTCTACAGCGCTGCAGTCAATCACTGAGCTTATGCCATGTACATCGGCAAAGTAAATGAGCTCAGCTCTCTATGTGATATCAATGCTGTATCCAGTCAGCAGAAGCTCTGGAACGTCATTGGTCGGCAATTTCAAAAGGAGTTGCCAGCAGCGGATCTAGATGATTTGCCCAAGTGCATTCAGAGTAGCAGAACATAACCTCGTTGATGGCAGACTGTAACTGCAGGGTTTCTGCACATGAATAAATAAGAAGTCTTGAACATTTTCATTAGATTACAATAAAGCTGCAAGTGCTTACTACTTCTGCAGTCCTTATGACCATAGTTGTATATGGATACTAGATAGTTGCAGATGGATATATACACATGCAGTTGAAACCAGAAATTTCCATACACTATATAAAAAGACACATCTGCATGTTTTTCTCAATATCTGACATGAAATGTATTTTAATGCACACCTGAAACATCATGGTAAAGTCTAAAGAAATCCGCCAAGATATCAGGAATTGGATTGTGGACTTGCACAATCTGGCTCATCCTTGGGTACAATTTCAAGATACCTGAAGGTGCCTCGTTCATCTGTACAAACAATTATACGCAAGTACAAACAAGATGGGAATGTCCAGCCATCATACAGCTCAGGAAGGAGACTGGTTCTGTGTCCCAGAGATGAATGCGCTTTGGTCCGGCGTGCATGTCAACCCAAGGACAAAAGCAAAAGACCTTGTGAAGATGATGGCAGAAGCTGTGTCAATATAGTGTGAATAATTTAATGCACAAATTTGTTGTCCATTCGTAATTACCTTGACAAGTGTACTTATGCTGGCTTGGATGCACAAATATGTATATCTTGTTACTGTTTTGGTTAATAAACGAATTAAAAAAAAAAAAAGATTGTGTCAATATCCACAGGGAAATGAGTACTGCATCTCAACATGGGCTGTAAGTCTACTCTGCCAGGAAGAAGCCATTACTCCATAAGAAACATAAAAAAGCCAGATTAATGTTTGCAAATGCACACAGGAACAGAGACTTAAATTTTTGGAGACATGTCCTGTTGTCTGATGAAACTAAAATTGAACTTTTTCGGCATAATGACCATCGTTATGTTTGGAGGAAAAAGAGAGAAGCTTGGAAGCCTAAGAACACCATCCCAACTGTGAAACATGGGGGCGGCAGCATCATATTGTGGGGTTGTTTTGCTGCAGGAGGGACTTTTGGTCTTCACAAAATAGATGGCATCGTGAGAAAAGAAAATTATGGCAATACTGAAGCAACATCTCAAGACATCAGCCAGGAAGTTAAAGCTTGGGCGGAAATGTGTCTTCCAAATGGACAATGGCCCCAAGCACACTGCCAAAATGGTAACAAAGTGGCTTCAGGATTACAAAGTCAATGTTTTGAAGCGACCATTACGAAGCCCTGATCTCAATCCAATTGAAAATTTATGGCCAAAGCTGAAAAGGCCGGTGTGAGAAAGGCAACCTACAAACCTGGATCACTACACCAGTTTTGTCAGGAGGAATGGGCCCAAATTCTGGCCAACTATTGTGAGAAGCTTGTGGAAGGAGAAACCAAACGTGACCCAAGTCATTCAGTGTAAGGGCAATGGCACCAAATACTAATGAAATGTATGTTTGCAGTAAGTAATAAAAATGCCATAAAACATCCCCTCTCTCATTATTCTGGCATTTTGCAAATATTAATAATTATGGTAATCCTAACTGACCTAAAACGGGAAAGGTTTATTCTGATGTCATGTCAGATATTGAGAAAAACCTGCAGATGTGACTTTATAGTGTATAGAAACCTCTGGTTGCAAACCATCAACTCAAATACTTCAAGTAGCAAAGTAGATGGCATATCCACGTTTATTAACCCCTTCCCGACCCATGACGCCACGTAGGCGTCATGAAAGTCGGTGCCAATCCGACCCATGACGCCTATGTGGCGTCATGGAATGATCGCGTCCCTGCAGATCGGGTGAAAGGGTTAACTCCAATTTCACCCGATCTGCAGGGACAGGGGGAGTGGTACTTTAGCCCAGGGGGGTGGCTTCACCCCCTCGTGGCTATGATCGCTCTGATTGGCTGTTGAAAGTGCAACAGCCAATCAGAGCAATTTGCAATATTTCACCTATGAAAATGGTGAAATATTGCAATCCAGCCGTGGCCGATGCTGCAATATCATCGGCCATGGCTGGAAATCCAGATCTGCCCACCGATCTCCCCAGTCCTCCGTTCTGTCCCGTACTCCCCTCCGTCCGCCTGTCCGCTCCCCCGTCCTGTCCGTTCCCCCCGTGCTCCGATCCATACCCCCACACCACCCCATACTTACCGATCCTCCCGGGGTCCGTCCGTCTTCTCCCTGGGCGCCACCATCTTCCAAAATGGCGGGCGCATGCGCTGTGCGCCCGCCGAATCTGCTGGCCGGCAGATTCCTTCCATGTACATTTTGATCACTGTGATAGGTTTTATCACAGTGATCAAAATAAAAAAAAAGTAAATGAACCCCCCCCTTTATCACCCCCATAGGTAGGGACAATAATAAAATAATTTTTTTTTCCCACTAGGGTTTGGGGTAGTGTTAGGGGTAGGGTTAGAACTAGGGTTAGCGTTAGAATTAGGCTATGTGCACACGGTGCGGATTTGGCTGCGGATCCGCATCGGATTCGTAGCAGTGTTCCATCAGGTTTACAGTACCATGTAAACCTATGGAAAACCAAATCCGCTGTGCCCATGGTGTGGAAAATACTGCGCGGAAATGCTGCGTTGTATTTTCCGCAGCATGTCAATTCTTTGTGCGGATTTCGCAGCGTTTTACACCTGTTCCTCAATAGGAATCCGCAGGTGAAATCCGCATAAAAAACACTGGAAATCCGCGGTAAATCCGCAGGTAAAACGCAGTGCCTTTTACCTGCGGATTTTTCAAAAATGGTGCGGAAAAATCTCACACGAATCCAGAACGTGGGCACATAGCCTTAGGGTTGGAATTAGGGCTAGGGTTGGAAATAGGGTTAAGAATAGGCTTGTGGTTAGGGTTAGGTGTTATGATCTGGTGGCCTAAGAGCAGCATGAGACGTACTCTGGAGAAGGTGGTACCTGTACTGACCGCAGACCCTAAACTTAACACCGCAACTAGAAGTAGCCGTGGAATGTACCTAGCGCTCCCTAGACATCTCGACACAGCCGGAGGACTAATTACCCCTAGAGATAGAAAAGGGAAAACTATCTTGCCTCAGAGAAAATCCCCAAATGATAGACAGCCTCCCACAAATATTGACTGTGAGAGGAGAGGGAAATAACATACGCAGGCTGAAATCAGATTTTAGCAAAGGAGGCCACTTCTAGCTAAATAGAAAGGATAGGACAGAGTACTATGCGGTCAGTATTAAAACACTAGAAAATATCCACCACAGAAAATACAAAATCTCCACAGCTAACTAAAGATATGGAGGGTACATCTGCATCTCCAGAGATACCAGCTTGGCTGAACAAATTCTTATACAGACCAAGCTGGACAAGACAAAAACATGGAAAAGAACTGAACAATAAGGCCACAGCATGTGGACAGCAAAAATCAAGGCCAGAACTTATCTTTGTTGAAATGAACACCAAAGCAGGAGAGACCAGGCAAAGATGTGAATCCTCCAGGAACAATGGACAACTGGCACTGACTAAAGGGTCAAGCAAGACTAAATGGCCCAGTCAGAATGGCAAAAAGTGAACACACCTGATAACTGCTGTGATTCAGAGACAGCAGTTCTACCACTTACAACCACCGGAGGGAGCCCAAGAGCAGAATTCACAACATAACCCCCCGCTTGAAGAGGGGTCACCGAACCCTCACCAGAGCCCCCAGGCTGATCCGGACGAGCCAAATGAAAGGCACGAACCAAATCCTCAGCATGAACATCGGAGGCAACAACCAAAGAATTATCCTCCTGGCCATAACCCTTCCATTTGACAAGATACTGAAGCTTCCGCCTCGAAAAACGAGAATCCAAAATCTTCTCAACCACATACTCCAACTCCCCATCAATCAACACCGGGGCAGGAGGATCAACAGAGGGAACAACGGGCACCACATATTTCCGCAACAAAGATCTATGAAAAACATTATGGATGGAAAAAGAGGCAGGAAGGGCCAAACGAAAAGACACTGGATTGATAATCTCAGAAATCCTATAAGGGCCAATAAACCGAGGCTTAAACTTGGGAAGAAACCTTCATAGGAACATGACGGGAAGACAACCAGACCAAATCCCCAACCCGAAGCCGGGAACCAACACACCGACGACGGTTAGCAAAACGCTGAGCCCCCTCCTGAGACAACACCAAATTGTCAACAACATGAGCCCAAATTTGCTGCAACCTATCAACCACAGAGTCCACCCCAGGACAATTAGAAGGCTCAACCTGCCCCGAAGAAAAACGAGGATGAAAACCAGAGTTACAAAAGAAGGGTAAAACCAAGGTAGCAGAACTAGCGTGATTATTAAGGGCAAACTCGGCCAATGGCAAGAAAGCCACCCAATCATCCTGATCAGCAGACACAAAGCATCTCAAATAAGTTTCCAAAGTCTGATTAGTTCGCTCGGTTTGGCCATTTGTCTGAGGATGAAATGCAGAAGAAAAAGACAAATCAATGCCCAGCCTAGCACAAAAGGCCGTCCAAAACCTAGAAACAAACTGGGAACCCCTATCGGACACAATATTCTCCGGAATGCCATGCAAACGAACCACATGCTGAAAAAACAACGGAACCAAATCGGAAGAGGAAGGCAAATTAGGCAAAGGTACCAAATGAACCATCTTAGAAAACCGGTCACAAACCACCCAGATAACTGACATCCTCTGGGAAACTGGAAGATCCGAAATAAAATCCATAGAAATATGCGTCCAAGGCCTCTCAGGGACCGGCAAAGGCAAAAGCAACCCACTAGCGCGGGAACAGCAAGGCTTGGCCCGCGCACAAGTCCCACAGGACTGCACAAAAGAACGCACATCCCGTGACAAAGAAGGCCACCAAAAGGACCTACCAACCAAATCTCTGGTACCAAAAATCCCAGGATGACCAGCCAACACAGAACAATGAACCTCCAAAATCACTTTACTAGTCCATCTGTCAGGAACAAACAGTTTCCCCACTGGACAGCGGTCAGGTTTATCAGCCTGAAATTCCTGAAGAACCCGTCGTAAATCAGGGGAGATGGCAGAAAGAATCACCCCATCCTTCAGAATACCGACCGGCTCAAGGACCCCAGGAGAATCCGGCAAAAAGCTCCTAGAGAGGGCATCAGCCTTAACATTCTTAGAACCCGGAAGATACGAGACCACAAAATCAAAACGGGAGAAAAACAGGGACCATCGGGCCTGTCTAGGATTCAGCCGTTTGGCAGACTCGAGGTAAATCAGATTCTTATGATCGGTCAAGACCACAATACGGTGCTTGGCCCCCTCAAGCCAATGTCGCCACTCCTCAAATGCCCACTTCATAGCCAACAACTCACGATTGCCGACATCATAATTGCGTTCCGCAGGGGAAAACTTTCGAGAAAAGAAGGCACACGGTTTCATCAAGGAACCATCAGAATTCCTCTGAGACAAAATGGCCCCTGCCCCAATCTCAGAAGCGTCAACCTCAACCTGAAAAGGAAGAGAAACATCCGGCTGACGCAACACAGGGGCAGAAGTAAATCGGCGTTTAAGCTCCTGAAAGGCAGAAACAGCCGCAGAGGACCAATTCGTCACATCAGCGCCCTTCTTTGACAAATCGGTCAGGGGTTTAACCACACTGGAGAAGTTGGCAATGAAACGGCGATAAGAATTAGCAAAGCCCAATAATTTCTGAAGGCTCTTCACGGATGTGGGCTGGATCCAATCATGAATGGCCTGAACCTTAACCGGATCCATTTCTATAGATGAGGGAGAAAAAATGAAGCCCAAAAAAGAAATCTTCTGTACTCCAAAGACGCACTTAGACCCCTTCACAAACAAGGCATTATCACGAAGGATCTGAAATACCTTCCTGACTTGTTTCACATGAGACTCCCAATCATCTGAAAAAATCTAAATATCATCCAAATATACAATTATGAATTTATCAAGGTAATTCCGAAAAATATCATGCATGAAGGACTGAAACACAGATGGAGCATTAGAGAGTCCGAATGGCATCACAAGGTATTCAAAATGGCCTTCGGGCGTATTAAACGCAGTTTTCCATTCGTCACCCTGCTTAATACGAACAAGATTATATGCCCCTCGAAGGTCAATCTTAGTAAACCAACTAGCCCCCTTAATCCTAGCAAACAGATCAGAAAGCAAAGGCAAAGGGTATTGGAATTTGACCGTGATCTTATTCAAGAGGCGATAATCAATACAGGGTCTCAAGGAGCCATCTTTTTTGGCAACAAAGAAAAAACCTGCTCCCAATGGTGAAGAAGATGGCCGAATATGCCCCTTCTCCAAGGACTCCTTAACATAGCTCCGCATGGCGGTATGTTCTGGCACAGACAGGTTGAAAAGTCTGCCTTTAGGAAACTTACAGCCTGGAATCAAGTCAATAGCACAATCACAGTCCCTATGCGGTGGAAGGGAACTGGACTTGGGCTCATTGAATACATCCTGGAAATCTGACAAAAACTCAGGAATTTCAGAAGAGGGGGAGGAGGCAATTGACATCAAAGGAACGTTACCATGAACCCCCTGACAACCCCAACTAGTCACAGACATAGATTTCCAATCTAATACCGGATTATGCACCTGTAGCCATGGGAAACCCAGCACAATAGCATCATGCAAATTATGCAACACCAGAAAACGACAATCTTGCTGATGGGCTGGGGCCATGCACATGGTCAGCTGTGTCCAAAACTGAGGTTTATTTTTAGCCAACGGTGTAGCATCAATGCCCCTCAAAGGAATAGGACTCTGCAAAGGCTGCAAGGGGAAACCACAACGTCTGGCAAATTCTAAATCCATTAAGTTTAGAGCGGCGCCTGAATCCACAAATGCCATGACAGAAAATGACGATAATGAGCAGATCAGGGTCACAGACAACAGAAATTTAGGTTATACAGTACTGATAGTAACAGAACTAGCGATTCTCTTGGTACGCTTAGGGCAATCAGAAATAACATGAGCAGAATCGCCGCAGTAAAAACACAACCTATTCTGACATCTGAATCCTTGTCGTTCAGCTCTAGACACAATCCTATCACACTGCATAGGCTCAGGACTCCGCTCGGAAGACAATGCCATAGTGTGCACAACTCTGCGCTCCACAAGCGTCGATCAATCTGAATGGCCAGAGACATAGAATCACTCAGACCAGCAGGCGTGGGGAACCCCACCATAACATCTTTAACGGATTCAGAAAGACCCTTTCTGAAAATTGCAGCCAAGGCATCCTCATTCCATTGAGTCAGTACAGACCATTTTCTAAATTTCTGGCAATATGATTCTGCCGCTTCTTGACCTTGACACAGGGCCAACAAGGTCTTCTCAGCATGATCCACCGAATTAGGTTCGTCATACAATAACCCAAGCGCCTGAAAAAAGGTGTCAACATTAAGCAACGCCGGATTCCCAGGTTCCAGGGCAAATGCCCAATCCTGGGGGTCACCACGCAGCAGAGATATAACAATTTTAACCTGCTGGATGGGATCACCAGAGGAACGGGGTTTCAGAGCAAAAAACAGTTTACAGTTATTTTTAAAGCTCAAAAATTTGGACCTATCCCCAAAAAACAAATCAGGAGTTGGAATTCTAGGCTCTAAAACCGGAGTCTGAACGATATAATCGGAAACACCCTGTACTCTAGCAGCAAGTTGATCCACACGAGAAGCCAATCCCTGAACATCCATACCAGCGCCGAACTCCTGTACCACCCAGAGGTAAAGAGGGAAGGAAAAAAAAACACAACAGACTACAGAAAAAAAAATGGCTCAGCACTTTCCTTCCCTTCTTCTGAGATGCGGTTAACTCATTGTTGGCCAGTTGTACTGTTATGATCTGGTGGCCTAAGAGCAGCATGAGACGTACTCTGGAGAAGGTGGTACCTGTACTGACCGCAGACCCTGAACTTAACACCGCAACTAGAAGTAGCCGTGGAATGTACCTAGCGCTCCCTAGACATCTCGACACAGCCGGAGGACTAATTACCACTAGAGATAGAAAAGGGAAAACTATCTTGCCTCAGAGAAAATCCCCAAAGGATAGACAGCCCCCCACAAATATTGACTGTGAGAGGAGAGGGAAATAACATACGCAGGCTGAAATCAGATTCTAGCAAGGAGGCCACTTCTAGCTAAATAGAAAGGATAGGACAGAGTATTATGCGGTCAGTATTAAAACACTAGAAAATATCCACCACAGAAAATACAAAATCTCCACAGCTAACTAAAGATATGGAGGGTATATCTGCATCTCCAGAGATACCAGCTTGGCTAAACAAATTCTTATACAGACCAAGCTGGACAAGACAAAAACATGGAAAAGAGCTGAACAATAAGGCCACAGCATGTGGACAGCAAAAATCAAGGCCAGAACTTATCTTTGTTGAAATGAACAGCAAAGCAGGAGAGACCAGGCAAAGATGTGAATCCTCCAGGAACAATGGACAACTGGCACTGACTAAAGGGTCAAGCAAGACTAAATAGCCCAGTCAGAATGGCAAAAAGTGAACACACCTGATAACTGCTGTGATTCAGAGACAGCAGCGCTACCACTTACAACCACCGGAGGGAGCCCAAGAGCAGAATTCACAACAGTTAGGGGTGTGTTGGGGTTAAAGTTGTGGTTAGGGTTGGGGTTAGGGTTAGGGTTGTGGTTAGGGGTGTGTTGGGGTTAGTGTTGGAGTTAGAATTGAGGGGTTTCCACTGTTTAGGCACATCAGGGGTCTCCAAACGCAACATGGCGCCACCATTGATTCCAGCCAATCTTGCGTTCAAAAAGTCAAATGGTGCTTTCTCCCTTCCGAGCCCCGACGTGCGCCCAAACAGTGGTTTACCCCCACATATGGGGTACCAGCATACTCAGGACAAACTGGACAACTTTTGGGGTCCAATTTCTCCTGTTACCCTTGGGAAAATAAAAAATTGTGGGCTAAAAAATCATTTTTGAGAAAAGAAAAATTATTTTTTATTTTCATGGCTCTGCGTTATAAACTTCTGTGAAGCACTTGGGGGTTTAAAGTGCTCACTATGCATCTAGATAAGTTCCGTGGGGGGTCTAGTTTCCAAAATGGGGTCCCTTGTGGGGAAGCTCCAATGTTTAGGCACACTGGGGCTCTCCAAACGCGACATGGTGTCCGCTAAAGATTGGAGCCAATTTTTCATTCAAAAAGTCAAATGGCGCTCCTTCCCTTCCGAGCGCTGCCGTGCACCCAAACAGTGGTTTACCCCCAAATGTGAGGTATCAGCGTACTCAGGACAAATTGGACAACAACGTTCGTGGTCCAGTTTCTCCTTTTACGCTTGGGAAAGTAAAAAAATTGTTGCTAAAAGATCATTTTTGTGACTAAAAAGTTAAATGTTAATTTTTTCCTTCCATGTTGCTTTTGCTGCTGTGAAACACCTGAAGGGTTAATAAACTTCTTGAATGTGGTTTTGAGCACCTTGAGGGGTGCAGTTTTTAGAATGTTGTCACTTTCGGGTATTTTCAGCCATATAGAACCCTCAAACTGACTTCAAATGTGAGGTGGTCCGTAAAAAAAATGGTTTTGTAAATTTCGTAAAAATGAGAAATCACTGGTCAAATTTTAACCCTTTTAACTTCCTAGCAAAAAAAAATGTTGTTTCCAAAATTGTGCTGATGTAAAGTAGAGATGTGGGAAATGTTATTTATTAACTATTTTGTGTCACATAACTCTTAACAGAATAAAAATTCAAAATGTGAAAATAGCGAAATTTTCAAAATTTTCGCCAAATTTCCGTTTTTTTCACAAATAAACTCAGAAATTATCGACCTAAATTTACCACTAACATGAAGCCCAATATGTCATGAAAAAACAGTCTCAGAATCGATAGGATCCGTTGAAGCGTTCCTGAGTTATTACCTCACAAAGGGACACTGGTCAGAATTGCAAAAAACGGCCAGGTCATTAAGGTCAAAATAAGCTGGGTCATGAAGGGGTTAAAGGTGTCCAGGTTTGGGATTCAAGTCTAGCCACACTATGTGACTGCAGACTTCTAAATCCTCAGAGCGCACAGTGCGCTCTGTCAGGACTCTGCAGGAGTGGGTGGACGTGTGACCGTAAGTAGGTAATTTGCACACATGCCAACTAGACGTGTGCGGCCTCTCTTCACAAATGAATTGTACGAAGCTGGACACGACTAGTCAGAATGTGACCAGAAGTATACAAATCACATACCTGGCTCAGATGACCGCCCACTGCCGGCAATGGAGAATCCTGACAGTGCGCATTGTGCGCGTTAAGGATTCACAGGTATGCAGTCACATAGAATTACTTATTACATTTCCGTTACTAAAAAGGAAACACGCGTTTCTGGCATGTTAGCACCTTTAGTCATGAAAGTTTGAATGCTCAACAAATATGGATGTTCCATCTTCATCCCATGCAGAGTTGGAAGTTTTTCCATTTCTTCATCTTTTGTGTAACATTTACAGGTCTATCCAGCCTGCGATTTCCATAATTCCACCACTTTTTCCCTCTTGGTGTTTCCCTTCATTCGTTACTGAGAAATCAGCATTTGTATTGATATGTAAATGGCTATGGTAGAACTGAAGCCTCCGTCACTCCAGCTCTTCCCCACTGACTCATGCCGCTTGACTGACTGCTCCTGTGTATCAAGCTGGAGGAGATGGTGCAGGGTGGGGAAGAGAGCTGCAGTTCGGGTCCCAATTTTCTAAAAGCGGACAACCGCTTTCTATTCACAGAGCGATGACTGAAACTGTGCCGACATCACCCCTGTGAATGAAAGACCGAGCCTGCCGGGGGGAATAAAGTCCATTTCCTCCTGGCAGCGGGGCTCTCAGTGCTGTGGCCACATGTGACACAACACTGCAGATTAATCCTACAACTGCAGGTCAATGCAGTGTTCCCTTTAAATGTGAAATCATCTCGTTGTTCTCTCACAGCACAAGGTGTGGTGCAATGCACAAGAAATAGGGAAAGTTCATCGAAATTCACGCCGTCATGGGGAACAGCCATACTATAGAAGTACAAAATGTGCACAGTGATGGGTTTTTGCTTAAGAAGCATATAACGTTTCTGGAGCAAATTAGGAAGGATTGTGAATCGCTTCACTTGGAGAATCTAAAGGTGAACGGGTTTTGCAGCAGAAAGATAAAGTGTCGGCTTGTGCAATTAAAAGCAGTGGTAAATGAATTAAGGGTTAATGGCGTTTTTTGCTAACTCATTTGATAGCAGCATAATGTAGAGGCAGAGACCCTGATTCCAGGGACATATCACTTGCATTGCTGGCTGTTGGAGTTTTGATAAAATATCAGTTTTTTCTGCTGCGGATCTAGCAGTGCTGTAAATGCTGAGCTCTGTATAACCCCGCCCACACCACTGATTGGTAGTTGTCTGTTTATACTGCGCATAGACAGAAAGCTACCAATCAGTGGTGGGGGTGGGGTTACACTGCAGGTGGACTACATGGCATGTGTCAGCTAGTCCTCTACTGATAATCCCCTGCTGATAAAACACTGATTTTATTGAAACAATAAAACAGCCTAGTAAGTGACACATTGCTGGAATCAGGGTCTCTGTACTGAGCATAGCACAGTGTATCAGTAGCCTGGGTTGCTTTTTGTATCTAATCCTTCCTACTGCTGTATGTACAGAGGCTCTTTCTACTTTCACTTGTGAAAAGTTAGACAATGTTGTCTAATAAAAAAAATGGATCCGTCGATGGAAAAAAGAAGAAATGAAGTGCAAGGAGGAAAGCCATTCAACCCATTCCAATTAGATGAAGCAGAACCTGCCTTTGACAGCTACAAGGTACGAGGCAACATGATTAATCGATAGAAAGCACACTGGACCCAGACGCCTGTCTGCCCTCCGCTCACAATGACTCGCCGAGGCGGACATAGCCTTCATCTTTGTTAAAGGGGTGTTAGTGTAGAAAACCCATTGTATATGAAGAATTCTAAGCTCGTACGCGGGAGGTTCAGAGACCTCTATCATGGTCCGAGCAAAGACGTCTCTCTAGAAGAGGATCCCATCTGCCATGTTATAGTCAACCAGCCGATGCAAAGTGCTCGGTGTAATCATTAATTTGCCCCATGATGGCGCTGCAATAACATTGAGATTATTTTTTTTAATGAACGTAATGTCATGGGATTCTTGGGATCTTCTAGAAAGTAAGGACTTTTCCAAGCAAAAAAACTCCATCAAATGAAGCAAGAAGTTCATTATGGGCAGTGGGCACAGAGGGCATCCTGGGTGGTAGAGGCTGTAACTGTTCGTATGACAAGACTTTTTGTTGTTGGATATGTGGAAAATGAGGCAGTAAGAAGGCAAATAGATGGTAGAATTGATTATTAAAAGGCAGAGAGAGAAAAGAAACATAATAGGGGGGGAGGGGGGGGATAGGCGTTCAGTAGAAAATAAAAATGGGCCCCCAAATAGTAGGTACCAGAAAGATAGCAAAAATCCAAATTTTGTGAGCCTTTTTGTTTAAAAAAAAATGTATCTTGAATACTACTGAACCATTAGATTTATTAAAAAAGTAAATATTACGATACGATAAACTTTATTGATCCAGAGGTTAATATTTCTAATAATGTCAAACATGAAAAATTATTAGCCCCCTCAACCCTAAAAGCTGTAGACACCTTTTTGATGAAAATTTGAACTCGCCCTTTTTGTCGAATTTCAATTCCGATGCATTACCAGAACTTTACCGGCTACTGCACTTTTACTTATTACTATTTCTCAATCATTTAGATGTATCTTGGCTCTCGTTTTAGATAAATTCAGTGGTCTAACTAAGCCTGGGGGGAAGTCCCACAAAGTCCCATATTAAAAGACTTATTAAACACCTGTGATAGTTGGAAGCCACAGACTTTAGGTTACAACACTGGATAAAGTTCAACTAATCTCATGTTATATTCTTGATTCTTTCAAGTTGCCCAGTTCTTTATGGAGGACCTGTTACCAGGAGAAGGGGGCAATTTTTGTTCTTCATTCCCACTGCTTAATTAAAATACAGTCCCAGAGATTTGATCTTTTCTTTATGGTGGATTTTAATGAAGAAAAAAAATGGAATAATCCGGGAAGCAACAGGAATAAAATCAAAGCAAAAACTGGGCCCTTCTGACCTGATGACAGATCCTCTCTAAAAGATTAAAGATTTCGGGTATGTGCACATGTTAAAGTGCTGCAGAAATTTCTGCACCCTTTCAGCAGCTCTTGGCAGGAAAAAAAAGCAGTGTAAAATGTGCCATTTGGTTGGGTTTTTTACATGTATTTTTGTTGCAGATTTTTCCATTCTCATTAGCATAGATTAAATCTGCAGCAAAAAATGAAAGAATTGACACTGCAGATTTAATACTGCTGCAAATCTGCATGTAAAAATTAAGCAACATGTGCATGAGACTTCAGGAATCTCCTTCACTGCTGGAACAAAGAAATCCTAGACGTTTTGTGACAAAACGGTGCAGAAAAATAAGCGACAAAGATGCAACATGTGCACAGACCTGAAAGGTAACTGAAAGATAGGTGGTGTCCCCTGCAGCGCCATCACACGGTAAATAAAGCATTAATTTACCCCAACAGACTAATTAAAATTATTTACTCCTCTTAAATGTTATGCTGCAATTTTTGCAGCATTGTGCAATTTCTCATTACTTTCCATGGGTAAAAAATTGAAATGCTGCAAATTTTAACAAATTCTGCAGTGCTCTTCAGTCAGGATAAAAAAAAAAAAAAGTTTGTGTATGAGATTTCTGAAATCTCATTGTTTTGCTGGTTCTATACAATGTATCTCTTTTTCCACCTAAAACCCCACCCCACAAAAATGCGCCATATGAACATACCCTAAGGGTAGCAAAACATCTTCGCTACCACCATGATTTACTGTTGGTATGCCATATCTGTGTCATCAAGAGAGGGCCAATGTAATTATATATTGTTTTCAGACTCATATAATTTTCCCTTATCCAATGGATAGGGCATAACTTGATCTTTGGTGACTCACCCTTTTACGTTTTATAGAGACAGCAGAAAATCAAATCATAAATCATAAAACAGATAGATGAGTCATCAAAACAAAGTGAGTTATTATGGAGGACTTCAACCTCCCCTGATATATTTCTAAAGTGGAAACCTGCAGGTCCAGCAAAAGAAGCAAGCTTTTGACAAAAATAAAAGCCAACTAGCATTCATTACTTGATGCAGGACCGAACAGGAGAGTAGGGGTCACTTTTAGACTAAATTTTGACAGGCCGGGCTGAGCTCCATAGTAGATCCAGCACGGCAACTATCGGCAAACCCCGGCCGCTATGGTAACCCATTTGCACCCTGCAGTCGGCAGTTTACATGCTGCATACAGAAACTATAAAAGTCTGTAACTTCAACCTCCTTTTGTTGAAATTACAAGACCCTCTACAGATGTCTTGATTTATGTGAAGGAGACTAGTGATGCTTAAGGATCGCGTGACATAATGTCATGTGATCTCCTGGAAAGACAGCACCAACACTGCTGGAACAGCGCCAGCACCAGAGGTGAGTAAAAGTTCCTATTTTATTAGAGGGAAACATGGGGATTGAGAGGGGTTATTATCTGAGTAGGATTATGCACTGTTAGGAAACTAGATGTACAGCGACCAAGGTTATTAACGGGGGGTCTGCAATACCAAGGCAGCTTACCCAACTTGGGGTTATTCAGTTTGGTAAAAGGCTGCTTAGGTGGTGCTTACACAATGATTTTGCAATGTGGTTTATTATTTTGTGATTTTCAAAAAACGCAGCTGATTTAACAGCATTTTTGGGAAAACCACGACCAAAAAATGCATAAAGAACATATTGTGTGAACACAGAGTTGGGGATTTATTAAATCTCTCCAGCCGGCTTGTCAGTCTTTAGAGACGTCGAGGGAGTGCACAATAAAAGTAACAAGTAGTAAAGTAAAGCGATCAGGGACAACATACCGAGCATACATCTGTGTTGACAACCGGCGAATGCTCAATGGGGCAGGGACTAGCCCAGCCCCTGAAAGGGTCGCCTGTTTAGGGGTGGGGACAGCAGCTGCTGCCGTCACCACTGCTTCGGCCCTCTGATGACGTCTCCGATGTATGCTGAGATACTAAAACGAAACCTCATCGGAAGTAAGAAAAAAACACACAGGAAGTTAGAGGGGGAAGGGTAGGACATTTTTAATTGAACAATGCTTAGTTTTTTACTTTAGAGAATCCTTACATTTCAGTTAGTTTTCAGATAACCTATTTTAAAGGGAACCTGACGGCTGAAAAAAAACACTATTAGCCTGCAAATATGGGGTTAATCTGCAGGTTAATGGCTTTATTAATCGTGCTGGTGCCTGCAGTTAGTTGAACCCTGCCGGGAGAAAATGAACTTTATACCCCCACCCCGGTAACGTTCTTTTTTCAATCACAGGGGCGGTGTCGGTGCGTGTTTGTCTCTGCTCTAAGTGTAGAGAGCGACTACTGTAACAGCACCCTGGACCTGACTGGTTCTACATTGGGGGCCGGCTGTCAGTCAAGGCCGGCTGTCAGTCAAGGCAGGGGGTGCAGTTACATCCACCCATTTATATACTCGGAGCGGTCACTGAAGCAGCACCAGCACCGCTCCTGTGGCTGCAACCCGAATTCTGCCGGGAGGAATAAAGTGCATTTTCTCCCGGCAGCGTTCAGCTAAGTGCCGACACTGGGTAGTTTAATAATGCTATTCACCTGCAGATTAACCCCATATTTGCAGGTTAATCTTGTTTTTTTCTGGTGACAGGTTCCCTTTAAATCTTATTTCAGCCATATTACTCACTAGTTGTTGATTTGCCATTCCAGCCTCTACACATCTGAGAAGACTTTGCTGGTAATTTCTTATACTGTCTACGGGCTGAGAAAGGGGCAGGATGCAGCATGAGGAAAATGGTAGTGGGTGATGGACCCACCCAACAGTTACCCTCGTGAAAAGCCGGGTTCACCCAATGTCTGGAGCTTTATTTCTGTCAGGTGGGCTTCTGATTCCAGAGGAGCTATAGACCTCACTTAGGCCAAATAAATATGCTACTTTGGACTTGTAGACCCTTTTTCTGGCGGTGTCCATCTCTTTACACCAGACCCAATAGTGCAGTATTAGTGCTAATATGTCCGGCTTACAAGATGGACAACGGATGTAGTCCAAAGTCGTCTCATTAAAGTTTATAGCTCTGTTGGAGGCTCAGCTGAATATGCGCATATTCCTCACTGTAATGAGCGGTCCCACGTGACCGCTCACACAGGACAAGGGGCCAGCGCTGAGAGGACAGAGGAGACATCGCGGGAGCTGGGTGAGTATTTCTTCTGCAAGGGGCCGGGCGGCGCACTGGGGGTGGGAGGCGGGGGTCACATGCAAACTTTATTTTTCACAAAAAAATAACAAAAACTTGATCTTTCATCTCTTCTCTCCTGCGGGGGAGAAGAGATGAATGCCGCCTTCAGCACCACACAGGGGGGACAGCGCTTACTGTAGCGCTGTCTCTCCTGCGGGCGGTACGTGCACACGGAGGAGAGTGCACAGTGTTCTCGGTGTGCACGTGTGCAGGACGTATTGCTGTACATGCTGCCTGAAAAAAACGGACATGTCTACGTGTTTTGCACACGGACATAAGTCCATGTGAAAACACGCACATGTGCAGAAACACATAGATTCTAATGTGTCTACGTGTGTCAGTGTCTACGGTACGTGAGAAAACTGTCACTAAACGTACCGGAGACACTGACCTGTGAAAGAGGCCTAAGAAGCGATCAAAACGTCACATCTCAATAAAAACTTAATCAACCGAAAAATATAAAATTTACGTTTTTTTTTTTGCAAACTTCTGATTTCTTTTTCACTACTAAAATAGTTTAAAAAAACAACAAAAACAAAACTGGACCTTTTGGTATCGCTGTAATCCCACTGATGAGCTGTAAAAGCAATTTCCAAAAAACAATGTCAGAATTGCTTCTTTAATATATATACTAGATGTTTCCAGTCAGCTAACGCTCAGCACGCTCATTGCTATCTAATTAACGCTACTGGTGATTAAACTAAAGTAAATAATGACAACATTCAATAGCGCTTACGCAGGTGGTAAATTAACTTAAAATGAAGTTAATAACAATAATTGTGACAATGTGGTGGTGGGGATTATGTGTGGTAATGTGGTGGTGGGGATTATGTGTGGTAATGTGGGGGGGCGGGATTGTGTGTGGTGATGTGGGGGGCGGGATTATGTGTGGTGATGTGGTGGGGGCGGAGCTACTGTGCAGGGGGCGGGATTAGCGAGTAATCACGATGCCTCTTATATACAGTATATAGATAGATATATGTATAGATATATAAAAGCTCAGAAAAAGAGGCAGCACTCCATTTCTTCTGTGAAAATGTGGAAGATTTAATCAACCCACTTCTCTGGGCGACGTTTCGGGCTCCATCTGAGCCTTTCTCAAGCCTTGAGAAAGGCTCAGATGTAGTCGAACCATCGCCCAGAGAAGTGGGTTGATTAAATCTTCCACATTTTCACAGAAGAAATGGAGTGCTGCCTCTTTTTCTGAGCTTTTATAAACTTGGTGCAATCGTTGGACTTGTTGCCTGGGGCCTTGCACCCTTAGATAAGTAGAAGTGTTGTGCTGTTCCCTTTTTTTGCTGTATATATATATATATATATATATATATATATATATATATATATATATATATATATATATATATATATATATATATATTATAATAATTTCTCCCTTCTTGGAATTTTTTTTTCCCTATTTTGTGGGAAATTGAATAGTGTCATTCAGAAGTACAACTGATCCTGCAAAAAATAACCGGCCCTCATATGTCTGTGTGGATGGAAAAATACATAAGTTATGGGCGTAAGAAAAAAGGGAGAAAAACAGGAATTGACCGCTCTGTGAAGTTTCCCGTCTGCAGAACTGTGCTGTGAATTGCCATTAATATTTTGCTAGAGTTCCCATGCCGTCCTATAGATCTTTATATAATGCAGTGTTGTGTTTCTGCATTATTCCTCTGGTGCCTTCACTCTTTAATGATAATATTTTATTTCTGTCCGTCAGGAATACATTGCAGACCTCTACACCCACTTCCTGGAGATCAGCCTCGAGGCTCACATGTACGCTTCCCAATGGTTTCTGACCCTCTTTACAGCCAAGTTCCCGCTCTACATGGTCTTCCACATCATCGACTTGCTCCTGTGCGAGGTTTGTACAACCCACCGTCCTGCTGAATCCTTAATTGCAGATTTGCACACAGATCCTGCGTCTCATACGCCGCTAATGGGATAAATGCAGGATATGTAGAGATGTGGGGTATTTGGGTTACAGTGACCCATTGGCCTGATGTGCGAGCCTGCACTGCCCCCTGCTGGTGACATGATTTATAGCCTTTCTCGGGAGTCCCGTCTTCAGCCACATTGCAATAACCATCCAGTATTATACACTGTTATGACGCCCAGTAACAAGCGCTCTAGAATCTTACAAAAAAAAGTCTGCAGATTTTGCAAATGTTACGATTCATCAGTTTCCCCGTGCATGGGGAATCGGCATTAAACAGCTAAGCAAAAAAAAAAAAAAGAGAGAAGCCCACTAAGGCCTCATTCATTTTTATATTTTTAACATACAAAAAAAAAATTAGTGCGGTATCCATTATTCTCGTATAAAGGAAAACACATTTTTAAATCCTCTTTTTCCCATTAAATAGTAAAACCGACAGCTCATGGATTGCACATAAATGGCGCTGGTGTGCTTTCCATTTTTTATTATGGGCCAGTTGGTTTGAGTGGGTGACTTTGCTCGAAGACCAACAAGTCTTGTGTTTTGTTTTGGGTTTTTTGCGGTCATTCGGTCCAAAAAAATTCTTTGCTAGGTGAACAGACACTGCTCATCATTGAAATTGCATCATCAAAAAGGAAACGTCATTTACGCAAAATTCTGGAAATCACTTGATGGATAGACACGTCAATTGATTAAAAGGAAAACTTTTACAAAACATCTGGATTTATTCAGTATGGAGTATGAGCGCCACATGCAGGAAGCCCCGCATTTAGATGTCTTGTCTCCTATTAATGGTCGTCTGAGGAAGGTTGTGCCGCTTAATGCACTTGGGCAAATCATCAAGATCCACTGCTGGCAGCTCCTTTTGCAATTGCTGATTAATGACGTCCCATTTGTGCTAAGTGCGGGTCCCCATTCACTTCTATTGGGTTTGGATTTGTGGTCAAGTTCGGTCCTGAATTAAACTTTTAACTGTAGCCTTGTCAAACCCGCCGAGCATCCACTGGTCCGCTCATCCCTACTCTTAATACATCTCATTATTCTTTTTTGCTGCTGCATCACACTGCTGACTCATGTGCAGTCTGTGATCTATTACTATACCCAAGTTGTTTTCACACGTGCTGTTGCTTAGTTCTATTCCTCTCATTCTATAGATGTCATTTTCGTTTTTCTTGCCCAGATGTAGAATCTTGCATTTCTGTTAGAATACATATTATTCAAGCTTATCTAGATCCTTCTGAATCCTTTCTCTGTCTTCTCTAGTGTTAGCTATCCCTCCTAGCTTTACATCATCTGAAAATTTGATCAGTTTACCTTCAGTTCCCTTATCTAGATCATTTCTAAAAATGTTGAACACTGGGCCAGACTTTTATCTGCCGGGAAAAAAGTTGTTTGCCAGAGTACAGATTACAAATTATTCAGCTTGTCCTGCTGAAACTGTGTGTAGTCCTGTGATTCCTCAAGTCTTTATCAGATTTCCAGAGCCGCTGTGGCCAATGATTGGCTGCAGTGGTCACGTCTTCTGTAGTGGTGATGTCATCAGTGCAGCTTGTAAATAACGAGAGCAGCAGCGGAGAGGCAGCGCTGGAGCAAAGCTTGATATGTATGTAAAGCTCTGTTGGTTAATTTAGGGAAGAGGAAACTGATAATGGTCGTATTCCTGAAAAATCCACATTTTTCTTAATATTCAAATGATCTGTTAAGATCTATGGGTCGGACGTAGATCTCCCTGAGAATCTGTCGAGTAATAATTTTGCCCTTTTACATTTTAGATTAGTCAGAAAAAGCTCAAAAAATACGAACGTGAATATCAAATGATGAGAGAGCAGCAAGCACAACAGGAAGACCCGTCAAAAGGTTTGAGGTGAGTAATATTATGTTTTATATTGGTTTTCTTCTTTTTGCGCCTATTTAACCCCCCTGTTAATTGTACTTTTACACTCATGAACCACAGTGTGATTACCTTATTAATATGCAGGAAAGCCTCAATCAGTCCTCGGGGGTTGGATACGTTTTCCAGAGCCCTAAGATTTGAGCAGCAGCTCAACGTGGACACGCTGTAGGAAAAATATATAACTTTTTTTTTAGAATGTTATATTTAATTTGTGTCAAATGCTTATTTGTTTCCAATAAAGGAACGTTAAAAAAATAAAAATAAAAAGTTCCCTCTCTTCCTACTTTCATTTTTTTCTGTTTTTTTTCTTTGATCCGATTCTGTGTCATTACAGTCTCCTCCATGTTTCTCATGGAGTGTAAAGCCCCCCGCCCCGTACACATTAGACAACTGTCGGCCGAGCCCACCGATATCGACAGGCTTGGTTGATGGTCTAAAGGGTATGGAGGCACCAGAGAACTGATGATTGGGAGAGATGTCCATAAGGTAAGTCCGGTTTTGGACTGCCGATAGCATTGTTCTCACAGAGTTAATCCAGCAGCCGACGTGTTCTCATACAGAACACAGGATTGCTTGGCCGAGCGGGCGCTCCTGTGCATGGGAGAGTTGGCTATCGGCCGCAGCATCATTCAGCTGACATCCATCTTGTCAAATGGCTGCAGCAGGAGCCTCCCCCCTTCCGTGTGTGCCATAGAATAGATTTCAACCCCCTTAGCTAAGGTAAGGGGCTTCAGTTAGACAAAAGACAAAGATGGAACTGATTTGCAGTACATTAACCCCTAGTTCTCTGCAAGATTTCTACCATTGGGCTTTTCCAGGATCCTGCAGAAAATGCTGCAGACTAACCTTTACTACCTTTAAGTTTTACGTATTTAAGAAGAAAATCAGTTTGTCTGCTGTTGTAACCATCGGATGTGAATCTATAGTACGAGTCGATGAATTGGCCTAATAGAAGGTCCTGTCACTATATACCCTGTTTCTATAGGCACTAATTAAATCTGATCTGCATGTTACTTACTCCACAGCTCCGTGACTGGGGCGGTTAATATGTACCCTTGGCTTCTAGCTAATGTTTCTTCAGGTTAACTCCAAAGCTTGGTAACACTTGGATTAATCTTTTTTACCTTGAAAGCCTCCGTGTGCAAGGGAGACAAGACCTACAAGATATACCTGTACATATACCTTTTTTTTTTCTCTTTAGCGTGAAAACAGACGACTCCAAGAGGCAAATATGAGGCTGGAGCAGGAAAATGATGACTTGGCTCATGAACTGGTTACCAGTAAGATCGCCCTGCGGAAGGACTTGGATAATGTAAGTAATGGCTTTATCTGTGTGACCAGCCAGATGACACCTGTATATATCCCTTCCAATATAGAAATGTTATTGCACAGTAGACATATTGGTCTAATGATTTGTAACCTATAGACCAATATTCTATATAACATTTTTTGGTCCAAGGGCCACAATGTCATACTGAACCAATCCAAAGGGCCAAAAAAAATTGTAAAGGGGTACTTACATGAATACATCACCATAACCACCATCAATACATTAATACATCACCAGAACCAAGTTTTCAGTGTTTGAGAAGGATTTGAAGACATTCTGCACAGGTTCTGTTCCAAAAAACGAGTGTGAACATATGCTAACTTACACTGAGTTTTTGGAATCCTCATTATAATTTCAAAACTGTTTGTTTTGAGGATTTTTAAGTTTTAACATAGCCATCAAGCACGTTTTATATTGTACAAGATCAGAGCTACCGTCAGTACATGAATGCAGCACCAAATTCTCCCTTAATACATGAAGAAATCACCAAGCTTAGTACAGCGATCTATTGCAATATCAGGTCAGCCCCATATATACCGTATTTTTCGGACTATAAGACGCACCGTACTATAAGACGCACCCCAAATTTGGGGTGAAAATTGCAGAAAAAAAGATTTTTTTATAAGATGGGGGTCCGTCTTATTGTCCGAATTTAAGAACTCTTACCTGAGGGCTGGTGGTGGCAGAGCAGGGTCACAGGAGGCATGGTGTCGGCAGAGGTGGGGTGATGCTGAGGTGCGGTGGGCGGAACGGCGTGCACCTGAGCAGGGTCCCATCCTGCTTAGGTGGGCGACGCCATGGCCTGGTGTCCATGGGGAGGTTGCTGTGGCGGCGGCAGATGTGCGGTCACTTCCTCAGGTGGCGGCGGCCAGGGTCCCTTCCACATTTGAGGTGACGCCACAGCAGTAGTGAAGGAGAGCAGCAGAGCTGGGTGAGTCACGGTTTTCCTGGTGGCGGCAGGCTTACCGGCATTGTGGCGGCGACAGAGGTGCGGGGATGATGTGGCGCGGTGAGCTGTATGGCGTGAGCAGGGTCCCGTCCATATTTGAGGTGAATCCGCGGCCCGGTATTGATGGAGAGCAGCAGAGCTGGGTGAGTTAAGGATTTTTCCGGTGGCGGCGGCCATCTTGCTGAGGCCGCGGGTGCGCAGAATCACTACTCTGCGTCCCAGGGCTTCAGGAAAATGGCCGCAGGAGGCCGCGCGTGCGCAGATGGAGATCGCGGCGACCATTTTCCTGAAGCCCATATCTCAATCTGCGAACTCGGCTTAAGGAAAATGGCCGCCGCGATCTACATCTGCGCACGCGCGGCCTCCCGCGGCCATTTTCCTGAAGCCCTGGGACGCAGAGTAGTGAATCTGCGCACGTGCGGCCTCAGCAAGATGGCCGCCGCCACCGGAAAATACCGCAACTCACCCTGCTCTGCTGCTCTCCATCAATACCGGGCCGCGGATTCACCTCAAATGTGGACGGGACCCTGCTCACGCCATACAGCTCACCGCGCCACATCATCCCCGCACCTCTGTCGCCGCCACAATGCCGGTAAGTCTGCATTCCAAATATAAGACGCACCCCCCCATTTTCCTCACAATTTTTTTTGGGGAAAAAGTGCGTCTTATATTCGGAAAAATACGGTAATTGTATCACATGAACCTACAACTCCCAGTATGTCTTTACTTTAACCCCTTTACCCCCAAGGGTGGTTTGCATGTTAATGACCAGGCCAATTTTTACAATTTTGGCCACTGTCCCTTTATGAGGAACGCTTCAACGGATCCCGGTGATTCTGACATTGTTTTCTCATGACATATTGTACTTCATGATTGTGGTAAAATTTCTTTGATATTACCTGCGTTTATTTGTGAAAAAAATGTAAATTTGGCAAAAATTTAGAAAGTTTTGCTATTTTCCAACTTTGAATTTTTATGCCCTTAAATCACAGAGATATGTCACACAAAATACTTAATAAGTAACATTTCCCACATGTATACATTACATCAGCACAATTTTGGAATCAACATTTTTTTTTTGTTAGGGAGTTATAAGGGTTAAAAGTTGACCAGCAATTTCTCATTTTTACACCACCATATTTTTTTTAGGGACCACATCTCATTTGAAGTCATTTTGAGGGGTCTATATGATAGAAAATACTCAAGTGTGACACCATTCTAAAAACTGCACCCCTCAAGGTGCTCAAAACCACATTCAAGAAGTTTATTAACCATTCAGGTGTTTCACAGGAATTTTTGGAATGCTTAATAAAAAAATGAATATTTAACTTTTTTTCACAAAAAATTTACTTCAGCTCCATTTTGTTTTATTTTACCAAGGGTAACAGGAGAAAATTGACCACAAAAGTTGTACAATTTGTCCTGAGTACACCGATAACCCATATGTGGGGGTAAACCACTGTTTGGGCGCATGGCAGAGCTCAGAAGGGAAGGAGCGCCATTTGACTTTTCAGTGCAAAATTGACTGGAATTGAGATGGGACGCCTTGTTGCGTTTAGAGAGCCACTGATGTGCCTAAACATTGAAACCCCCCACAAGTGACACCATTTTGGAAAGTAGACCCCCTAAGAAACTCATCTAGATGTGTTGTGAGAGCTTTGAACCCCCAAGTGTTTCACTACAGTTTATAACGCAGAGCCGTGAAAATAAAAAATCCTTTTTTTTCCCACAAAAATTATTTTTTAGCCCCCAGTTTTGTATTTTCCCATGGATAACAGGAGAAATTGGACCCCAAAAGTTGTTGTCCAATGTGTCCTGAGTACGCTGATACCCCATATGTTGGGGTAAACCCCAGTTTGAGCGCTCGGGAGAGCTCGGAAGGGAAGGAGCACTGTTTTACTTTTTCAACGCAGAATTGGCTGGAATTGAGATCAGACGCCATGTCGCGTTTGGAGAGCCCCTGATGTACCTAAACAGTGGAAACCCCCCTATTATAACTGAAACCCTAATCCAAACACACCCCTAACCCTAATCCCAACGGTAACCCTAACCACACCCCTAACCCTGACACACCCCTAACCCTAATCCCAACCCTATTCCCAACAGTAAATGTAATCCAAACCCTAACTTTAGCCCCAACCCTAACCCTAACTTTAGCCCCAATCCTAACTGTAGCCTTAACCCTAGCCCCAACCCTAGCCCTAACCCTAATGGGAAAATGGAAATAAATACCTTTTTTTAATTTTTCACCAAAAAAACTAAGGGGGTGATGAAGGGGGGTTTGATTTACTTTTATAGCGGGTTTTTTTAGCGGATTTTTATGATTGGCAGCCCTCACACACTAAAAGACGCTTTTTCTTGCGAAAAATATTTTTTGCGTTACCATATTTTGAGAGCTATAATTTTTTCATATTTTGGTCCACAGAGTCATGTGAGGTCTTGTTTTTTGCGGGACGAGTTGACGTTTTTATTGGTAACATTTTCTGGCACGTGACATTTTTTGATCGCTTTTTATTCCGATTTTTGAGAGGCCGAATGACCAAAAACCAGCTATTTATGTTTTGGCGCTTCCTCCTCTGCAGTGTACACCCCACCGACAGGAAGTAGGGTATTCAGTTTAGCTTAGTGTCAGTAGGAGGTGGACACGGGTCTTTCATTAGACCCTTATCTACCTCAATGTGCGTCGTTTCTTTTCAGATTTTCCGGAGGGATACAGGGTGAACAGTCACACCTGTAGTCCCACAAGGCGGACTATGAGTACGGCGTGTACTGCCACCCCGTATCCTCATAGATCCCTCTCCAGGACCAAGAGCCTAGCACACAAGCGTGCTTAGAAGTCCGGTCCTGGCTCCGTCCCCCACCCACTCGCCCACCAGAGCCTGTCGGTTGGAGGAGACGAGGACGTCCATCACAGCTCCCTGGACGACTCATTCCCCTCAGGTTAGTAGCGGACGACGTGGGATGTTTAGGTAAGTATTTTCCCTATATTCCCCAGATCTTTCCCTGCCCACCCTCACAGTGTGGGGGAATAGAAGTTCCTAAAGGCGCGCTGCACGACCCTCTATGGCGGCGCTGATCTTATTTTAATAGGGATCCCAGGGGCCTAGACGAGCTTATCTCGCGCGGTGGAGGGCCGCGCTTCCCCCTTACCTATTCATCCCTGCGGCCGCAATGTCACCCATTGCAGGGGCACCTCTTCCCCCTGCGGCTGCAACGCATGGCAGGCGGCCGTCCTGTGCCTGCGCAGCGGCCTTGGCAGGTTGCCGCGCTACTTCCTACGGGCTTCGGCGCTCCGAGGCGGCGTCTCCTCTATCCGGCGGCGCCGATCTCTAATTTAGGCCCCGGCTTCGGCCGGGGCCTACTTCGGCGCCGCGACCCTGGTAATTTCATTCCCTCTGGCGACTGGCAGGCGGCCGCGCTGCTCTGCGGCGCACTGCTCCGGGGCCGCGGTCTCTTTTCCGGCAGCGCCGGCCTCTAATTTACGTCCCGGCTTCTGCCGGGGCCTACTTCCGGTACCGCGCTCCTCCACTTCCGTTTTTTTCGGGCGGGCTTTTTCCTGCCCGACAATCTCGTTACTCCCCGCCCACCGCCGCCATCTTGGTGCTCCCGGGCCCATGACTTCTACGCCGCTGCTTGGCGCCACATCACAGCAGGGCGCACGTTCCAGCGCCCTTTCAGCGGTCATTCATCCAGACTGCAGCCGGGTCCTTTTTCTCCCAGCACAGGCGGGGTCCCCTGCATCCTCCTTAGGTTGCCGTCTCATCGCTGGTGCCCTGATGCCGGTCACAGCTACAGCCGGGAGCAGCCTACAGGACTCTACTATTACTGTCAGTAACGCTGCTATGCAGTCTATTACTCCCCTCTCCTGTTCCCCTAGCCTTCGGGCATCATTTAGTGTGTCTGCTCCCAGGCCTATCCTTTAAGGAGAGCGTCCCCGTCCTCCTGCTTCCTCTTGTCAGCTGCAGCAACTCCTTGTCCAGGAGTCCCTACCAAGGGTGAGACCGAGACCCATGATTACCCTGGGTGGGCTTTCCTTCTGTCTCAGTCTGGGGCGGACCTCACCAGGATGTCACGACTTCGTGTCCGTGACTGACCGCAATTGCTAGTGGGTCACAGGATTCTCCGTCCAGCCTTGTTCAACTCAGGCCACAAGAAGGGATACAGGGTGATCAGTCACACCTGTAATCCCACATTATGGACTATGAGTACGGCATGTACCGCCACCCCGTATCCTCATTGTTCCGACAGCAGGACCATGATCCTAGCACACAAGCGTGCTTAGAGCTCCGGTCCCAGCTCCATTCCCCACCCACTCGCCCTCCAGAGCCTGTCGGTTGGAGGAGACGAGGACGTCCACCATCAGCCCCATGGACGTCTGACATCTTTCTTTCCCGCTCCATCTTGCCCTCTGGTCTGGAGCGGTGAGATCCCTCTTCCTGATCCTCCTCTCTCTCTAGAGAGAAACGGGCTTCCTTGGTCATGTTTGCAGAGGAAGTTTCAGATGCGATCAACCAGACCCTAAGCATCATGGATACCTCTACGGAACCCGCGGCATAGGCGGTTTTCGTTTAGACGGTCTAACCACCTTCCAAGGTCTTTGCCCCACACACTGAATTTGTAGTGGTACTTACCAGGGGAAATGCGAACCATACCAGATGCTTTCAGACAGGGAAGCATCTCGGCATCCTATATTCCTCCTCTCCTGAGCTCATCGCTAACTGGACTGATTCCTCGGCAATTCTGGACTCGTCAGTTCCCAGACTGTTTACCAACTTGGCATGGGTTCAAAGGATACAATTATAGATCCGCTGGATAGATTAGCCTTTGAAACGGCTGCTTCTACTTTGTGCCTCGGCCATTGCCTCTACCTGGGTCTCAGGGACCATAGATGGATGGACTAAACAGCCTTGTAAGAGCACCCCGGCTGCAGCTCCTCCCAGGGAGCTAGCTGTCCGGACGGACCAAATTTCCTACGCAGGGATATATTTGGTATCTGCCTCCCTAGATGCGCGGCTTGTGCAGCTCACACGTCCAGCAATATGGTGGCCATCTGACGCAGCAGGCGGACTTGTCTTCAGGAAGTCGCTTACTGGCCTCCCCTTCCAGGGGGCGTCTCTTTGGCTACACGCTGGAACAAATTATTAATGATGCCACGGGAGGCACGAGTTCCCTTTGTCCTTTCGCTGTTTTGTGGCTTCGGAAGATTCCTCTAGCTATCACAGACTGCGATCTCGTCTGGCTAGAGTAAAGGCTTCCTTTACGCCTATCCCTTCCCGGCGTTCCCGCAACTCCTATGGTTGGTCCACCAGGCCTAGACCTGGCAGCTCTTCCTCGGCATAACTGGTGCCAACGGCCCAGCGTTTCTTCCAGTTTGGGCGGGCATCTCCTGTCTTTTTTTCAGGGATGTTTGGCTGGCTTCGGTGGAGGACGCTTAGATCAGGGAGGTGGTATCCTCCAGATACAAGATACGGTTCGCTTCGCGGCTCGGAATTGCTTCTTTCTTTGTTCGGAGGTTATTGTTTCCATTCCACAGCAGGTACGCTTCACAGGTTTCTATTCAAACCTGCTTGTAGTGCCGTAGAAGAGCAGCGCTGTTCGACCCATTCTGTCTCTGAAGTTAGTCAACAGAAGGTTCCGCCTGCGGCATTTCAGGATGAAGTTTTTCTGTTCAGTCCTGGCTTCCATGGATCTACAGGAATTCCTGTGCTCCATGGATATCAAAGATGCTTTGCTCCATGTCCTGATTTTCCTTGAGGATCAGGGGCCTAGTGTTCATTCCATACCTTGAAGTCCTCCTTATCAAGCCTCAGGCCCAGAAGAGTCTGTCCATTGTCCTCGACTCCCGGTCCCGTTTCTGGTGGCTGGCCAACAGATCAAAGTCTTGTCTTGTTCCGAGTCAGCGTCTCGTCCTCTTAGGCATGTTGTTTGACACCGCCGGGGGTTTTTCTTCTTGAGAAGCGGGCAATTCTCCATACGGAGTTCGCTCTCTGCAGGGCCCTCGGCTGCCTCCCTTCCGTTCAGCTACGACGTTCCTGTGATGCATGGTGACAGCTCCGTAAGCGTTCTCTTTTGCGCTGTTCCACTTGAGACGAATTCAGCAGCCCATTCCTCAGTTGGACACGTCTGTACTGTCTCTGGATCCTCCAATTTGACCGATTCTAATAGCCTCTCAACTGGGGGCTGTCATCCCCTCTCGGCTGGGGGCGTTTTCTCACCATCCGTCATTGAAGGGGGCGTTGGTCGGAGCAAGAGTCTTCTCCGCCAATCGATACCCTTGAGATAGGGGCCTTTCTTCTATCCCTGAGTCTCTGGGAAAGGCTTCTCAGAGGTCTGCCAGTCAGAATCCAGACGTCCAATGCCTCAACTGTGGCTTATGTCAATCGCCAGGGAGGGAATCAGTCTCTTGGCAATGGCGGAGGTATCCAATATCCTCCTCTGGGCAGAGGTGACGGTTTCTGCAGTGCATATCCCCGGTGTGGATTACTAGGCCGCAGTGTTTTCTCTGCCATGATGGCCTTGCGGCAGGACAGGTGTTCCTGCTTCAAGAGGTCTTCCTTCAAATTTGCCTTTGATGAGGAACTCCGGACACGGATCTCCTGGCGGCCCGACTGCTTAGGAAGGTTCCACCATTTGTTTCCGAGTCTGCGATCCTCTTGTTGTGGATACCGATTCTTTGACCATTCCTGGGTCGCAATTTGTACTTCCCTTTCTGTTCCTCACTTCCCTTTCTTCCCAGGCTGTTGGAGAGCAATGTGGAGGGAGTGCCGGTCATTCTGACCGCACCACATTAGTCCAGAAGGTTCTGGTTCGCTGAGATCGTCCATCTCCTCACGGACTCCCACTGGAGGCTCCCAGTCTGGTCAGATCTTCTGTACCAGGGACCCATCTGCCGCAGAGTTCTTGGTAGCTCAAGTTAACAGCTTTGCTGTTGAAACCTTCCATTTTGGCTATTCTCTCTATGCAGAACTTGATGCTGGTCTTGCCCTTAGTTCTCTGAAGGGTCAGATAGCAACCCTTTCCATCCCTTTTCTGAAGTCCCTTTCAGAGGTCCTTAGCTATTGGCTATCACGGTACAAAGATTTTTATACGTCCCGTTCTCAGATCAGAACCTTTTCTTCAAGGAGTGGCGCATGCGGCTCTCCGTTCCAGACTTCTGCGGATCCCCGGGACCTCAATCTTGTTCTGGAGGCTCAGTGGGGTTCCCCCCCTTGAACCTCCCCATGAGGCCTCACTGTCTGTTCTGTCCCGCAAGGTGGCGTTTCTGGTGACTTTCACCTCCATTAGGCGCGCCTCTGAGTTGGTGGCTCTCTCCTGTCTTCCCATTTCTTGGTTCTTCACCAGGATAAGGTAGTTTTTACGGCCTTCGTCGCCTTTTTCTTCCCAGGGGGGTGTCCTCCTTTTACTTAAATAAGATCATCCTTCCCACCTTTGTCCTGCTCTGGGGCCTTCGCTGAACAGGCTAGACCTGGTCATGGCAGTGAGGATCTATTTGTCTAGGACCGCCTTCTTTAGGAAGACGGACTGTCTTTTTGACGTTCCAGACAATACGCCAAGAGGCCTGCCGGCCTCCAAGTTTACGTTTGTTCTCTGGATCAGATCTGCCATTCTGGAGGCTCACTGGGTCAAGAACAGAGTGCTTCCTCCTGGTATTAAGACTCACTCTGCCCCGGGCAATGGGCGCCTCCTGGGCAGTACACCATGGGGCATCCGCCCTACAACTTTGCTGGGCTGTAACCTGGTGTTCCATTACCTCTTTTCCCAAAGGTTATAAGCTCCATACCTGTGCTTCGACAGTTACCAGCCTAGGCGGAAGGATCTTGCAGACGGCAGTGGTGATTCCTCCGTCCTGGATGGAGTTTTTCTGCTGTTCCCACCCCAGGGACTGCTTTGGGACGTCCCATGGTTCCTGTGTCCCCCAATGAGAGGCGATAGAGAAAACAGGATTTTTGGTTGCTTACCGTAAAATCTGTTTCTCGGAGCCTTCATTGGGGGACACAGCACCCTCCCAAGTTGAACAGCTCTGTTTATTGTGTTATACTGTTAACGTTTGTGTTCTTTGAACGCTCTTTGAGTGTTTGAAACTTTTAGACTGTAAAGCGCTGCTTAAGTTTGTTGGCGCTGTATAAATGAAGATTATTATTATTATAATATTATTATTCTTTCTCGTTTACACGTTGCTTCTCCTACTGCTTTCTCACTAACTGAATACCCTACTTCCTGTCAGTGGGGTGTACACTGCAGAGGAGGAGCTAACTTTTTTATTTGCATAGTGTCAGCCTCCTAGTGGCAGCAGCATACACCCATGGTTCCTGTGTCCCCCAATGAAGGCTCCGAGAAACAGATTTTACGGTAAGCAACAAAAAATCCTGTTTTTTATTGTTTTTTTTTCAATTTAGATAAAGAAATGTATTTATGGGAACAATATATATATATTTTTTTAGGATTTTTTTTTTTTTAATTTTTTTACACATGCGAATATTTTTTTTCTACACTATAACATTGCCCCAGGGGGCGGCATCATGTTATAGTGTAAGATCACTGATCTGACACTTTGCTGTGCACTGTGTCACATCAGCGATCTGGCGTGCACTGCTGGAGGCTTCCCGGTGCCTGCTCTGAGCAGGCGCTGGTAAGCCACCTCCCTGCAGGACCCGGATGCAGCCCCGTGCCCATTTTGGATCCGGGGCCTACAGGAAGGAGGAGGTAGGAGACCCTCGGAGCAACGTGATCATATCGCGTTGCTCCAGGGGTCTCAGGGAAGCACGCAGGGAGCCCCCTCCCTGTGCGATGCTTCCCTATACCGCCGGAACACTGCGATCATGTTTGATCGCAGTGTGCCGGGAGCGGTCCGTGACCGACCGCTCCTGGCACATAGTGCCGGATGTCAGCTGCGATAGTCAGCTGACCCCCGGCTGCGATCTGCCGCGCTCCCCCCCGTGAGCGTTGCTGATCGCTATGAAGTACTATCCCGTTGGTGGTCATACGGGCCCACCCCACCTCGACGGGATAGTACGTCTAATGTCAGAAAGGGGTTAACAATGGTAAGCAGATATTGGGACTTGTTAACAGACCTCTTCAGACTGTGAACCGTACAGGAATCATAGCACTGATGAGATGCAGGCAGTACCACAAATAGACATTATTTTCACTCAGGTCACCTCTTCTCTGATTGGAGTCGTTCCCATCCCTTTTGTCTCCTTGTAGCCCAGATGCCATGATGAGACTAAACATCCAGAGTTAATCTCTGCAGACTTCCCTCTTCTCCGCCTTCTGCAACACTTCTTGACATTGTGCCCTTAAAAATAAAGTATCATTAGACCCCAAAATAAAAAGATCTCCTATACTATGCCCCTGAATAAATAATTGCCTCTGTTTCCTGCACAAAATATCCCTCCTACACTATCCCTCCGCAAAATATCCATCCTACTCTGCCCCTCTCCAAAGTTCCCCTCCTGAACACTGCCCCTCTTCAAAATTCCCTTCCCGCACACTTCCCTGCTGCAAAATATCCCCCGCACACTGCTCCTCTGCAGAATATCCCACGCACAGGGCCGGACTGGCCATTTGGCAATTCTGGCAAATGCCAGAAGGGCCTGTCTGGATGTGGGCTGCCTTGTGTGCTACGTTGTTAACAGAATCAATGTTCTCAAGTCACCCATACTGTTAACAGTTGTGACGGAGCCCAAAGCCGGTCACTCCGTCACCTACCTCAGCATGCTGTGGGTATAATTAGAAATATTGGTCTTGTAGTAAATCTTTCTTTCCTCCATCCAGGGTAATATTAGTAATATATCCCATCTGGTTATTGGGGACGGGGACAGCATGGGCCTGTGTGATCTCAAATGCCAGGGCTAAATTTCAGCCCCAGTCCGTACCTGCCCCCGCACACTGCTCCCCTGCAAAATATCCCCCCATAATGCCCCTCTGCAAAATATCCCCCCGCACACCGCTCCTCTGCAAAATATCCCTTCCCACACCTCCCCTCTGCAAAATATCCCCCCCCCCCACACTGCCCCTCTGACTAAAGTATCCCACCACCACCCCTGCCTCTCTGAAAACTATGCCCCCCTTTAACAGTTGTCACCCCCATTATGTTCCCTCACTGTAACATTAACCCCCTCCACCATCATCCACACTAATAAGGCATTTGATGTTGGGCTCCTTCACGAATCTCTCACTTGTCTCTTCCCCGCTGTGGCCCTTTGGGGCTGAGGTGCCGGCAGCAGTGTGATGTCCGCAGTGTGCTGACCTTGTCACGTTGGGCCGGGTCTGACACTGCCCCTCTGCCGACACTGCCCCTCTGCCTCAGTCCCGGCCCCTGAGCTCCTCTTGCAGCATTCTATGCAGACTGCATCCTCCTTCTGCTGAGAATCTCCTCCTGGCTACAGGGAAACAGGGCTAGACCATGCAGAATTTTAACCCCTATGTATCCCGCAGAGTTTGACTTCCCTGGCCTGCCGACAGGTGAGATTCTGGGCAGCTCCAGCCTCTACACCTTGCCTGAACCTGGGTCCCTAGTGCAGTTTGTCTCCTAGTATCCTGTCGAGGTGTATTATAGTGTTGTCTCTCCTGTTACCGATCCGGCTAGTTTCCTCTTTCCGTCTGACCTCTCTGCTCCTGACCCGGCTTCATATCCTGATCCTGTGCTGCCCACCTCGACCTCGGATTGTCTGACCATGTCTCTGCCTGTTCCCTGTGCTTCTCATATCTCTGCCTTGACCCGTTGGTCAGCAGCTGCAGGTCCGGGCACTGGCCTGGCGTGGCACCTGGTGGCTACCCTAACGGCTCAAGCCTATCCTCACCATCAGAGGCTCTTGTGAAGACCAGGTAGTCACTTAGGCACGCCTCCCCAGGGTAAGCCCGGCCCGTGGAGCAGATCCATCACCATCACACCATTTTTTTTAGTTGTCTTTATTTTATTTTTTTTATTTTGCACAGGGGTTTGTGAAGAGTTTTCGATTTGGCGCTTTTATGGTTTTACACCATTTTTGGAGCATTTAGCACAAAAAAAAAATCAGCAAATAACACATGACAATAGATAAATAGTGACTATGATGAATCGGCCCACGGTGTTTAACATCCTCACCTTGACATTTATTCATAGGATATACAGATCTTCAATGTTCCTCAAACTGTAGAGAGCTTGTCGCAATGTGTCAGCGTCAGGCTCCGCTATGAACAAAACTAAAGGCACAGAATGTTTCCATTCACTGCCAGCAAGCAGAAATAGTGACCGTACCAAATATTAAAACACTAGACAACCATTTTCAAGAAGACAGACACCGCAATCTACGTTACGGGTGCACATAAAGAATATGAAGTCTATGAGTTATTTATTTTACAGGCAGAAGAAAAGGCAGACGCCTTAAATAAAGAATTGCTGATGACTAAACAAAAACTGATCGATGCAGAAGAGGAAAAGAGGCGACTTCAGGAAGAGTCCGGGCAGGTAGGGAGATTTCTAGCAACAGGGTGACAAGGCATACGGTAACAATTGAAACATAGAGAGGACATGGCACTAGGTGAGAAGATGACCATTTTTTTTGCTCTTATTTTACTCCCACTGGTCCCCTTACTATTCCGTTTTTTGTAATTTTAAAATTCGCCATTCGGTTCCAGAGATGTAGGTCTTTTTTATTTTGTGCTGGGGCGTGGCTCACAGGGTCATAGATCAGTCTACGGACACGCCCCCGAGGATCTCACCCCTCACTTGCATGTAGATATGTAATGTGGTTAGTGAAAAGGATAGTGCACGGCAGAAAGATGGCACCACAGTTTCCACTATCTATAGGTAAGTCAGTGTAACAAAATATCCCTAAATATACAGAAGGTGTAATAACCGTCAGCACAAAGCTGGTTTTCATCCTTTAACCCTTATGTAGACATTTGATCGATGCTGATCGGACCCCATGTTGCTTATGCAGAGCAGTTGCTGGCCGGTGGAGCAATCCAAAAACCAGAGAATAAATAACAAAAGACAGAGACAGAAACATAATCATATCTGGGTCATAGACCTAGAGGATGTAATACTATTCCCTCCGTGCATCCCATGTAAGACCTCATCTAGGATATTGGGTCCAGTTTTGGGCTACACATTTTCTAAAGACGTTGAAAAATTAGTTCAAAGGCGGCAACAAGATTATTACACGAGGTGAAAAATTTATCCTATGAGAAGTTGAAAAATTAGGGCTTCTTCGGCCTAGCAAAAAGAAATACAAAGGAAGGGCACATGATTTATTTTTTCCCAAAGACCTCAAAAATGGACCAGGGGACATTCATTACTTGTGGAGGAAATGGGATTACAGCATCTAAACAAGAAAGGGTTCTTTACAGTTAGAGCAGTCACACTATGGGATGTCTGACGTAGTAGTAGTAATGGCAGAAACTAAATCATCATTTAAAGAAGGACCGGATGCTTTTCTCACAACAAATGGCATTGTGGGTTATGAATAATCTAACGATAGAGAACGTAGAACTGGGCAATCAAGGTTGATCTTGATGGACCTTTTCTTTTTCAACCTATGTAATTATGAAGCCGGGTGAAATAAACAGAAAATAGTGAGACAGTCCTGTGTTAAATCTGAGTGGGCTTTCAAAGGTTAATCCTGAAGTCTGTTCAGGGAAGGGGGCCAGGACAAGGAAGGGGGCCAGGTCGGGGAAGGGGGCCAGGTCAGGGAAGAGGGCCAGGTCAGAACTCCAGACCTGCTGTCCAGTGAGGGCACCAGAGTACTCCATCGAACACAATATCTGATACACCGCTTTACAGATAGGGAAGGTTAATTGGGTTATTCGCTACATTTTATAAATGTACTAAAGGCTAATTGCTGATGGTGAGAGATCAAAAACAAGCTAAACACATATCTACCAGACTGGCACTACTCTCCATACTCTTGAATGTGTCCCCCACTGCTCTCCTGGCTTCCTCTTTCAGCGAGTGATGCCAAGTGATTGCTGCAGTGGACACGGACACTCCCTGCAGCTGACTGCCATGATCACCTGATGCTCCCAACTGACAGAGGAAGTCAGAAGACCAGCGGTGAACTTACTCAACTACCAGACCAGCATTGTTTTCTATGTTATCTTCACCATGGGTACATTAGTAAAAGTAGTTGCCAACTCCTTTAAGTAGGACATCGAGATCTGATTGGCTGCCAAAGTCAGCCGAGCAGCTCTACTGATTGACAGCTCCTGGCAAATCTGATCAGTGCTGGAATATGGTAAGGTAGGTCTGTGAAAGAAGGTGGGCTATCACCTAGTGGGGGGCTGGCCTGACCCAGATCTTCCCATCTCCTCTCTGATATTGAAAAGAAAAATATATATTTTTTTGTGGATGTTCTGTATCTTTATGATCCACGTAAAGTAAAAGATCCTCCGCTCTCCCGAAGCCTGTCCGATATATAAATCTGTGCATTGTCTGCAGGTTTTTCACCGATCTAGCTCTCTTCAGAACTGTGATAATCAAAGGTTTGTTTAATTTCCATTTACCGTCATGCAGGCTCAGATTATATATTGACTTCTTCAATGTATGGGTAACGACACTGTTATGGTTCTCAATGGCAAGAGAACATAGCCCAGCAAACATAAGTCCTAGCTCTTGGAAGGATGGAAACTAAACTGACCATGAACTAAACCTGCCGCACAACTAACAGTAGCCGGGTAGCGTTGCCTACGTTTTTATCCCTAGACGCCCAGCGCCGGCCGGAGGACTAACTAATCCTGGCAGAGGAAAATATAGTCCTGGCTCACCTCTAGAGAAATTTCCCCGATAGGCAGACAGAGGCCCCCACATATATTGGCGGTGATTTTAGATGAAATGACAAACGTAGTATGAAAATAGGTTTAGCAAAATTGAGGTCCGCTTACTAGATAGCAGGAAGACAGAAAGGGCACTTTCATGGTCAGCTGAAAACCCTATCAAAATACCATCCTGAAATTACTTTAAGACTCTAGTATTAACTCATAACATCAGAGTGGCAATTTCAGATCACAAGAGCTTTCCAGACACAGAAACGAAACTACAGCAGTGAACTGGAACAAAATGCAAAAACAAACGAGGACTAAAGTCCAATTTAGCTGGGAGTTGTCTAGCAGCAGGAACATGCACAGAAAGGCTTCTGATTACAATGTTGACCGGCATGGAAGTGACAGAGGAGCAAGGTTAAATAGCGACTCCCACATCCTGATGGAAACAGGTGAACAGAGGGGATGATGCACACCAGTTCAATTCCACCAGTGGCCACCGGGGGAGCCCAAAATCCAATTTCACAACAGTACCCCCCCCTCAAGGAGGGGGCACCGAACCCTCACCAGAACCACCAGGGCGATCAGGATGAGCCCTATGAAAGGCACGGACCAGATCGGAGGCATGAACATCAGAGGCAGTCACCCAAGAATTATCCTCCTGACCGTATCCCTTCCATTTGACCAGATACTGGAGTTTCCGTCTGGAAACACGGGAGTCCAAGATTTTTTCCACAACGTACTCCAACTCGCCCTCAACCAACACCGGAGCAGGAGGCTCAACGGAAGGCACAACCGGTACCTCATACCTGCGCAACAATGACCGATGAAAAACATTATGAATAGAAAAAGATGCAGGGAGGTCCAAACGGAAGGACACAGGGTTAAGAATCTCCAATATCTTGTACGGGCCGATGAACCGAGGCTTAAACTTAGGAGAAGAAACCCTCATAGGGACAAAACGAGAAGACAACCACACCAAGTCCCCAACACAAAGCCGAGGACCAACCCTACGCCGGCGGTTGGCAAAAAGCTGAGTCTTCTCCTGGGACAACTTCAAATTGTCCACTACCTGCCCCCAAATCTGATGCAACCTCTCCACCACAGCATCCACTCCAGGACAATCCGAAGATTCCACCTGACCAGAAGAAAATCGAGGATGAAACCCCGAATTACAGAAAAAAGGAGACACCAAGGTGGCAGAGCTGGCCCGATTATTGAGGGCAAACTCCGCTAAAGGCAAAAAAGCAACCCAATCATCCTGATCTGCAGACACAAAACACCTCAAATATGTCTCCAAGGTCTGATTCGTCCGCTTGGTCTGGCCATTTGTCTGAGGATGGAAAGCAGACGAGAAAGACAAATCTATGCCCATCCTAGCACAGAATGCTCGCCAAAATCTAGACACGAATTGGGTTCCTCTGTCAGAAACGATATTCTCCGGAATACCATGCAAACGGACCACATTTTGAAAAAACAGAGGAACCAACTCGGAAGAAGAAGGCAACTTAGGCAGGGGAACCAAATGGACCATCTTAGAGAAACGGTCACACACCACCCAGATGACAGACATCTTCTGAGAAACAGGAAGATCCGAAATAAAATCCATCGAGATGTGCGTCCAGGGCCTCTTCGGGATAGGCAAGGGCAACAACAATCCACTAGCCCGAGAACAACAAGGCTTGGCCCGAGCACAAACGTCACAAGACTGCACAAAGCCTCGCACATCTCGAGACAGGGAAGGCCACCAGAAGGACCTTGCCACCAAATCCCTGGTACCAAAGATTCCAGGATGACCTGTCAACGCAGAAGAATGAACCTCAGAAATGACTTTACTGGTCCAATCATCAGGAACAAACAGTCTACCAGGTGGGCAACGATCAGGTCTATCCGCCTGAAACTCCTGCAAGGCCCGCCGCAGGTCTGGAGAAACGGCAGACAATATCACTCCATCCTTAAGGATACCTGTAGGTTCAGAGTTACCAGGGGAGTCAGGCTCAAAACTCCTAGAAAGGGCATCCGCCTTAACATTCTTAGAACCCGGCAGGTAGGACACCACAAAATTAAACCGAGAGAAAAACAACGACCAGCGCGCCTGTCTAGGATTCAGGCGTCTGGCGGACTCAAGATAAATTAGATTTTTGTGGTCAGTCAATACCACCACCTGATGTCTAGCCCCCTCAAGCCAATGACGCCACTCCTCAAAAGCCCACTTCATGGCCAAAAGCTCCCGATTCCCAACATCATAATTCCGCTCGGCGGGCGAAAATTTACGCGAGAAAAAGGCACAAGGTCTCATCACGGAACAATCGGAACTTCTCTGCGACAAAACTGCCCCAGCTCCGATTTCAGAAGCGTCGACCTCAACCTGAAAAGGAAGAGCAACATCAGGCTGACGCAACACAGGGGCGGAAGAAAAGCGGCGCTTAAGCTCCCGAAAGGCCTCCACAGCAGCAGGGGACCAATCAGCAACATCAGCACCCTTCTTAGTCAAATCAGTCAATGGTTTAACAACATCAGAAAAACCAGCAATAAATCGACGATAAAAGTTAGCAAAGCCCAAAAATTTCTGAAGACTCTTAAGAGAAGAGGGTTGCGTCCAATCACAAATAGCCTGAACCTTGACAGGATCCATCTCGATGGAAGAGGGGGAAAAAATATATCCCAAAAAGGAAATCTTTTGAACCCCAAAAACACACTTAGAACCCTTCACACACAAGGAATTAGACCGCAAAACCTGAAAAACCCTCCTGACCTGCTGGACATGAGAGTCCCAGTCATCCGAAAAAATCAAAATATCATCCAGATACACAATCATAAATTTATCCAAATAATCACAGAAAATGTCATGCATAAAGGACTGAAAGACTGAAGGGGCATTTGAAAGACCAAAAGGCATCACCAAATACTCAAAGTGGCCCTCGGGCGTATTAAATGCGGTCTTCCACTCATCCCCCTGCTTAATTCGCACCAAATTATACGCCCCACGGAGATCTATCTTAGAGAACCACTTGGCCCCCTTTATGCGAGCAAACAAATCAGTCAGCAGTGGCAACGGATATTGATATTTAACCGTGATTTTATTCAAAAGCCGATAATCAATACACGGTCTCAAAGAGCCATCTTTCTTAGCCACAAAGAAAAAACCGGCTCCTAAGGGAGATGACGAAGGACGAATATGTCCCTTTTCCAAGGACTCCTTTATATATTCTCGCATAGCAGCATGTTCAGGCACAGACAGATTAAATAAACGACCCTTAGGGTATTTACTACCCGGAATCAAATCTATGGCACAATCGCACTCCCGGTGCGGAGGTAATGAACCAAGCTTAGGTTCTTCAAAAACGTCACGATATTCAGTCAAGAATTCAGGAATCTCAGAGGGAATAGATGATGAAATGGAAACCACAGGTACGTCCCCATGCTTCCCCTTACATCCCCAGCTTAACACAGACATAGCTTTCCAGTCAAGGACTGGGTTATGAGATTGCAGCCATGGCAATCCAAGCACCAACACATCATGTAGGTTATACAGCACAAGAAAGCGAATAATCTCCTGATGATCCGGATTAATCCGCATAGTTACTTGTGTCCAGTATTGTGGTTTATTACTAGCCAATGGGGTGGAGTCAATCCCCTTCAGGGGTATAGGAGTTTCAAGAGGCTCCAAATCATACCCACAGCGTTTGGCAAAGGACCAATCCATAAGACTCAAAGCGGCGCCAGAGTCGACATAGGCATCCGCGGTAATAGATGATAAAGAACAAATCAGGGTCACAGATAGAATAAACTTAGACTGTAAAGTGCCAATTGAAACAGACTTATCAAGCTTCTTAGTACGCTTAGAGCATGCTGATATAACATGAGTTGAATCACCGCAATAGAAGCACAACCCATTTTTTCGTCTTAAATTCTGCCGTTCACTTCTGGACAGAATTCTATCACATTGCATATTCTCTGGCGTCTTCTCAGTAGACACCGCCAAATGGTGCACAGGTTTGCGCTCCCGCAGACGCCTATCGATCTGGATAGCCATTGTCATGGACTCATTCAGACCCGCAGGCACAGGGAACCCCACCATAACATCCTTAATGGCATCAGAGAGACCCTCTCTGAAATTCGCCGCCAGGGCGCACTCATTCCACTGAGTAAGCACAGCCCATTTACGGAATTTCTGGCAGTATATTTCAGCTTCGTCTTGCCCCTGAGATAGGGACATCAAGGCCTTTTCCGCCTGAAGCTATAACTGAGGTTCCTCATAAAGCAACCCCAAGGCCAGAAAAAACGCATCCACATTGAGCAACGCAGGATCCCCTGGAGCCAATGCAAAAGCCCAATCCTGAGGGTCGCCCCGGAGCAAGGAAATCACAATCCTGACCTGCTGAGCAGGATCTCCAGCAGAGCGAGATTTCAGGGACAAAAACAACTTGCAATTATTTTTGAAATTTTGAAAGCAAGATCTATTCCCCGAGAAAAATTCAGGCAAAGGAATTCTAGGTTCAGATATAGGAACATGAACAACAAAATCTTGTAAATTTTGAACTTTCGTGGTGAGATTATTCAAACCTGCAGCTAAACTCTGAATATCCATTTTAAACAGGTGAACACAGAGCCATTCCAGGATTAGAAGGAGAGAGAGAGAGAGAAAGGCTGCAATATAGGCAGACTTGCAAGAGATTCAATTACAAGCACACTCAGAACTGAAGGGAAGGGAAAAAAAAAAAAAATCTTCAGCAGACTTCTCTTTTCTCTCCTTTCTCTGTCAAATAATTTAACCCTTTTTGGCCGGTCAAACTGTTATGGTTCTCAATGGCAAGAGAACATAGCCCAGCAAACATAAGTCCTAGCTCTTGGAAGGATGGAAACTAAACTGACCATGAACTAAACCTGCCGCACAACTAACAGTAGCCGGGTAGCGTTGCCTACGTTTTTATCCCTAGACGCCCAGCGCCGGCCGGAGGACTAACTAATCCTGGCAGAGGAAAATATAGTCCTGGCTCACCTCTAGAGAAATTTCCCCGATAGGCAGACAGAGGCCCCCACATATATTGGCGGTGATTTTAGATGAAATGACAAACGTAGTATGAAAATAGGTTTAGCAAAATTGAGGTCCGCTTACTAGATAGCAGGAAGACAGAAAGGGCACTTTCATGGTCAGCTGAAAACCCTATCAAAATACCATCCTGAAATTACTTTAAGACTCTAGTATTAACTCATAACATCAGAGTGGCAATTTCAGATCACAAGAGCTTTCCAGACACAGAAACAAAACTACAGCTGTGAACTGGAACAAAATGCAAAAACAAACGAGGACTAAAGTCCAACTTAGCTGGGAGTTGTCTAGCAGCAGGAACATGCACAGAAAGGCTTCTGATTACAATGTTGACCGGCATGGAAGTGACAGAGGAGCAAGGTTAAATAGCGACTCCCACATCCTGATGGAAACAGGTGAACAGAGGGGATGATGCACACCAGTTCAATTCCACCAGTGGCCACCGGGGGAGCCCAAAATCCAATTTCACAACACGACACTAGATGAGGTCAGATCAGCCAATGATTTGATTAACGGATTCCATTGACACCACATGAAAGAGCAATTAAAGCCGAATACAACGGAGAGCCCTCAGTTAGCCCAGAAATTCCAACTGCAACCCAAATTCAAACTTCTATTGTCCTTAATCTTATTTTTCAGTTGAAGGAAATGTGTCGGAGAGAACTTGATAAGGCAGAATCTGAGATAAAGAAGAATAGTTCCATCATTGGAGATTACAAGCAGGTACTGCTATACTTCTCGGCAGTCTGACTCTCTGCATGTTCTGATTTGTGGCCGTGTGTCATAGAGAAAAATTGTAAAATCCATAAAGACCTCCATGGAGAGGGGACATTTCACCCTCACATAGAACATATGGGATTAATTATAACTAGGGAAGTGATAGAGAGCTGACACTTCATCCTCCATTGAAACATGCACTCCTGTCGTGAACAGGTAATTACAGCGGCGATCTACCCTGAGAGCTAATCACTAAGTCTAGGATTTGTATACACACAGGTGGAGAAGTGCAGTGTTTTCCTCTGTTCAAATGAATCGGCTTCCTCTGTTCAAAGGATTGTCACAGGCGCTCTGGAGCCAGTGGTCCATGATGAATATAGGGATCTGCATGATATTTATGGGATATTTATTTTTGACGTTGTAGGAAAGGGATGAGCATAATGCATTCACTCACATCACTGTAAGGCCTTTCTAACACCTCCAAGTAAATTACAGTAAGATGGATGATGCTATCCATGTCAGATTTAATTTCTATAGAAGTGTAAAATTGTGATCAGAAACATGACAACGATATCTCTTACCTTGGACCTCCAGGGGTGAAGGTATTCTGAACGTTGGGGATTTCATAAAATCCTAAAAGACCTAACAAATCCCACAACCGGCCCCCACATGAGCTCACCAAGGGGAGTTTTGTGGGTGTAACCTTGATCTAATAATAATCAGAGTTCGAGTTTAGTTATTTGTCAGTCCTGGAAGGTACAGTTTGCTGTGGGTTCTGTCCATTTTCCTAAGGAGTGCCTCCCTCCGTCAAGCTCTGAGCCATTTCCGTGATGCAGGTTTGGTACTTTATCTTTTATGAGATTGTTTATACTGTATTGTTTTGTTTCCATTTTGTAACACCTTTGTTTATTTGTTATATAAAATGTAATAGCTTAGATCCACTTGCTTTGAAAACCGCACCCGTGAAGCCAAACCTTACCAATAATGGGTCTCCAATCGACCTGTGTAAGCGATTGGTGGCAGCTAGTAGTTCCTTTTGTCATTGTGGAGCTGGTATATATATTCAATTTGTTATAATCGGCGGTGTATCTACCATACACTCACTGTGAGTTCCCCAATAACCGGCCTAGTAGTGGAAGCAGCTGCGTCCATCAGTCGTCAGTCAATTGTCCTGACCATTGGAGTAAGCAGAGTTCTGTCCCATGACAAACTGGTGGCAGCGGTGAGATCTGCGTGATCTTTCCAGTGTTCTCCCTGACAAACTGGTGGGATCATTGCACTATATGGAGAAAAGCAGGGGCGTAACTATAGCGGTCGCAGCTGCGACCGGGCCCGGACTGCTTAGGGGCCCGTCCATCCAGCAATAGTGAAGGAGAAGGACCCAACCATTACAGCAGGGAGGCGTCACCGCAGGTCGTCCAGTTTCATGGGGGAAGATGGATTTAATGCGGTCACGTGATCCAACCTTGTGACTGGAGAGAGGCGTGTCCACAGGTCCTAAAGCCACACCAAAGGGAAAGACTGGTCGAAGGGAGCTGGTGCTGCTTGAGTGAGTGGCTGAGTGCCTAAACCTAAAAAGCTGCAATCTGTTGCTGCGTCCTCCTCCTCCTGCTGCCGAAGGGTCCCTTAAGCCTCAGATCTGCATTTGTCCTCCTGTCATTAGCAGCCGCTCGTGTGACCTGTCTGCCCTGTTCTCAAGTCTCCCTTGTCCCCTTTCTCACCGTGTGTTCCCCATCTACCCTGTCCTCATAATCCATGTGCCCCCTTCTTCCTTGCTCCCAAGGCTCCCCCCGTTTTCCCCTGTCCCCTTGCAGCTCCGTGTCCCTATCTACTCTGCCCTAGGAGTCCCTTTATTTCCTCTTGTGCCTGTCTCCCTTGCCCTTTTGTGCCCTTCTCCCCTTCCTCCTAGTCCCCATGTGTCCCCTTGTGCCTGTCGCCCTTGTCCCCTTGTGCTTGTGTCCCTTGTCCCTGTGTGTCCCGTTGTGTCAGTCTGCCTTGCCCACTGGTCCCTGTGTGTCCCCTTGTGCCTGTCTCCCTTGCCCACTAGTCCCTTTGTGTCAGTCTCACTTGCACACTGGTCCCTGTGTGTTCCCTTGTGTCAGTCTACCTTGTCCCCTTGTGTCAGTCTCCCTTGCCCACTAGTGCCCGTGTCGCCTTTGTCAGTCTCCCTTGCCCACTAGTTCCTGTGTTCCCTTGTGTCAGTCTCCCTTGCCCAGTAGTCCCCTTGTGTCCCCTTGTGTCAATCTCCCTTGCCCACTAGTCCCCGTGTGTCCCCTTGTCAGTCTCCCTTGCCCACTAGTCCCTGTGTGTCCTCTATTCAGTCTCCCTGGCCCTCTAGTCCCCTTGTGTCAGTCTCCCTTGCCCACTAGTCCTCGTGTGTCCCCTTGTCAGTCTCCCTGGCCTACTGGTCCCCCTGTGTCCCCTTGTGTCAGTCTCCCTTGTCCCCTTGTGTCAGTCTCCCTTGCCCACTAGTCCCCGTGTGCCCTTCTCCCGCCTTCTAGCCCACATGTGTCCCCTTGTGCCTGTCTTCCTTGCTCCCTAGCCCCCCTGTGTCACCATTGTGCCTGTCTTCCCTAGCCCCCTTGTGTCCTTCTCCCCTGCCCCATAGTCACCATTTGCCCATGTCTTTCTCACTGCACCTGTATGGAGGGGCAGCATTATACTATGAGGGGGGCTGCATTATATTCTATGGGGTGGCTGTATTATACTATATGTGGGCTGCATTATACTGTATCGAGGACTATGGGGAATACATTATACTATATGAAGAACTATGGGGTGCATTATACTATGAGAAGTGAATTGTACGACATGGATGATGATGGCGGTGCATTATGCTACATGGAGCACTATGAGCAGTGTATTATACTATATAGAGGACTGAGCAGTCTATTTTAATATATGGAGGACTATGAGGAGTGTATAATACTATATGGAGGACTGAGGAGTGTATACTATATGGAGGACTATGAGGGGTGCATTATACTATATAGAGCACTATGAGCAGTGTATTATACTATATGGAGGACTGAGGAGTGTATTATACTATATGGAGGACTGAGCAGTGTATTACACTATATGGAGCACTATGAGGAGTGTATTTGAATATATGGAGGACTATGAGGAGTGTATTATACTATATGGAGGACTGAGGAGTGTATAATACTATATGGAGGACTATGAGGAGTGTATTATACTATTGTACTATATGGAGGACTATGGAGAGTGTATTATACTATATGGATGACTATGAACTGTGCAGTAAATTATATAGAGGACTATGGGGGTGCATTATATTATAAGAAATACTATGGGGGTGCATTATGATTCTTATATGGATCCCCATGACTTCTATGTAAGCCCCTGATGAGTATAATGGTTTATTTTGTTTTATAAATTACATAACAATGGCAGTACGGGGGACAGATATATACCAGGATGGGGCACCGGATAGTAACGCCACTGAGATCACACTATACAACTTTGCAATAAAGCTATAGTGTGCGAAATGAATAGGGAAAATCTGAATTTGGGTGGAAAATATTTTTGCGGGGGGGGGGGGGGGGGGGGGCATTTCAAAGTTCGCATCGGGGCCCATAACTTTCTAGTTACGCCACTGGAGAAAAGTATTGGGATAAACTTCTTAATTATTAAATTCATGTTTTTCATTCAGTCTCATTGCCCCAGTGTATATAATAAGGTTCCTCGCTGTGCCGTCTACCTTTACTAACACGTGTGACAGAATGGCTGGGGGTAAACTGCTCACAGATCCCAGTGCAGTCTTGTAGGATTTCACTTTTGTAAAAAGTCAGTTTTCCCTAAATATTGAAAATGTTTAGGCACCACAACAACTCATCCACAAAGTGGAGACCATGTAACGTTACACCGAGTGCTGAGGAGCAGAGGGCAGAAAAGTCACCAACTCTTTGCTGGCTCCCTAACTGCAGGATCCAAACCTTCATGTTTTTTTAGTGATCGGCCAAGACCCCTTAGTTGCATTGTAGTGAAATCTTAATGCTTCATTCTGCCAAGGAACTTTAGACAATTGTAGCTTCCATCTTTGTGGGAACTGTTTGGGGAAGGCCCTTTTTTCTTTCTCATGACTGTGTCCAGTGCACGAGTTCCATGAAGACATGGTTGAAGAAGTTAGGGGTAGAAGAACCCAAACTGCTACACAGAACCTGGACCTCATCCCCAATACCTTTAGGATGTCCCAGGCTCTCCCCAACATCAGCATCTGACTTTAGCAAAGCTGCTCTTGATGAATGAGTAAAAATTCCCATAAACCGCTCCATAATGTTTTAGAAAGTCTTCCCAAAAGAGTGGAAGCTGTTAGAGCTTCTGTATAGACATATGAATGTCTATGTATGCAGGATGGGATTAGAAATGAGCGAACACTAAAATGCCCGGGTGCTTGTTGCTCGACCCAAGCAATTCCTACTACTCGAGTGCTCGTTTAGAGTAATGAGTATAATGATGGTTGGTGGAAAGCCGAGCATTTTTCCAGCAGACCCTACAAAGAGGTCTGGGGGGGGGGGGCAGTGTTCAAATGGATGTGAAAAGTGCTGAATGGAAGGAGAACAGCATGGAGGAAGACCCCTGGAAGCATCTCTGACCCCCAGATCGCTGCTGAGAACAATGGTGTCATACTTTTACTCCACTTTAAGGACTGACCATAAAACATTCCAAACCAGCGAGAAATTGCACCTTACAGCATAAAAATGTTAAGAAAGATTTTTTTTCCTCTATAATGACTTGTAAATAAGGAAAAATTTTAAAAGATTTTAAAAATATATATAATTAACCCCTTCACCCCCAAGGGTGGTTTGCACGTTAATGACCGGGCCAATTTTTACAATTCTGACCACTGTCCCTTTATGAGGTTATAACTCTGGAACGCTTCAACGGATCTTGGCGATTCTGACATTGTTTTCTCGTGACATATTGTACTTCATGTTAGTGGTAAAATTTCTTCGATATAACTTGTGTTTATTTGTGAAAAAAACGAATATTTGGCGAAAATTTTGAAAATTTCGCAATTTTCCAACTTTGAATTTTTATGCCCTTAAATCACAGACATATGTCACACAAAATACTTAATAAATAACATTTCCCACATGTCTACTTTACATCAGCACAATTTTGGAACCAAAATTTTTTTTTGTGACGGAGTTATAAGGGTTAAAAGTTGACCAGCAATTTCTCATTTTTACAACACCATTTTTTTTTAGGGACCACATCTCATTTGAAGTCATTTTGACGGGTCTATATGATAGAAAATACCCAAGTGTGACACCATTCTAAAAACTGCACCCCTCAAGGTACTCAAAACCACTTTCAAGAAGTTTATTAACCCTTCAGGTGTTTCACAGGAATTTTTGGAATGTTTAAATAAAAATGAACATTTAACTTTTTTTCACACAAAATTTATTTCAGCTCCAATTTGTTTTATTTTACCAAGGGTAACAGGAGAAAATAGACCCCAAAAGTTGTTGTACAATTTGTCCTGAGTACGCTGATACCCCATATGTGGGGGTAAACCACAGTTTGGGCGCATGGCAGAGCTTGGAAGCAAAGGAGCGCCATTTGACTTTTCAATGCAAAATTGACTGGAATTGAGATGGGACGCCATGTTGCATTTGGAGAGCCCCTGATGTGCCTAAACATTGAAACCCCTAACAAGTGACACCATTTTGGAAAGTAGACCCCCTAAGGAACTTATCTAGATGTGTGGTGAGCACTTTGACCCAACAAGTGCTTTACAGAAGTTTATAATGCAGAGCCGTAAAAATAAAAAATCATATTTTTTCACAAAAATGATCTTTTCACCCCCAATTTTTTAATTTTCCCAAGGGTGAGAGAAGAAATTGGACCCCAAAAATTGTTGTGCAATTTGTCCTGAGTACGCTGATACCCCATATGTGGGTGTAAACCATTGTTTGGGCGCAGGGCAGAGCTCGGAAGGGAAGGAGCGCCATTTGACTTTTCAATGCAAAATTGACTGGAATTGAGATGGGACGCCATGTTGCATTTAGAGAGCCCTTGATGTGCCTAAACATTGAAACCCCTAACAAGTGACACCATTTTGGAAAGTAGACCCCCTAAGGAACTTATCTAGATGTGTGGTGAGCACTTTGACCCACCAAGTGCTTCACAGAAGTTTATAATGCAGAGCCGTAAAAATAAAAAATCATATTTTTTCACAAAAATGATCTTTTCACCCCCAATTTTTTATTTTCCCAAGGGTAAGAGAAGAAATTGGACCCCAAAAATTGTTGTGCAATTTGTCCTGAGTACACTGATACCCCATATGTGGGTGTAAACCATTGTTTGGGCGCAGGGCAGAGCTCAGAAGGGAAGGAGCGCCATTTGACTTTTCAATGCAAAATTGACTGGAATTGAGATGGGACGCCATGTTGCGTTTGGAGAGCCCCTGATGTGCCTAAACATTGAAACCCCCCACGAGTGACACCATTTTGGAAAGTAGACCCCTTAAGGAACTTATCTAGATGTGTGTTGAGCACTTTGACCCAACAAGTGCTTCACAGAAGTTTATAATGCAGAGCCGTAAAAATAAAAAATCATATTTTTTCACAAAAATGATCTTTTAACCCCCATTTTTTTATTTCCCCAAGGGTAAGAGAAGAAATTAGACCACAAAAGTTGTTGTGCAATTTGTCCTGAGTACGACAATACCCCATATGTGGGTGTAAACCATTGTTTGGGCGCATAGCAGAGCTCAGAAGGGAAGAAGCGCTATTTTACTTTTCAATGCAAAATTGACTGGAATTAAGATGGGATGCCATGTTGCGTTTGGAGAGCCCCTGATGTGCCTAAACATTAAACCCCCCCACAAGTGACACCATTTTGGAAAGTAGACCCCCTAAGGAACTTATCTAGATGTGTTTTGAGAGCTTTGAACCCCCAAATGTTTCACTACAGTTTATAACGCAGAGCCGTGAAAATAAAAATTATTTTTTTTTTCACAAAAATGATTTTTTAGCCCCCAGTTTTGTATTTTTACAAGGGTATCAGGATAAATTGGACCTCAAAAGTTGTTGTCCAATTTGTCTGGAGTACGCTGATACCCCATTTGTGGGGGGGGGACCACTGTTTGGGCGCATGACAGAGCTCGGAAGGGAAGGAGCGCCATTTGGAATGCAGACTTAAATGGATTGGTCTGCAGGCGTCACGTTGCATTTGCAGAGCCCCTGATGTACCCAAACAGTACAAACCCCCCACAAGTGACCCCATATTGGAAACTAGACCCCCCAAGGAACTTATCTAGATGTGTTGTGAGAACTTTGAACCACCAAGTGTTTCACTACAGTTTATAACGCAGAGCCGTGAAAATAATTTTTTTTTTTTTTCACAAAAATGAAATTTAGCCCCCAGTTTTGTATTTTCACAAGGGTATCAGGATAAATTGGACCCTAAACGTTGTTGTCCAATTTGTCCTGAGTACGCTGATACCCCCTATGTGGGGGGGAACCACTGTTTGGGCGCATGACAGAGCTCGGAAGGGAAGGAGCGCCATTTGGAATGCAGACTTAAATGGATTGGTCTGCAGGCGTCACGTTGCATTTGCAGAGCCCCTGATGTACCCAAACAGTACAAACCCCCCACAAGTGACCCCATATTGGAAACTAGACCCCCCAAGGAACTTATCTAGATGTGTTGTGAGAACTTTGAACCCCCAAGTGTTTCACTACAGTTTATAACGCAGAGCCGTGAAAATAAAAATTATTATTTTTTTTTCACAAAAATGATTTTTTAGCCCCCAGTTTTGTATTTTCACAAGGGTATCAGGATAAATTGGACCCTAAACGTTGTTGTCCAATTTGTCCTGAGTACGCTGATACCCCCTATGTGGGGGGGAACCACTGTTTGGGCGCATGACAGAGCTCGGAAGGGAAGGAGCGCCATTTGGAATGCAGACTTAAATGGATTGGTCTGCAGGCGTCACGTTGCATTTGCAGAGCCCCTGATGTACCCAAACAGTACAAACCCCCCACAAGTGACCCCATATTGGAAACTAGACCCCCCAAGGAACTTATCTAGATGTGTTGTGAGAACTTTGAACCCCCAAGTGTTTCACTACAGTTTATAACGCAGAGCCGTGAAAATAAAAATTATTTTTTTTTTTTCACAAAAATGATTTTTTAGCCCCCAGTTTTGTATTTTCACAAGGGTATCAGGATAAATTGGACCCTAAACGTTGTTGTCCAATTTGTCCTGAGTACGCTGATACCCCCTATGTGGGGGGGAACCACTGTTTGGGCGCATGACAGAGCTCGGAAGGGAAGGAGCGCCATTTGGAATGCAGACTTAAATGGATTGGTCTGCAGGCGTCACGTTGCATTTGCAGAGCCCCTGATGTACCCAAATAGTACAAACCCCCCACAAGTGACCCCATATTGGAAACTAGACCTCCCAAGGAACTTATCTAGATGTGTTGTGAGAACTTTGAACCCCCAAGTGTTTCACTACAGTTTACAACGCAGAGCCGTGAAAATAAAACATATTTTTTTTCCCACAAAAATGATTTTTAGCCCCCCAAATTTTTATTTTCCCAAGGATAACAAGAGAACTTGGACCCCAGAAGTTGTTGTTCAATTTGTCCCTAGTACGCTGATACCCCATATGTTTGGGTAAACCCCTTTTTGGACGCACGGGAGAGCTCAGAAGGGAAGGAGCACTGTTTTACTTTTTCAACGCAGAATTGGCTGGAATTGAGATTGGACGCCATGTCGCGTTTGGAGAGCCCCTGATGTGCCTGAACAGTGGAATCTCCCCAATTCTACCTGAAACCCTACCCCTAACCTCACCCCTAACCGTTTACTGAACATTTTCTGACAGTCATAAGTGCCACGTATATAAGTGCCACGTATATAAGTGCCACGTATTTAAGAGCCACGTATTTAAGTGCCACGTATTTAAGTGCCACGTATTTAAGTGCCACGTATTTAAGTGCCACGTATTTCAGTGCCACGATATTTCAGTGCCATGTATTTCAGTGCCACGTATTTCAGGCACTGAAAAATACGTGGCACGTAAATACTTCAGTGCCACGATATTTCAGTGCCACGTATTTCAGTGCCACGTATTTCAGTGCCACGTATTTCAGTGCCACGTATTTCAGGCACTGAAAAATACGTGGCACGTAAATACGTGGCACGTAAATACGTGGCACTGAAATACGTGGCACTGAAATACGTGGCACTGAAATACGTGGCACTGAAATACGTGGCACTGAAATACGTGGCACTGAAATACGTGGCACTGAAATACGTGGCACTTAAATACGTGGCCACTGAAATATTGTGGCACTTATATACGTATATACGTATTTAAACGTATATTTCAGTGCCACGTATTTCAGTGCCACGTATTTCAGGTTAGGGGTAGGGTTAGGGTTTTTTTTTTTTTTCTTGTTTTCTTGTGTTTTTCTATAAAAACGCATGCGTTTTACCGCGTTTACATGCATTTTTTCACACATGCGGTTTTTTTAAAAAACGCATGCAGATAAAAACGCAAGTGTGAAACCAGACTAAAAGACGCTTTTTATAGCAAAAAAGTTTTTGCGTCTCCACATTTTGAGACCTATAATTTTTCCACATTTTGGTCCACAGAGTCATGTGAGGTCTTGTTTTTTGCGGGACGAGTTGACGTTTTTATTGGTAACATTTTCGGACACGTGACCATTTTTTATCACTTTTTATTCCGATTTTTGTGAGGCAGAATAACCAAAAACCAGCTATTCATGAATTTCTTTTGGGAGAGGCGTTTATACCGTTCTGCGTTTGGTAAAATTGATAAAGCAGTTTTATTCGTCGGGTCAGTACGATTACAGCGATACCTCATTTATATCATTTTTTTATGTTTTGACGCTTTTATACGATAAAAACTATTTTATAGAAAAAATAATTATTTTGGCATCGCTTTATTCTGAGGACTATAACTTTTTTATTGTTTTGCTGATGATGCTGTATGGCGGCTCGTTTTTTGCGGGACAAGATGACGTTTTCAGCGGTAACATGGTTATTTATATCCGTCTTTTTGATCGCGTGTTATTCCACTTTTTGTTCGGCGGTATGGTAATAAAGCGTTGTTTTTTGCCTCGTTTTTTTTTTTTTTTTCTTACGGTGTTTACTGAAGGGGTTAACTAGTGGGCCAGTTTTATAGGTTGGGTCGTTACGGACGCGGCGATACTAAATATGTGTACTTTTATTGTTTTTGTTTGGTTTTTTTAGATAAAGAAATGTATTTATGGGAATAATATTTTTTTTTTTATTATTATTTATTTAGGAATTTTTTTTTTTTTTTTTTTACACATGTGGAAATTTTTTTTTTTACTTTTTTACTTTGTCCCAGGGGGGGACATCACAGATCGCAGATCTGATAGTGTGCACAGCACTCTATGAGATCGGCGATCATCCTTTCATCGGAGCAGGCTGCAGCTTTCATCTGCAGCCTGCTCCGACCCGGAAGTGCTCCCTGCAGGACCCGGATACAGCCCCTCGGCCATTTTGGATCCGGGGCCTGCAGGGAGAAGACGTTCGGTACGAGGTGAGTACATCACCTTGTACCGATCGTCTCAGGGAAGCCCGCAGGGAGCCCCCTCCCTGCGCGATGCTTCCCTGTACCGCCGGTACACCGCGATCATGTTTGATCGCGGTGTGCCGGGGGTTAATGTGCCGGGGGCGGTCCGTGACCGCTCCTGGCACATAGTGCCGGATGTCAGCTGCGATATGCAGCCGACACCCGGCCGCGATCGGCCGCGCTCCCCCCGTGAGCGCGGCCGATCGCGTATGACGTACTATCCCGTCGGCGGTCATGGGGGCCCACCCCACCTCGACGGGATAGTACGTCAAATGTCGGGAAGGGGTTAATTAAACCTAAATAGATTTTTTTTTTTTAAATAAAAAAAATAGGAAATTTCAGTGTAATTTATGAAGGAATCAAGAACTGCCAAAAATAATGGACTCCGATAGACCCTGTATTAGACATAAAGGAGGGCCTCATACACATTATGTTCCAATTGTCATGTATTGGTCTCCTAGACTGATAAAGGCTATGCACTTTTGAGGGTTACATACCAAGGAAATGTCCTCCAGACCACGGAATAGTCTATGGGTGTGCAATATAATACTTATACATTTTTTTTAACAATAATATACCAACAAAATGTATCCCAGAAGACGAAATAGTGTATGGGTGATAAACTTTAACAGTTAAAAAGTGTTATATATCATAAAATACAGTATGTACCCCAGAACACAGAATAGTGTTTTGGTGAGAAATGTAACCCAGCTAAATTTTTTAACACTTTTTGAAAGTGTTATGTATCATAGAAATGTACCCAAGACCACAAAATACATAATACCAGCAAAATGGTTGATATATGACAGAAATGTAACCCTGCAAAATATTTAAATGCTTTTTTCAAGTGTTAAGTATCCAAGAAATGGAACCCAGACCACAGAATAGTGTATGGGTTGGAAATGTAACCAAGCCTATTTTTTTTTTTAGTTTTTTGTACGGTTATATACCACCAAAATGTTACAGAAAGCACCTAATAATCTGATAGAGTATTCTAATCCAGAAATATTTTTCAATGCTTTTTGTAAGTTTTACATTCCACCGTAATGCAACAGTAACCGTGTGAATATGTATGGATAAGTCATTGAATTCATAAAAATGTTCTGAATTTAAATATTTTCAAAGGAACCTTTGTGTACTTATACGCTCATAAATGATTTGCAGAATGTGCAAAGCCAGTAAAACATTGTAAGGAGTGTCATCCATAGACCCCTACAAGGCTACAGCTTGCATGCCTCATTCAAATATTTTAAAAGTGTAGTTGATGTACTCCTACATTCATAAAGGCGATGTACAAAGCCAGTAAAAAATTATAAGCAGGATAATACAGTAATCCTCTTCGTATTCACTTCTTCTCCTTCCTCTTGAGGCTGGGGGCACTGCCTTCACCTTCTTTATGGAGCCCGATTGCCATGTGCCTGGGCTGTAAGTGACCTGGCTTCAGATACTGACTTATCCCCCAACATATAAATATGGACAAGAGCCCCGCCTCACCTGCACCATCTGCGCATAGGACGTGGGGAAGCTCAAGGACAGCACGATCTCTTGGGAGTGGTAGTAGTCGTGTCTCGAGCCACCTCAAGGAGCCTCTCCTAGGCCTATTCATTCCTCAAGAAGGGTTCATCATGCTTCTTTCTAGGATCACACCCACGGCATACCAGCCATGTTGCCCTTCTATTTTGGGGAATGTGACCCTAGTTCCAGCCATTGGCTCTTGTAGCCTTCGAGTTAAGTGTTCCTTCTCTGCTGCTTGATGTTTGAACGAGGTGTGATGACAGGTCACAAACTGCTCAGTGGACACCCTATTCCGCTGACAGACGTAAGTAACTACCACCAATTCTTGTTATCTTACGGCTGGCAGGCCTGAGAACATTTGTCCAGACATGATCCTGGTTCGCCTCTTTGTGTCTTCCAATCAGCCTAGGCCCCACAGTTCGCTCACCAGTTCCTGAATCCTGGCTCTTCTTTCTGCAATTCCCAGGAACCCCAGCCATAAATGATACAGCCTGGGTTCGGACCTTGATGGGTCCAGCATATCAGCCAGATCAGGACCACAGGCTTCTGCCACCTCTGCTGTTGCACCAGCTTCCTCTGGCTCCGATATTCCTCTGGTCACTACCTCATGACTCTCGCGAGCTTCTGCCATCTTTGTCACCCACTAAGCATGTTACATTGTATGGATGACTAATTGAATACTGTAAAAATAATTAACACTTTTTTGGAGTGTTATAAACCACAGAAACATACCCAGATCACTAATACTGTATGGCTGAGAAATGTAACCCTACAACATTTTTAAACACTTTTTCAATCAGTTTTAAAAATCACAGAAATGTGCCCAGACCGTGTAATACTGTATGGCTTAGAAATGTAAGCTTGCAAAATTCATGAGCGCTTTTTGAATTCAGTTTTATATAACACAGGAAATGTACCCCAGGCCACGAAATAGATGAGAACTTTTACACTACAAAAAAACTTAAATATTCCCTGGATTAGGTAACATCACAGAAATTTTAAAGCAAGCAAGAGAAAAGAAGGCGCAAACAACGGTGCACACCGCTAAATAAAGTGCGAAAACAAGCTTTATTGGGTAATCCATCAGTGCAACCATTATAAACATTTAAAATTCGTTGTTTGCACCTTCTTTTCTCTTGCTTGCTTCAGTACTCATTTGGGCGCAATGGCAGCACCCTGACATTAATATCATTTTTTTATTTCTGAGTGATGCCCGCTTCTTCTTTACATGGCATCGCAGAAATTTTACCCACACCACGGAATAGTGTATGGGTGATGAATGTAATCCATCCAATTTTTTAACACATGTGTGGATTGTTCGATGTCACAGAAATGTACCGCAGAACCCACAAAACTGTATGGCTGAGAAATATAAGCCTGCAACATTTTTTTAATGCGCTCTTAGAGTGTTGTGTGTGGTTGTGTGTATGTAATATATATATATGTGTATGTATTTGTCTATATATACAACACAAAGAATTAGCACAAATCACGTACTCGATGAATCAAAATATATTCAATTTTTAACCCCCACACCCCCAAAAAATGATGTAGCTATATGTTGCCAATGGACTGCACAGCCCTAATCCCGGTCTACGGACTGGATTCTGTCACTCTCCCTGCTCCTGCAACTCTCCCTCCCTAGGCTAAATACAGATTGTATGTGATACAAACGATGATTAGCCCTTAAGGTACCTTCACACTAAGCGACGCTGCAGCGATACAGACAACGATGCCGATCGCTGCAGCGTCGCTGGAGAGCTGTCACACAGACAGCTCTCCAGCGACCAAAGATGCCGAGGTCCCCGGGTAACCAGGGTAAACATCGGCTTGCTAAGCGCAGGGCCGCGCTTAGTAACCCAATGTTTACCCTGGTTACCAGTGTAAAATGTAAAATAACAAACACTACATACTCACATTCGCGTCCCCCGGCGTCCGCTTCCCTGCACTGTGTGAGTGCCGGCCCTAACAGCAGAGCGGTGACGTCACCGCTGTGCTGTACTTTTACTTTACGGCTGGCACTCAGTCAGTGCAGGAAGCGGACAGCGAGGGACGTGACAGACATCAGAGGGTGAGTATGTAGTTTGTTTTTTTTATTTTTACGATGGTAACCAGGATAAACATCGGGTTTCTAAGCGCGGCCCTGCGCTTAGTAACCCGATATTTACCCTGGTTACCATTGTAAAACATCGCTGGCATCGTTGCTTTTGCTGTCAAACACAACGATACACGGCGATCTGACGACCAAATAAAGTTCTGAACTTTAACCAACGACCAGCGATATCACAGCAGGATCCTGATCGCTGCTGCCTGTCAAACTCAGCGATATCGCTAGCCAGGACGCTGCAACGTCACGGATCGCTATCGTTATCGTTTAGTGTGAAGGTACCTTTAGAAGGGCTCTTATCCTGTGCACACAGACCTGGACTAGGACACTGTCCCTCCAATACAAAGTGTCACAGAGCTGTGCAATGGCGTCAGTGTGCCGAGCCGAGCGGCACCAGTTCTTTTATAACCCCTGATGATGTCACACGGCCAGCCAATCACAGTAATGCCACAACCAAGATGGCTACGGCATTACAGTGACGCACAGGGAATAACCGCCTGTCTTTTGGCTGTGTAACAGGCGCCAAAGATGTGGGGCGGGGATTCGAGTTTTACAAAAAGCACTGCCCATTACTCGCTGAGTAACAAGTACATCCAAGCAACGTGATACTCGAGTGATAGCCGAGCATCACCAAACACTAGGCTCATCCCTAGATGCAATGTCATAAAAGCTCCTGTAATGTGGAAGGGACCCAATATTGCTCCCCATATAGGGTACTTATTTTGAGGAAAAGAAAGAGTAGTGGAGCACATACTTATACACTGTGCAGCATGATGTACTGATTTATTTCTAATTTATAGAATAATTATAATTTATATAATATTTATATTTAATTATTGTATTTCGAGCAGAATATTAGAGCATTATCAAATTTCCCTACACTTTTTTTTTCTCACATGTTTACCAGGGTCCTCCTCGACTGGGATCCCACAGGAATTACCCAGATATTATAGAATAAGGACTAGCGACTTTATGATATATATATACCGTATATATATATTGTATATATATATGTATGTATGTGTATATATATATATATATATATATATATATATATATATATATAATTATAATATATATATTTTTTTTAAGCTTACTGACATTTTCTGTAAAGCCGAACCCTCTGCTTAGCTTGTGTTTTTTTTTTTTTATGTATTAATTTATTTTGTGTTGCAATCTCCTACTGCTCCCGTCTATTAAAATTGAAAGCTATTGTATAAAATTTGCTGAGTTTTGGCCTTTATTATTTATTCATAACGGTGATATACATTAAAGAATGGCGTCATTGTAGATATCAGCTGGACATACGGCGTCATTGTAGATATTAGCTGGACATACGGCGTCATTGTAGATAGTAGCTGGATATACAGCGTCATTGTAGATATCAGCTGGACATATGGTGTCATTGTAGATAGTAGCTGGACATATGGCGTCATTGTAGATATCAGCTGGACATACGGCGTCATTGTAGATAGTAGCTGGACATATGGCGTCATTGTAGATATTAGCTGGACATACGGCGTCATTGTAGATAGTAGCTGGACATACGGCGTCATTGTAGATATTAGCTGGACATACGGCGTCATTGTAGATAGTAGCTGGACATACGGCGTCATTGTAGATAGTAGCTGGACATACGGCGTCATTGTAGATATTAGCTGGATATACGGCGTCATTGTAGATATCAGCTGTACATACGGCGTCATTGTAGATATTAGCTGGACATACGGCGTCATTGTAGATAGTAGCTGGACATACGGGGTCATTGTAGATATAAGCTGGACATACGACGTCATTGTAGATATTAGATGGACATACGGCGTCATTGTAGATATCAGCTGTACATCCGGGGTCATTGTAGATAGTAGCTGTACATACGGGGTCATTGTAGATAGCAGCTGTACATCCGGGGTCATTGTAGATAGTAGCTGTACATCCGGTGTCATTGTAGATAGTAGCTGTACATCCGGGGTCATTGTAGATATTAGCTGTACATACGGGGTCATTGTAGATATTAGCTGGACATCCGGGGTCATTGTAGATAGTAGCTATACATACGGCGTCATTGTAGATAGTAGCTGGACATACGGTGTCATTGTAGATATCAGCTGTACATACGGGGTCATTGTAGATATTAGCTGTACATCCGGGGTCATTGTAGATATTAGCTTTACATACGGGGTCATTGTAGATATTAGCTGGATATACGGCGTCATTGTAGATATTAGCTGTACATACGGGGTCATTGTAGATATTAGCTGGATATACGGCGTCATTGTAGATAGTAGCTGTATATACGGCATCATTGTAGATATTAGCTGTACATACGGCGCCATTGTAGATAGTAGCTGAACATACGGCATCACTGCAGATATTAGCTGGATATACGGCATCATTGTAGATAGTAGCTGTACATATGGCGTCATTGTAGATATAAGCTGTACATACGGTGTCATTGTAGATATTAGCTGTACATACGGTGTCATTGTAGATATTAGCTGTATATACGGCGTCATTGTAGATATCAGCTGGACATACGGCGTCATTGTAGATATTAGCTGTACATACGGCGTCATTGTAGATATCAGCTGTACATACGGGGTCAGTGTAGATATCAGCTGGACATACGGTGTCATTGTAGATATTAGCTGTACATCCGGGGTCATTGTAGATATTAGCTGTACATACGGGGTCATTGTAGATAGTAGCTGTACATACGGCGTCATTGTAGATAGTAGCTGGATATACAGCGTCATTGTAGATATTAGCTGTACATCCGGGGTCATTGTAGATAGTAGCTGTACATCCGGGGTCATTGTAGATAGTAGCTGGACATACGGCGTCATTGTAGATAGTAGCTGTACATACGGCGTCATTGTAGATATTAGCTGTACATACGGGGTCATTGTAGATATCAGCTGAACATACGGGGTCATTGTAGATAGTAGCTGTACATACGGGGTCATTGTAGATAGCAGCTGGACATACGGCGTCATTGTAGATATAAGCTGTACATACGGCGTCATTGTAGATATTAGCTGGATATACAGCGTCGTCGTAGATATTAGCTGGATATACGGCGTCATTGTAGATAGTAGCTGTATATACGGCATCATTGTAGATATTAGCTGAACATACGGCATCATTGTAGATATTAGCTGGATATACGGCGTCATTGTAGATAGTAGTTGTACATACGGCATCATTGTAGATATTAGCTGGACATACGGCATCATTGTAGATATCAGCTGTACATACGGCGTCATTGTAGATATCAGCTGTACTTATGGCGTCATTGTAGATAGTAGCTGTACATACGGCTTCATTGTAGATATTGGCTGTACATACGGGGTCATTGTAGATATCAGCTGAACATACGGGGTCATTGTAGATAGCAGCTGGACATACGGCGTCATTGTAGATATTAGCTGTACATACGGCGTCATTGTAGATATTAGCTGTACATACGGCGCCATTGTAGATAGTAGCTGTACATACGGCGTCATTGTAAATATCAGCTGTACATACGGTGTCGTTGTAGATATTAGCTGGACATACGGCGTCATTGTAGATATCAGCTGTACATACGGCGTCATTGTAGATATCAGCTGTACTTATGGCGTCATTGTAGATAGTAGCTGTACATACGGCGTCATTGTAGATATTAGCTGTACATACGGCGTCATTGTAGATAGTAGCTGTACATACGGCGTCATTGTAGATATTAGCTGGACATACGGTGTCATTGTAGATATTAGCTGTACATACGGCGTCATTGTAGATAGTAGCTGTACATACGGCGTCATTGTAGATAGTAGCTGTACATCCGGGGTCATTGTAGATAGTAGCTGGACATACGGCGTCATTGTAGATAGTAGCTGTACATACGGCGTCATTGTAGATATTAGCTGTACATACGGGGTCATTGTAGATATCAGCTGAACATACGGGGTCATTGTAGATAGTAGCTGTACATACGGGGTAATTGTAGATAGCAGCTGGACATACGGCGTCATTGTAGATATAAGCTGTACATACGGCGTCATTGTAGATATTAGCTGGATATACGGCGTCATTGTAGATATTAGCTGGATATACGGCGTCATTGTAGATAGTAGCTGTACATACGGCGTCATTGTAGATATTAGCTGTACATACGGCGCCATTGTAGATAGTAGCTGTACATACGGCGTCATTGTAAATATCAGCTGTACATACGGTGTCGTTGTAGATATTAGCTGGACATACGGCGTCATTGTAGATATCAGCTGTACATACGGCGTCATTGTAGATATCAGCTGTACTTATGGCGTCATTGTAGATAGTAGCTGTACATACGGCGTCATTGTAGATATTAGCTGTACATACGGCGTCATTGTAGATAGTAGCTGTACATACGGCGTCATTGTAGATATTAGCTGGACATACGGTGTCATTGTAGATATTAGCTGTACATACGGCGTCATTGTAGATAGTAGCTGTACATACGGCGTCATTGTAGATAGTAGCTGTACATACGGCGTCATTGTAGATAGTAGCTGTACATCCGGGGTCATTGTAGATAGTAGCTGGACATACGGCGTCATTGTAGATAGTAGCTGTACATACGGCGTCATTGTAGATATTAGCTGTACATACGGGGTCATTGTAGATATCAGCTGAACATACGGGGTCATTGTAGATAGTAGCTGTACATACGGGGTAATTGTAGATAGCAGCTGGACATACGGCGTCATTGTAGATATAAGCTGTACATACGGCGTCATTGTAGATATTAGCTGTATATACGGCATCATTGTAGATATTAGCTGAACATACGGCATCATTGTAGATATTAGCTGGATATACGGCGTCATTGTAGATATTAGCTGGACATACGGCATCATTGTAGATATCAGCTGTACATACGGCGTCATTGTAGATATCAGCTGTACTTATGGCGTCATTGTAGATATCAGCTGTACTTATGGCGTCATTGTAGATAGTAGCTGTACATACGGCTTCATTGTAGATATTGGCTGTACATACGGGGTCATTGTAGATATCAGCTGAACATACGGGGTCATTGTAGATAGCAGCTGGACATACGGCGTCATTGTAGATATAAGCTGTACATACGGTGTCATTGTAGATATTAGCTGTACATACGGCGTCATTGTAGATATTAGCTGGATATACGGCGTCATTGTAGATAGTAGCTGGATATACGGCGTCATTGTAGATAGTAGCTGTACATACGGCGTCATTGTAGATATTAGCTGTACATACGGCGCCATTGTAGATAGTAGCTGTACATACGGCGTCATTGTAAATATCAGCTGTACATACGGTGTCGTTGTAGATATTAGCTGGACATACGGCGTCATTGTAGATATCAGCTGTACATACGGCGTCATTGTAGATAGTAGCTGTACATACGGCGTCATTGTAGATAGTAGCTGTACATACGGCGTCATTGTAGATATTAGCTGGACATACGGTGTCATTGTAGATATTAGCTGTACATACGGCGTCATTGTAGATATTAGCTGTACATACGGCGTCATTGTAGATAGTAGCTGTACATACGGCGTCATTGTAGATATTAGCTGTACATACGGCGTCATTGTAGATAGTAGCTGTACATACGGCGTCATTGTAGATATTAGCTGGACATACGGCATCATTGTAAATATCAGCTGTACATACGGTGTCATTGTAGATATTAGCTGTACATACGGTGTCATTGTTGATAGTAGCTGTACATACGGCGTCATTGTTGATAGTAGCTGTACATTCGGTGTCATTGTAGATTCTAGCTGTACATACGGCGTCATTGTAGATATCAGCTGTACATATGGCGTCATTGTAGATAGTAGCTGTACATACGGCGTCATTGTAGATAGTAGCTGTACATACGGCATCATTGTAGATAGTAGCTGTACATACGGCGTCATTGTAGATAGTAGCTGTACATACGGTGTCATTGTAGATATTAGCTGTACATATGGCATCATTGTAGATATCAGCTGTACATACGGTGTCATTGTAGATAGTAGCTGGATATACGGCGTCATTGTAGATATTAGCTGTACATACGGTGTCATTGTAGATAGTAGCTGGATATACGGCGTCATTGTAGATATTAGCTGTACATACGGCGTCATTGTAGATATTAGCTGTACATATGGCGTCATTGTAGATATTAGCTGTACATACGGTGTCATTGTAGATATTAGCTGTACATACGGCGTCATTGTAGATATTAGCTGTACATACGGCGTCATTGTAGATAGTAGCTGTACATACGGCGTCATTGTAGATATTAGCTGTACATACGGCGTCATTGTAGATAGTAGCTGTACATACGGCGTCATTGTAGATATTAGCTGTACATACGGCGTCATTGTAGATAGTAGCTGTACATACGGCGTCATTGTAGATAGAAGCTGTACATACGATGTCATTGTAGATAGTAGCTGTACATACGGCGTCATTGTAGATAGTAGCTGTACATACGGCGTCATTGTAGATATTAGCTGTACATACGGCGTCATTGTAGATAGTAGCTGTACATACGGCGTCATTGTAGATATTAGCTGGACATACGGCGTCATTGTAAATATCAGCTGTACATACGGTGTCATTGTAGATATTAGCTGGACATACGGCGTCATTGTAGATATCAGCTGTACATACCGCGTCATTGTAGATATCAGCTGTACATACGGCGTCATTGTAGATAGTAGCTGTACATACGGCGTCATTGTAGATAGTAGCTGTACATACGGCGTTATTGTAGATATTAGCTGTACATACGGGGCCATTGTTGATAGTAGCTGTACATACGGGGCCATTGTAGATTCTAGCTGTACATACGGCGTCATTGTAGATATCAGCTGTACATATGGCGTCATTGTAGACAGTAGCTGTACATACGGCGTCATTGTAGATAGTAGCTGGACACACGGCGTCATTGTAGATAGTAGCTGTACATACGGCGTCATTGTAGATAGTAGCTGTACATACGGCGTCATTGTAGATAGTAGCTGTACATACGGCGTCATTGTAGATAGTAGCTGTACATACGGTGTCATTGTAGATATTGGCTGTACATACGGCGTCATTGTAGATAGTAGCTGTACATACGGCGTCATTGTTGATAGTAGCTGTACATTCGGTGTCATTGTAGATAGTAGCTGTACATACGGCGTCATTGTAGATAGTAGCTGTACATACGGCGTCATTGTAGATAGTAGCTGTACATACGGCGTCATTGTAGATAGTAGCTGTACATACGGCATCATTGTTGATAGTAGCTGTACATTCGGTGTCATTGTAGATAGTAGCTGTACATACGGCGTCATTGTAGATAGTAGCTGTACGTACGGCGTCATTGTAGATAGTAGCTGGACAGCCGGGGTCATTGCAGATATTAGCTGTAGATACAAAATATTTTAGATTTTACTGAAAGAGACCTAGAAGATGAATACAGAACATTTTCTGTGTATAACGCACATTGTTCCTATTTCTAATGCTCTAACAGAACTGTCCCTTTCATTCCATGATCCCTGCCATATAATGATAATGCAATGATTCATGTTCATTCTGTCCTGAAATGTAGTCAATGGAAATGTTTCAGGAGGTTTTTTTCTATATGCAGAGTCCTAAATAGTAGGTTTGGTGTACAGTGTGACTGTGCCCCTTGCAGTGCGTGCCATTTCCCTACGTATACTTTGGCAGGGTCTTTGCATATTATATGTTTTTCCTTCTGAATCCGAGTTGCCAGTACTCTCTTAGGCTAGGGTCACATTGCGTTAGGGCAATCCGTTAAGCGCATAGCGCTAGCGGGTTGCGCTAACGCAATGCTTCCCTAGGGTCCGCGTTCGGCGTCCCCGCTAGCGCAGATCCCCGATCTGCACTAGCGAGGAACGGACCTCGGGCGCGCCGCGGACGCTGCAAGCAGCGTCCGAGGTCCGTCACTCAAATGACGCGACATCGCTAGCGCCCGCCCAATGTGGGCGGGCGCTAACGACGCGCTCACTATTACAGGCTATGGCGGCGTTAACAGACTACGTTAACACCGCGTTATGCCGCGGTGTAACGTAGTCCGTTAAACGCGGTCACATAACGCAATGTGACTCTAGCCTTACACCAGCTCTCCGTGGGCTCCAGCTGTTCTACCACAAATACTTATTTCTGCCTGGCTTAATTGGCAATTTGGCAATGTCTTCTGGGTGTGAGGAAGCCAAGCATGGGAATGTGATTTTTGCTATCTCTCAGCAGTGTTAGACCATTTTAGAGCAGCCCCGGGGTCCGCACTGACTCTACCTCGAGGTTACACACTGTCTCCAGCAGATGTCCTCTGAACACATAACAACTGGCAATTTTCAGCAATATTCATAGGTCCTAATGAATGAGATGAACAGTCTGGTGTGAGGGAATTCGGCACAAGAATTTTAGAAGAGTATATAATGCAATTTTTGGGGAAATCTGTTCCAGTGTACATTGCATTGCCAGCGGAATTCCTGTATGGAAAGACATGGCCTATTCTATTATATGTCAAGTAACCTGGGATTTAAAAAAAAAAGTGTTTTGTGCAGAAATATGGGTCTAGATGCTGATGTTTCTTCTTAAGGAGAACTGACAACGGGGAGAAAACAATATGCAAATTAGCTATCTTTTCAGAAGAAATAAAGCGGTCTCTCAATCTTTTTACCTATTTTCCAAAATATTGAAAGGTAAAATAAATAGTGTCCAAAACTACAGCTTGGTCCACTAAATAAACAAGTTCACATACAGCTACATTGGCAGAAAAAATAAAAATAGTTTTATATATATATAGTTATATATTCTATAGGGTTTTATAAGGAGTAAGGAAAAAAACGGATGGTTACCAGGTCAAGAAGGGGTTAACAAATATAGCTCCAGAGCATGAAATAGTTTTAAACAGAATTATGTAAATGAGCAGGAAATGTCTAATATTTTGACCCTCATTTATCAAAACTGTCTATTAGCAAAATGTCCCTGTTGCCCATAGCAACGAATCACAGCACAGATTCCATTTCTTAACATTCCATGGAACAATGAAAGCCGCATCGTGATTGGTTGCTATGGACAACAAGGACAGTTTTTCTGCCCTTTTGATAACTGAGGCCAGTACATAATATTCGGAGTATAATCCCCCTCACCCCAGCCTTATTATACAGAGCAGTTTCCATCTTACCTGGTTCCTCTTTATCCAGTGAGGTGTTTGGTGGAGAATCACTCAGCTGTTTGGTCTCTGGGATGGAGATGTTCTCAGCTGATGTCCCGGACCTCCGTAATGCACCATTCCCATTTATTATGGGTTTGGCATAGATGAGGCGTCTCCTACATTGGACAACCCAGTCTCTGCTGTTCCTGATCCTCTTCTGGGCTGCCGCTCTTTGTAGGCTCGGTGTCTCCAGACTTTCAGATCTGGAGATTGTGACATGTCTCGGTGTTTCATTGAGAACCTCGTCCAGCTCTAACTCTGCGCCGATGTTTCTCCGCTTATTGAGGATGGCATCTTTGTTCTTCCTCCGTATTTCAGGGACCAGAGCTCCGATTTTTTTCAAGGAGATAAGCATGGCCCTGTGAAGATCAGCGGAGGCTGCAGAGTGAGACTCCATGAGGTTCTCCATATTCCTTTTCTTTTTAAGGATCTCATATCTTTTGGTCTTTCTCAGATTTTGATGTTTGGACGCCATTTCTGAGGCGTCAGTGTCCATGTCCGGTAGTATAGTGTCTTTTCGCCCTAAAGCGAACAATGGTTCCTGCTCTAAATTGATTCCTCTCCTCTCTCTCAGAACCCGATCTCTTTGGGCTCTTCTTCTCTCTTTCTCCATTTTCTAAACAATTTTTGCTTCGTTTGTCACGAAAAACAAAAGGGGCTACCTCACCCTTGGGAGTCTGTAAGGCAGTGATTCCTTTAGGCTGTAACACTGGAATATAGAATGTGATGATGTCATCACATCACTTGTGACATCGGTCTTATTATGATGTCACCGTGAGAGAGCTGATAGAGATAGATAGATAATAGATATATAATATATATAGATAGATAATATATGGATAGATGATAGATATATAGATAATAAATAGATGGATAGATAGATAGATAATAGATAGATAGATGATAGATAATAGATAGATAATAGATGATAGATATATAGATGGATAATAAATAGATGGATAGATCGATAAATAGATATATAGAAAGATAATAGATAGATAGATGATAGATATTAGATAGATAATATATATATAGATAGATAATAGATGGATAGATCATAGATATATAGATAATAAATAGATGGATAGATCGATAGATAGATAATAGATATATAGATAGATGATAGATAATAGATAGATGATAGATATATAGATGAATAATAAATAGATGGATAGATCGATAGATAATAGATTAGGCTGGGTTCACATTGCGTTCAGTGACTCCGTTAAATGGACTACGTTACACCGCGGCATAACGCGGTGTAACGTAGTCCGTTAACGCCGCCATTGAATGCAATGTCGGATGCATCGCTAGTGCACGCCCACAATGGGCGTGCGCTAGCGATGTGCCGTCATTGAGTGACAGACCCGAGACGCAGGCTGCAGCGTTTCCGGGTCCGTCACTGGTAGCGCAGATGGAACGTCGGCACTTGCGTTAACAGCAGCCCGTTAGCGTATGTGCTGAACTGGCTGCTATTAACACAATCTGAACCCAGCCTAATGGATTTATAGATAATAGATGATAGATAATAGATAGATTGATAATAGATGATAGATTTATTGATTGATTGATTGATAGATGGATAGATAGATAATAGATACACAGGTCTGCGACTAAAAGGCTGTTTGATTATTTTCATCTAATTTCCATGTATTTTGGTGTGCTGAAAACAAAAAAAATATTGAAAAAAATCCTGGACGTCAGGATTTGCCACAAAATGCAAAATTCTCTTTAAATTTAGTATATTTTTCCAATTTTTGGTATTTTTATCTTGGGGTTTTGAAAGTCAAAATTACTATTAATTAATTCACATCAATGCATTGAAGATATACAATGCCAAAAAATATAACTTTCAAAGAAAAGAACTTTCAGAGTGAGCTAATGAAACCAGCATCAACATGTTGCAAGCTGAACGAGCAGGCTCTGACATGCCCGGGCTTGATTCAATTGTTTTATCTTGGTTCTCGCCTGTTCACACTTTTTCATCTCAGTTCATGTTAGCTCGTCATATTCAGCCGTGTTTCCCAAAATTAGCATTATGGTTCAGCGGAAGTGTATTAATTCGCCTGACAGTTTCTGTTACATTTGTGGTGAATATCCTCAAAAAGAAGGGCGGTTTGCCTTTAAAGTGGTCGTAGAGAAATTTTTAGGCAATAACAAAGACCCTGACTACAAAAAAATCGTTGGCCGAATGCTGAAAGCATTTCCAGCTTTAGGTTGCCTGATGAGTTTGAAAGGGCATTTCCTCCATTCCCACCTTATCAACTTTCCTGAAAATTTGGGAGCTGTGAGTGAAGAGCAAGGTGAACGATTCCACCAGGACATTAAAGAGATGGAAAGAAGATACCAGGGAAGACCGAGCATTACAATGATGGCAGACTACTGTTGGAGGCCTCAGAGAGACATTCCAGATGCTACTCACAAGCGTAAATGGACCAGGAGAAGCCTCACAGGGAAGAAGAATTGATTTTAGTGTGTTTGTGAGCTCATTGCAGTTAAAAAATGATTTTCATGAAACATTTGTAATAAAACATTAATTTTATGAGTCTATTTTCATTTATTTTGAGGTATTGTCTTATTTAACATAGTTACTTAAATTGTCAGAAAAGGTGATGTCCTATGACAAAACTGAGGTCATTTTCGGATTCAGCGCACTTAAAAACTAAGATTACGTGGAATAACCAAAACCGCTCTTGAGAAAAAATTTTTTGTAGACCTGTGATTCATAAGAAAGCTGTAGCGGTGCATCGCTTAAACAATGCATAGAGGAAGAGTCGTGGAAAGTACAGAAATAAACCATGTGGTCGGGGTAGACAATGAATAAGTCAGTGCTCACACTGCCGTCGCCGATTCCTGGTGAATAGATTACCTGCTGGATCGTTCCGCTCTCGGTCCTTTATGCCGTTGACAGGTCCACATCTGTGCTCATTCATTTATGGCACAAGTGTAATGTACATGGTTCGGAAAGTTAAAGGGAACTTGTCAGACAATTTATGGTGCCCATCAGGAGTACAGGGTGAGAGGAAGATGAAGAAACTGAGCTCTGTGAGATCTAAGCAGATGAGTTTTTGACTCTGTATTTTCTTACTTAATTGGTAAGCTTTTGATGTTGCATATTTTCTGCACCAAATACTCATCGTGGGAACACGGCCTTAAATGTTCGGAGGGTGGAAGTTTAACTATATGTGACCGATCGCAGACAGCGCAGTGGGGAGAGGCTCCTTCTGCAGATAACTTCTTTTTTTTTTTATACAGTCATAGGTTTGCGAGAGGGAAAGATTGAGCTCGAGACATCTAGAAAATTGCCATAAATATTTCAACCTTTTGATTGCAATTTTTGCATTTAGGCATAGTAAGATTGAAAGACAGGAGGGGATCAGATTGTTATTGTTTGTGTATTTTATATTTATTTGAGCATCAGTTCTTGTAAGTAACGCTGTGCTGTCTCGGCTGTGTCCACTTCTTACATTCGGAGATGAAAACTGCTGTCTGGTTGGGTGTCGGACCCCCAGCAATGATCGGATATTCATCATTGATTGTAGATATCAGTCATCGTTATCATAATCCTGAACAATAGTTTTAGCTGGTTGGTACTATGGATAATAAGTGAAAATCCCTGTCGTTTAAGTAATTCCACTCTCTTGTTCATTTGCAGATATGTTCCCAGCTGAGTGATCGACTAGAGAAGCAGCAGTCGGCAAACAAAGCCGAAATTGAGAAAATCCGGGTACGTTCAGACTGACTGAAGCTTGGGTAATGGCTGTCAGATATTGGAGCATTTCATTGTGTGCATTTCTCTAATATATTTTCATTAGTATAATTGTTTTGCCTGTAATAAAACATACTGCCGCATGTTACAGAGCTTCTTTTTTTTTTTTTTTTATAGAACTCTCTACCTATGCCACTTGAACTTGAGACCTCAATAAAAAGCCTTCAATAGTCTCTAGGTGGGCTGTATGGGCAGTTGTCTAGAGTCACCATTCTTGGTCATCAACCTTGTGTTTGGAGAACACTTTTTAATACCTTTCTAGTTGGCGGTGAAATCAGTTGTCCCAACTCAAAACCGGGGCTTTAAAATAACCCAACGGAATAGAGCGGTGGCCGTGCATTAGCCTCCATTGCTCGATTCATCAACTAATGGGGGCATTTTAGAGCCCTGTTTTGAGAGTCAGTAATTCCCACAGTCAGCAAGTTGTTATTTTCTAGCCTTCTAGCATTTTTTTTTATTTTAACCAAACTGGGTTGCCTGGCTGTTTCAAAAACAGGAAAAATTAAAATAGGCAACACTCATCTGTTTAATCCCCTGGCGATCAAGCACCAATCCTGCAAGCCTTGACATTTTGACTGACAGCCGGCTCAGCACTGATACACTGCATCCTGAGCTGTCAGTCAAAAGTGCCGGAGTGTGCTTACAGCCGCCGGCTTTCAGTCATAGAGGAGTGCCCAGAGCATCATACTATGACTGAAAGCCGGCGGCTCCTGGGAAGAATAAAAATAACTTTCTCCTGGGTGCCGCACTTTCAGTTCGGTGTTCAGGCACCTTCATAATGCTATTAACCACCTGCAGTTTAACCTTGTGTCTGCAGGTTAATAGCGTTATTTGACCTTTAAAATGACTAATATTTATTTAATATTGGAATATTTAGAAATGTTTACTTTTGCAAAGCAAAAAATATATAAAAGCTCCAGCGGTGTGAAACAAATATTGACTTCAATGCTATTAAAACCATAGCGTTTTACAGTATATTTGTAAAATATGGATAGCGGAAAACCTCACGTCGAGAGAATGATGGAAGTGTCCAGTGTTGTCCCTTTCAGTTCGGCGGTGGATAGGAAAGGTTGGGGAAGTATGGCGCTCTACAGTAACGTCTATAGACAGTTATGGAAACAGCCGTTTGTTCGGCATCTTTTCAGGTGTTGTTCTTTCCTCATATAATGGGTTAGATGTATTGGTTTTGAGAAGCAACATTTATTTATCAGATTCCCATAATCATTTTCTGCTTTTGACCACTTAGCAAAAGGCTGACGGTTGTGAACGCTGCCGAGAGTTCTTCAACACAGAAGGAAGAGTGAAGTTGGTCAGCACCAAGAAGGAGAACTCCGCAGAGGAGGACACTGATGAAGAGAAGGAGACTCTTAAAAACCAGTTACGGGAAATGGAGCTAGAATTGGCTCAGACTAAACTTCAGCTGGTAGAAGCCGAGTGTAAGATACAGGTAAACCATCAGTCACAAATCTTATCTGTACAGGTAAAAAAAAAGAAAGCATTGACAACTATTAATAGTGGACACCAGTCTGACAATCTTAGAGCACTGTCGGAAGATTGAATTCTACTAAATCCGAAAGTGTACTCGTATTTTATTTTTTCTCCAACGCCTCATTGGGGGACACAGGACCGTGGGTGTTATGCTGCTGCCACTAGGAGGACACTAAGTAAACAGAAAGATTAACTCCTCCTCTGCAGTATTCAGTACACCCCTTCACTGGCTACAATTCGACCAGTTCTTGCTTAGTGTCTGTAGGAGGCACTTGGGTCTTTTTTTCAGACCCCAATTTTCTTACTATAATTTTTATTTTTCCGTAAATTTTTGTTTTTTATTCAACGGATTGAAGGGGGTGACGGATCCCTTTTATAGGGCCCGCTCTCCCCCGAACCAGCAACAGGCGAGCACGGCGAGTATACCTCCCCGTCCCTCTCCTGCGACGCTGGAGCACGCCAATTCTTTTCTAGGGCGACAGTCTGCCATCTTTGGTCCCGATCTCCCTTCCCCCTACAAGACGGCGAGTACATAGAGCCTGCTTTACTGTACATCTCCGGGGGCCTGACATACAAGGCCCACTTTACACGGCGTTGCACAAAGGGGAACGTACCAGTTCCAGAAGAGGATCCGAGGATGGATGGAGCGCGCAGGGACAGGGGGACCTGCATCGGCAGCCATGGAGGCCGCACTGTGAGTACACAGGAGTTCCTCCTGCGCTCCGGATCTCTTGCGGCCGCCGCCGCGCATCGTCTGGCAGGCCGGAAATTTAGCCCCTGGCTTTTCAGCCGGAGTAGGCCGCAGTGGTCCCTATCTTGCGGCAGAGTCCCCGGGGAGAGACTGCGGCGGTTAGCGTCGCTCTGTTGCGGCCGCCGCGCATCGCAGGTCAGGCTGAAAATTTAGCCCCCGGCTTTTCAGCCGGAGTAGGCCGCAGTGGGCAGATCCCTCCCACGGCCGTAACCCCGCCCCATATATCGGCGCTTCTCGTCTGGGATGAGAAGCGCCCTGCAGATCTCGGGGGCCATATTGTTCCCTCTCCCTGCAAGGAGCCCACGTGTCCACAGCACTCCAGAGAACCGCCACGGCTAATTCCTCCCCGGGGACACAGGCATGGGTAAGCTGCTTCAAGAAAGCTTAACCCCTTCCCTGCGTATACTGCCCCGCTCTGTCTCTAAAGACACTATGTCTCAATCCAAGGAGACTAAAAGGGGTAACAAGAAGCACACAGTATTTTTCACTGTATGTGCCACTTGCAATGCGGCCCTGCCCCGAACTCACACTAGTCCTTTGTGTGCGGATTGTGTCCCGGCCTCTGTGCAGCCGATACCGCCGCCGTTGCCGCCGCCGACGACCCTGTGGAGCCTAGTTTGCCTGAGTGGGCAGCTTCTCTGACACGTTCTATGGATTTACTAGTTAGGGCGGTTGATTCCCTCCAGGGCCCCCCTTCAGGTCAGCCCGCGGTGGATTCGGGCGACGGTACGGATCCGTCCACCAGCAGGGGGCGTACTCTATCTCTTCCTTCTCGGGGTTCCAGAAAACGGGTCCATGTTCCATCCCCTGACCACGGGCCAGTTGGTTTTTCAGCGTCTGCGACCGCCGCTTCCCGGTCCCCTTCTCCAGACAACCCGAACGATTCTGAATGAGTCCGACGATTCCTACGTTCAGGATTTCTCCCCCTCTCAAGAGACACTCGACTCTCTCAAAGAGGCGGTTAACCAGACCCTGAAGGTGAACGAGGAATCCGTACCTACCCCCGAACACATGGTGTCGTTCAAAAAGACTAAACGTGTCCAAAAGCTTTTTGTCACTCATCCTGAGTTCAAGGAAATTGTACAAAAACATAGGGATCGTCCCGATAAACGCTTCATGGGTCAAAAGGCCATAGAGGCCAAATATCCTTTTTCTCAGGACCTAATCAAGGACTGGCTGCAGTCCCCCTCAGCCGACCCTGCTGTGTCACACCTCGCTTCCAAAACCATCCTATCTCTGTCAGACGGCTCCTCTGTTAAGAACCCCTCTGACTGCCAGATTGATTATCTGGCTCACTCTGTCTTCGAGGTCACAGGAGCCTCCCTCTTCCCATCCTTCGCTGCCTCCTGGGTGGCTAAGGCTATGGTCGCTTGGGCCGAGTCGCTTTCCACGACCATGCAAGTTAGAGACTTGCCTCCAGAAGCGGTCAACCTGGCTAACCAGATAGCCCAGGCTGGGGACTTCGTAGTCAATGCCTCAATAGACGCAGCCAATTGCGCGGCACAGGCATCCGCAAATGCAATCTCCATTAGAAGAGCCCTGTGGCTCAGGGATTGGCGAGCAGATTCGGCCTCCAAGCGCTCTTTGACATCTCTGCCCTACCAGTCTGGTCGTTTGTTTGGAGAAAAGCTAGACCAAATGATCTCGGATGCCACCGGGGGGAAAAGTAAATTTCTTCCCCAACAAATTCAGATTTCGGCCTTTTCGTAACAATACCAACTGGTCTTCCACTCCCTCTACCTCCGCATCAGCGCAAGGCCCGCGCAGTGGCCGAGGCTCCCAGGTCTCTTACAGACCTAACCGTAATTGGAAACCCAGACCGAGACCACCCGGGTCTAAGGGATCCACATCCCATAGATCCTCTACGCAATGACTCCTTGCGGCTTCCGGGGGGCACCAACAGGGTAGGAGGGCGTTTACTTTTGTTCTGCCAGGCCTGGCTCTCAGTCGTTACCGATGAATGGGTCAGGGAACTGGTATCCACCGGATACAAAATAGAATTTTCTTCCTTCCCCCCTTCCCGACGCGCTTCTTCCAGTCTTGCCCTCCAAAATCAAAGTCAACAGCTCTTCTTCAGGCCATACGGGCACTTCAAGGGGACGGAGTCATCATTCCGGTTCCCCTAGACCAAAGGTTCAAAGGGTTCTACTCGAACCTATTCGTGGTCCCAAAGAAGGACGGATCGCTCCGTCCGATCCTGGACCTAAAACTACTAAACAAATTTGTAAAAATCCGTCACTTCAGGATGGAATCCCTCCGATCTGTGGTCGCGTCCATGGAAAAAGGAGAATTCCTGGCGTCCATAGACATCAATGATGCTTACCTCCACATCCCAATTTTTCCTCCGCATCAACAGTTCCTCCACTTCGCATGTCGCGGAGAGCACTTCCAATTTGTGGCCTTGCCTTTCGGTCTCGCCACCGCTCCCAGGATCTTCACAAAGTTCATGGCGGCTGCCATGGCCATTCTTCATTCCAGGGGAGTGGTGGTACTTCCGTACCTGGACGACCTACTGATAAAAGGTTCTTCTTACCCAGCCTGCGTAGAGTCCGTCACTCTCATGGTGGATACTCTTTCTCGCCTGGGTTGGAAGAAAAACTTCGAGAAATCCTCTCCGATTCCGGCTCAGCGGATCTCTTTTCTGGGGATGACTCTGGATACTTCCCGCGGTCTGGTCATCCTTCCTCAAGACAAGGCCTTGGCCTTGCAGCAGGGAGCTCAGAGTCTTTCCCGTCCAGTCTCCCACTCCATCCGATTCAGCATGCGCGTTCTCGGGCAGATGGTAGCTGCCATGGAAGCGGTTCCATTTGCGCAATTTTACCTCCGTCCTCTCCAGCATGCGCTACTGTCTGCGTGGGACGGCAATCCGTCCTCCCTCGACCGCCGCTCCTTCCTGCCCCCACGGGTCAGAAAGACCCTCAGGTGGTGGACGTTGAAGTCCTCCCTAACCCAGGGAAGATCTTTTCTCCCTGTGCAGTGGCTGGTGGTGACCACCGATGCCAGCCTCATAGGCTGGGGGGCGGTTTTCAACCACCACACAGCTCAGGGGCGGTGGTCCGCTCGAGAGTCTCGCCTTCCCATCAATCTCCTGGAGATACGAGCTATCAGACTAGCATTGTTCCAGTTTCACCACCTTCTGGCGAGTCACCCAGTCAGAATTCAATCCGACAACGCCACGGCCGTGGCGTACATCAACCGTCAAGGGGGAACCCGCAGCAAGACGGCTATGCTCGAGGTGTGACACATCCTGCACTGGGCGGAATCCAATCATTCGCCCATCTCGGCGATCCACATTCCAGGGGTGGAGAATTGGGCGGCGGACTTCCTCAGCCGCCAGGGCCTTGCCTCGGGCGAGTGGTCCCTTCACCCGGAGGTCTTCCAGCAGATTTGTCTTCGCTGTGGGACCCCGGATGTGGATCTCATGGCATCCAGGTTGAACAACAAGGTCCCACAGTTCTTTGCTCGGTCACTCGACCCACGGGCCATCGGAGCAGACGCCCTGGTCTTGCCTTGGCACCAGTTCCGCCTCCCGTACATTTTCCCCCCTCTTCCCCTGCTACCGAGGGTCATCAAGATTATCAGGGCAGAGGGGGTACCAGTGATTCTCCTCGCACCGGACTGGCCGCGCCGGGCATGGTACGCGGAACTGGTTCAGCTGGTCGCCGACGTCCCCTGGCGTCTTCCAGATCGCGTGGATCTTCTCTCACAGGGCCCGAATTACCACCAGAACTCAGGGGCCCTGTCTTTGATGGCCTGGCTGTTGAATCCTGGATTCTAGGCCAAGCGGGTTTCACTCCCAAGGTGTCTTCCACCATGATCAGGGCTAGGAAACCTGTTTCCATGCGCAGTTACCACCGTACCTGGCGAATATTTTTCTCATGGTGCGACACACTGAGGCGATCTCCTCTGGTATTTTCTATCCCTACCATACTGGAGTTTCTTCAGTCTGGCCTAGAGTCGGGACTTGCCCTTAGCTCTCTAAAGGGTCAGGTTTCGGCATTGTCAGTCCTTTTCCAGCGTAAGATTGCCAATAGGTTGCCGGTGAAGACTTTTTTCCAGGGAGTCTCCCATGTGGCGCCTCCCTACAAAATGCCCTTGGATCCGTGGGATCTTAATTTAGTTCTCAGAGCTCTCCAGGAGACTCCCTTCGAACCGCTACAGGACATTTCCCTGACCTTCCTCTCCTGGAAGGTAGTTTTCCTAGTGGCCATTACGTCCATCAGATGGGTTTCGGAGTTGGCTGCACTCTCCTGCCGCCCTCCGTTTCTAAATTTTCATCCGGACAAGGCAGTATTGAGGACCTCTCCCGCTTTACTGTCCAAGGTCGTATCTTCTTTCCACCTCAATGAGGAGATTGTTCTGCCTTCGTTCTGTCTGGCACCAGTCCATCGCATTGAAAAGGCTCTGCATACTCTTGATGTGGTAAGGGCTCTTCGTCGGTACGTCTCGCGGACGGCTCCCTTCCGAACGTCGGATGTCCTGTTTGTACTTCCAGAGGGGCCAAGGAAGGGTTCTCCCGCTTCCAATGCTACTCTAGCTAAATGGATTCGTTCGGCCATTGAAGAATCCTATCGTGCCAAAGGCGTTCCTATCCCAGCTGGGATCAAGGCCCATTCTACCCGGTCGGTGGGCGCCTCGTGGGCCGTTCGGCACCAGGCGTCAGCACTGCAGGTCTGCAAGGCTGCGACATGGTCCAGTTTGCACACTTTTATCAAGCATTACCACATCCATTCTCTCTCTTCTGCAGATGCCGCCCTTGGCTGGTGCATTCTGCAAGCGGCAGTTCCTTAGCCGCAAGCCAGTGGTACATGGGGTATTAGCATATTGCTCCCCACCCAGGGACTGCTTTTGTATGTCCCATGGTCCTGTGTCCCCCAATGAGGCGTAGGAGAAAAGGAGATTTTTGTGTACTCACCGTAAAATCTTTTTCTCCGAGCCAATCATTGGGGGACACAGCACCCACCCTGTTAGCCTTGTTTGGCTTGTTGTTACTTCCTTGGTTTTGACATAGTTTGTCATTTGTTCATGCTCCTACTGCTTTACTACCGAACTGGTTGAATTGTAGCCAGTGAAGGGGTGTATACTGCAGAGGAGGAGTTAATCTTTCTGTTTACTTAGTGTCCTCCTAGTGGCAGCAGCATAACACCCATGGTCCTGTGTCCCCCAATGATTGGCTCGGAGAAAAAGATTTTACGGTGAGTACACAAAAATCTCCTTTTCTCGTTTTGTTTCTCCATAAATCAATAGCAAATATGGTGAATATATGGAACTTTGTTAGATATTCTATGCGAGAAATCTGCTTCTTTCTCCTTCTCGACTGATCTTTCATTCTCAATTCATGGGTAAAAACGATCTACAGTGAATACAGCCTTTCCCCTTATTGACATGGGAGAAGACAGTTGGTGCTCATAAAGTTCTATGGAAAACTGTAACTCCTCCCCCCTCCTTCCCATAGACTCTTCTAAGCACCAATTGTCATCTCTTATTTCAGAAATGGGAACTTTTTTTTTTTTTTTTACTAAATACAGATTTTAGCCAGAGTGAAATATCAGTTCAGGAGGAAAGAGAATCAGATTTCCTAAATAAAAATTAAAATAAGGGTTACTCGTAAGAGCTCAACTTCTGCTTTGCATATGGATCTGTTTTTCTTTTGATCACTATACATATGTGCTAAAAGTTGGCTGATTTTGGCCGGATCATGCAGCAGGTACAGTAGAGAGGGACTCCAAGTTTTGCCCCAACATCTGCTATAAAGTCACATTCTGGAGACCACCATACACCATAGATTTGTTATATTTCATATTGATTTATCCTTTGCTCAGCCAAGTGTTAAAGGGAATCTATCCGCAGCTTTTTGCTGTGTAATATGATAGCCACATTACATAGACACAGGGACCCTGATTCCAGTGAAGTGTTACTAACTGGTCTGTGTTTTGCCGTTTCAATAAAATCAGTGTTTTACCAGCAGGAGATTATCACTGCAGGACTAGGTGTCTCATGCCACCTGGTCCAACCAACGCCCCCAGCACGGATTGGTAGCTTTCCAGGTACATTCTATATTGACACAAAGCAACCAATCAGTGGTGTGGGCGGGGTTATACACAGCTCAGCATTCTGAGGTCTGCTAGATCTGCAGCAGAGAAAACTGTGATTGTATCACACCTGCTGCATCAGGTAAACTAAGTGACACATCGCCGGAATCGGGGTAGCTGTCCCTACATTATGCTGCTGTCTGCATTTAAAGAGAATCTGTCAGCAGGTTTTTGCTATATAATCTGTCAGACAAATGCCTCCCCTTGGGTCAGTAGCTATTTTATGGATATCTGCCACCTTTACACTTTCTTAATGGGCTTTACATGGTTCTCTTTCAGGATCTGGAGCATCATCTCGGTCTTGCCCTAAATGAAGTGCAAGCGGCAAAAAAGACCTGGTTCAACAGGACCATCAGCTCCATAAAAACCGCCACCGGCGTGCAAGGAAAAGAGACCTCTTAACACCCCAACTCTTGTACAAATAATCAAGTCTATATGAAAACATGATACCTTCTGTTGCCTTCCTTGGCCAGATATTTTGGTTTGCCTGTATGTAAGAGGACCAGGAGTGCAGCATGGCAGGACGGTAGTAAGTCGGTGCTTGTCAGATTAATGTACGATTAGGCATCTCTGGCCCCCTATTAACACCTACAGAGATCACGTATTAAAAATCATGAAACTAGCCGGAAAAAGAGGAGAGCGAAGAAAACAAAAAAATAGCACCTAGCTTTCCATAATTCCTACGACGCACCATGGGTTCAGTTTTGCCCTTTTTAACTCTTTGATGACGGGGAATTGTTTTTTAAGGTAACAAGTAATCATTAGGGCCTTACGTGAAGACGTACGATAACGATGCTTACAATGAAGCCGCTGGGCACTCCGACGCACCTTCCTATTGTCTGATCATGAGCTGGTGGGTCAGTGCCCTGGCCATGAACAGCGGTGGTCCCTCATCACCCAACGTAATAGAGTTACCAAAATCTTAGGCTTCACACTACTGCAACACAGGTTTTTTTTTTCTTTTTCTTACATCCTAAGATGGTGTGTTATTACTTATAGCCTAAACTGCATTGAGAAATACTGTATTTTGAGCTGCTGTAGGTCAAACACAAGGCGGGAGGTGAACATGCCTTCAACAAGAAATGCACAGCCAATTTTTTTTTTCCCGGCCCTTGATATTAAATAATATGGCCATGGAACAATGGCAAGTCGCTTACTGAAACAGTAGAGATTGCTAGGTGAGACCGAAATATGCGATAAGGAGACAAAAATGGGGCCTCTCATGCTGCCAACCTGGCATCTAGAGCCGTTGACTGTTATCTCTGTGCCCTCCATCATGCTGAGACGTTAAGAACTTAAGACCATGTTGGTTGGTATGTTGTCCTTTTTTTTTTTTTTTTTTTGGTAGTGGCCAATGCCAGTCTGCGGCCGCTAAGCACTGTCAGTCAGTACTGCACAGCGTTTTTATGTGTTAAGCACCCAAGTCTTGGAGAAGATCCACCAATGTGGAATCACGATCAACGAGAAGCAGTCAAGTGTCCTGAGAGAGCCTATTCTCCGGGCACGTTACAGCACTGAATGGGACCTTCGCTTTCATTGACTAACCCCGGGATTAAAGCACGTGTCCTCGTCTTGGCGATGTTCCTTCATTTCGGATCTCACTGCTTCTGTTCTAGAATTTGAATCTAACCCGTTAACTCTCCGTTGACCCTTGTCTTGTCCGGGGCTGACGGTTCATCCATCGCACGACAATTCATCTAAAAGGAGCAAAGGACTAACGTCAAGATCCGTTGATGGACACCAAACTTCTATCCCATCTCCAGCAGTTTTTCAGAAGACTGATCTACCTTTTTTTTCTTTTTTTTCTCCCACCCAACTTTAGAGGGGTTTTCTGAAATTGTTCCACTACTAGGGCTAGTATACGGCAGTATGAGATCTGCACTTTAGGTGCTAAACACAAAGCACGCGTCATTCCTTTCTGGAGTTCCTGGTGTCGTGTAGAATTCAGATGTAGACTGGCTGTTTTGCACCTTTTTTTTATAATTTATACTTGTTTTTGTTTTGTTTTTTTTCTTGCAAATGTTGCATCAGTGATAAAGTTGTTACGTGTAAGCGGGTTACACTAAGAGGCCCTGGTTTGTGTACATATACAGTATATAAAAAGTTTGGTTTATTTTGTATATCTACTCTTTTTTTGTTTTCTTAGGTCCCGTACTAACGCTAGCTACTGTAAAAGTTATATATCGGAATCCTAACACAATCTGCTAAAGATTTCTCTTTCCCATATCTGCTACAAATGTCCTTTATTGTTTTAAACATAAGAAGATTGCTGTTCTTATTTTGACCGTGTGCTAATAGTGCTGGTGTAGGTGCGGTGTGTAAACCCAATCAACTCAAATATAAAGTACTATTAAATTTCACCACTGAGCAGTCGATTTCATTGTACTGACTACAACCTCCCTGTGTGATCCTATGGAAAACGCTTATTCATACACACAAATGACTAGAAGAGGGGACCGACCATGATGACTCTAGTCCCAATCATGATTTGCTACTTTTGTTTTTTTTTTGTACACCAAATTTTTTTAGATGGGTTAATTAAATTTTTTTTTTTTCGTTGCATAGTCAAAAAATGCTTTGTATTTTTCACTTTGACTTTTCTTCGCAATTTTTAGCTAAAAAAAAGTAGCACATTTCATAAAATGTTACAAAATAAAATTGCACTAAAGTTTTCTGGCTTTCATAAAATGACTTCAGGGAAAGATGGAAGTACAGTTTTGGGTCATAACAAAGCAGCTGGAAGCCCAAAACAACGCCAACCGTGATAAACTTAAAAATAATAATAGATAAAGACATATAAAATAGACTTAAAAAGGGGACAAATGGAAAGATGAATATGGGAGAAACAAAAACACCTATTAGGCTGTGTAGGTTTTTTTTTCCCCATACATCCAGTGTTTTACCAGCAGGAGATTATCACTGCAGGACTAGGTATCCTGTACCTCCTGGTCCAACCACACCCCCAGCACTGATTAGCAACTTTCTGTCAATATACAGTGTACACAGAAGCTGCCAATCAGTGGTGTGGGCGGGGTTATATACAGCTCAGCATTTGAGCTCTGCTAGATCTGCAGCAGAGAATACTGTGATTGTATCACAACTGCTGCACTCAGTAAAACTGACTCATGGCTGAAATTGGGGTCTCCGTCCCTACATCATGCTGCTGTCAGATTATATATTGAAAATGTGACAACAGATTACTGTATTCCCCCTCAATAAAGAAAAAAGTTAAATAAAAGCAGCAAGTACTCCACTCTGGTGGCAGCTCAATGCCTGTTTTCTATCTAATTTTGTGTGTTTTTAACTTTTTTTATTTTTCTTTTTTTATATCTGCTCACCTGTTGTTTGGTTTTCCTCTTTGTCGGCAGAGTTTTGCAATTCCAGATGTTTTCTGCGGATTCTTCTTTTTAAAGGGTCACAAACATTGGCCCATCTCCACTCCAGTCACCCCTACACCATTCTTGTGTGTTTTTTGAGTACGCCAGTTTTTTTGGAACAATTTTTGTGATATTCTGCGAAACATGTGACTCTTTCCTCTAAGAAGTCGCAAAAAAATGTTCAATAGAGAAAAAAAGACCATTTTTAACTTTGATCAAAATTCTTAGATCGCAGGTGGCATTTTGATGAATTTGGTGCCAAAAAAAAAAGTCAGCGAAAAGTCAAAAAAGAAAAGAGACTTTAAAAGAAACTCAAAGAGGTAAGTTACTTTCTTGAGTACTGGAGCTTTTTCATGGTAAAAAAAAATAAAATTATCCGCCCTCATCTGATGTCCAAAGGAACGGCTCATCTAGGCACAGGTGAAGAGCAGTAGACACCGCTTAGAACAAGAAATGAATGCCATCACCGATTATTGTAAGCATCGCACATATTGTAGTGTAGTTTTGCTTAAACTATTGTCCTCAGGTGTAATTCAATGTAAAACAACACAAACCGCACATTACTTGCCCTCCCCGGGTCCAGCGCTGTGTCTCTGCCACTGGCCCGATCAATATTTTGTCTGTATTGCTGATGTCACTTTGACAGCGCTGCAGCCAGTCATTGAGCTGAGCATTTGCGATCTTGTCTACAGCGCTGCAGTCAATCACTGAGCTTATGCCATGTACATCGGCAAAGTAAATGAGCTCAGCTCTCTATGTGATATCAATGCTGTATCCAGTCAGCAGAAGCTCTGGAACGTCATTGGTCGGCAATTTCAAAAGGAGTTGCCAGCAGCGGATCTAGATGATTTGCCCAAGTGCATTCAGAGTAGCAGAACATAACCTCGTTGATGGCAGACTGTAACTGCAGGGTTTCTGCACATGAATAAATAAGAAGTCTTGAACATTTTCATTAGATTACAATAAAGCTGCAAGTGCTTACTACTTCTGCAGTCCTTATGACCATAGTTGTATATGGATACTAGATAGTTGCAGATGGATATATACACATGCAGTTGAAACCAGAAATTTCCATACACTATATAAAAAGACACATCTGCATGTTTTTCTCAATATCTGACATGAAATGTATTTTAATGCACACCTGAAACATCATGGTAAAGTCTAAAGAAATCCGCCAAGATATCAGGAATTGGATTGTGGACTTGCACAATCTGGCTCATCCTTGGGTACAATTTCAAGATACCTGAAGGTGCCTCGTTCATCTGTACAAACAATTATACGCAAGTACAAACAAGATGGGAATGTCCAGCCATCATACAGCTCAGGAAGGAGACTGGTTCTGTGTCCCAGAGATGAATGCGCTTTGGTCCGGCGTGCATGTCAACCCAAGGACAAAAGCAAAAGACCTTGTGAAGATGATGGCAGAAGCTGTGTCAATATAGTGTGAATAATTTAATGCACAAATTTGTTGTCCATTCGTAATTACCTTGACAAGTGTACTTATGCTGGCTTGGATGCACAAATATGTATATCTTGTTACTGTTTTGGTTAATAAACGAATTAAAAAAAAAAAAAGATTGTGTCAATATCCACAGGGAAATGAGTACTGCATCTCAACATGGGCTGTAAGTCTACTCTGCCAGGAAGAAGCCATTACTCCATAAGAAACATAAAAAAGCCAGATTAATGTTTGCAAATGCACACAGGAACAGAGACTTAAATTTTTGGAGACATGTCCTGTTGTCTGATGAAACTAAAATTGAACTTTTTCGGCATAATGACCATCGTTATGTTTGGAGGAAAAAGAGAGAAGCTTGGAAGCCTAAGAACACCATCCCAACTGTGAAACATGGGGGCGGCAGCATCATATTGTGGGGTTGTTTTGCTGCAGGAGGGACTTTTGGTCTTCACAAAATAGATGGCATCGTGAGAAAAGAAAATTATGGCAATACTGAAGCAACATCTCAAGACATCAGCCAGGAAGTTAAAGCTTGGGCGGAAATGTGTCTTCCAAATGGACAATGGCCCCAAGCACACTGCCAAAATGGTAACAAAGTGGCTTCAGGATTACAAAGTCAATGTTTTGAAGCGACCATTACGAAGCCCTGATCTCAATCCAATTGAAAATTTATGGCCAAAGCTGAAAAGGCCGGTGTGAGAAAGGCAACCTACAAACCTGGATCACTACACCAGTTTTGTCAGGAGGAATGGGCCCAAATTCTGGCCAACTATTGTGAGAAGCTTGTGGAAGGAGAAACCAAACGTGACCCAAGTCATTCAGTGTAAGGGCAATGGCACCAAATACTAATGAAATGTATGTTTGCAGTAAGTAATAAAAATGCCATAAAACATCCCCTCTCTCATTATTCTGGCATTTTGCAAATATTAATAATTATGGTAATCCTAACTGACCTAAAACGGGAAAGGTTTATTCTGATGTCATGTCAGATATTGAGAAAAACCTGCAGATGTGACTTTATAGTGTATAGAAACCTCTGGTTGCAAACCATCAACTCAAATACTTCAAGTAGCAAAGTAGATGGCATATCCACGTTTATTAACCCCTTCCCGACCCATGACGCCACGTAGGCGTCATGAAAGTCGGTGCCAATCCGACCCATGACGCCTATGTGGCGTCATGGAATGATCGCGTCCCTGCAGATCGGGTGAAAGGGTTAACTCCAATTTCACCCGATCTGCAGGGACAGGGGGAGTGGTACTTTAGCCCAGGGGGGTGGCTTCACCCCCTCGTGGCTATGATCGCTCTGATTGGCTGTTGAAAGTGCAACAGCCAATCAGAGCAATTTGCAATATTTCACCTATGAAAATGGTGAAATATTGCAATCCAGCCGTGGCCGATGCTGCAATATCATCGGCCATGGCTGGAAATCCAGATCTGCCCACCGATCTCCCCAGTCCTCCGTTCTGTCCCGTACTCCCCTCCGTCCGCCTGTCCGCTCCCCCGTCCTGTCCGTTCCCCCCGTGCTCCGATCCATACCCCCACACCACCCCATACTTACCGATCCTCCCGGGGTCCGTCCGTCTTCTCCCTGGGCGCCACCATCTTCCAAAATGGCGGGCGCATGCGCTGTGCGCCCGCCGAATCTGCTGGCCGGCAGATTCCTTCCATGTACATTTTGATCACTGTGATAGGTTTTATCACAGTGATCAAAATAAAAAAAAAGTAAATGAACCCCCCCCTTTATCACCCCCATAGGTAGGGACAATAATAAAATAATTTTTTTTTCCCACTAGGGTTTGGGGTAGTGTTAGGGGTAGGGTTAGAACTAGGGTTAGCGTTAGAATTAGGCTATGTGCACACGGTGCGGATTTGGCTGCGGATCCGCATCGGATTCGTAGCAGTGTTCCATCAGGTTTACAGTACCATGTAAACCTATGGAAAACCAAATCCGCTGTGCCCATGGTGTGGAAAATACTGCGCGGAAATGCTGCGTTGTATTTTCCGCAGCATGTCAATTCTTTGTGCGGATTTCGCAGCGTTTTACACCTGTTCCTCAATAGGAATCCGCAGGTGAAATCCGCATAAAAAACACTGGAAATCCGCGGTAAATCCGCAGGTAAAACGCAGTGCCTTTTACCTGCGGATTTTTCAAAAATGGTGCGGAAAAATCTCACACGAATCCAGAACGTGGGCACATAGCCTTAGGGTTGGAATTAGGGCTAGGGTTGGAAATAGGGTTAAGAATAGGCTTGTGGTTAGGGTTAGGTGTTATGATCTGGTGGCCTAAGAGCAGCATGAGACGTACTCTGGAGAAGGTGGTACCTGTACTGACCGCAGACCCTAAACTTAACACCGCAACTAGAAGTAGCCGTGGAATGTACCTAGCGCTCCCTAGACATCTCGACACAGCCGGAGGACTAATTACCCCTAGAGATAGAAAAGGGAAAACTATCTTGCCTCAGAGAAAATCCCCAAATGATAGACAGCCTCCCACAAATATTGACTGTGAGAGGAGAGGGAAATAACATACGCAGGCTGAAATCAGATTTTAGCAAAGGAGGCCACTTCTAGCTAAATAGAAAGGATAGGACAGAGTACTATGCGGTCAGTATTAAAACACTAGAAAATATCCACCACAGAAAATACAAAATCTCCACAGCTAACTAAAGATATGGAGGGTACATCTGCATCTCCAGAGATACCAGCTTGGCTGAACAAATTCTTATACAGACCAAGCTGGACAAGACAAAAACATGGAAAAGAACTGAACAATAAGGCCACAGCATGTGGACAGCAAAAATCAAGGCCAGAACTTATCTTTGTTGAAATGAACAGCAAAGCAGGAGAGACCAGGCAAAGATGTGAATCCTCCAGGAACAATGGACAACTGGCACTGACTAAAGGGTCAAGCAAGACTAAATGGCCCAGTCAGAATGGCAAAAAGTGAACACACCTGATAACTGCTGTGATTCAGAGACAGCAGTTCTACCACTTACAACCACCGGAGGGAGCCCAAGAGCAGAATTCACAACATAACCCCCCGCTTGAAGAGGGGTCACCGAACCCTCACCAGAGCCCCCAGGCTGATCCGGACGAGCCAAATGAAAGGCACGAACCAAATCCTCAGCATGAACATCGGAGGCAACAACCAAAGAATTATCCTCCTGGCCATAACCCTTCCATTTGACAAGATACTGAAGCTTCCGCCTCGAAAAACGAGAATCCAAAATCTTCTCAACCACATACTCCAACTCCCCATCAATCAACACCGGGGCAGGAGGATCAACAGAGGGAACAACGGGCACCACATATTTCCGCAACAAAGATCTATGAAAAACATTATGGATGGAAAAAGAGGCAGGAAGGGCCAAACGAAAAGACACTGGATTGATAATCTCAGAAATCCTATAAGGGCCAATAAACCGAGGCTTAAACTTGGGAAGAAACCTTCATAGGAACATGACGGGAAGACAACCAGACCAAATCCCCAACCCGAAGCCGGGAACCAACACACCGACGACGGTTAGCAAAACGCTGAGCCCCCTCCTGAGACAACACCAAATTGTCAACAACATGAGCCCAAATTTGCTGCAACCTATCAACCACAGAGTCCACCCCAGGACAATTAGAAGGCTCAACCTGCCCCGAAGAAAAACGAGGATGAAAACCAGAGTTACAAAAGAAGGGTAAAACCAAGGTAGCAGAACTAGCGTGATTATTAAGGGCAAACTCGGCCAATGGCAAGAAAGCCACCCAATCATCCTGATCAGCAGACACAAAGCATCTCAAATAAGTTTCCAAAGTCTGATTAGTTCGCTCGGTTTGGCCATTTGTCTGAGGATGAAATGCAGAAGAAAAAGACAAATCAATGCCCAGCCTAGCACAAAAGGCCGTCCAAAACCTAGAAACAAACTGGGAACCCCTATCGGACACAATATTCTCCGGAATGCCATGCAAACGAACCACATGCTGAAAAAACAACGGAACCAAATCGGAAGAGGAAGGCAAATTAGGCAAAGGTACCAAATGAACCATCTTAGAAAACCGGTCACAAACCACCCAGATAACTGACATCCTCTGGGAAACTGGAAGATCCGAAATAAAATCCATAGAAATATGCGTCCAAGGCCTCTCAGGGACCGGCAAAGGCAAAAGCAACCCACTAGCGCGGGAACAGCAAGGCTTGGCCCGCGCACAAGTCCCACAGGACTGCACAAAAGAACGCACATCCCGTGACAAAGAAGGCCACCAAAAGGACCTACCAACCAAATCTCTGGTACCAAAAATCCCAGGATGACCAGCCAACACAGAACAATGAACCTCCAAAATCACTTTACTAGTCCATCTGTCAGGAACAAACAGTTTCCCCACTGGACAGCGGTCAGGTTTATCAGCCTGAAATTCCTGAAGAACCCGTCGTAAATCAGGGGAGATGGCAGAAAGAATCACCCCATCCTTCAGAATACCGACCGGCTCAAGGACCCCAGGAGAATCCGGCAAAAAGCTCCTAGAGAGGGCATCAGCCTTAACATTCTTAGAACCCGGAAGATACGAGACCACAAAATCAAAACGGGAGAAAAACAGGGACCATCGGGCCTGTCTAGGATTCAGCCGTTTGGCAGACTCGAGGTAAATCAGATTCTTATGATCGGTCAAGACCACAATACGGTGCTTGGCCCCCTCAAGCCAATGTCGCCACTCCTCAAATGCCCACTTCATAGCCAACAACTCACGATTGCCGACATCATAATTGCGTTCCGCAGGGGAAAACTTTCGAGAAAAGAAGGCACACGGTTTCATCAAGGAACCATCAGAATTCCTCTGAGACAAAATGGCCCCTGCCCCAATCTCAGAAGCGTCAACAACCTGAAAAGGAAGAGAAACATCCGGCTGACGCAACACAGGGGCAGAAGTAAATCGGCGTTTAAGCTCCTGAAAGGCAGAAACAGCCGCAGAGGACCAATTCGTCACATCAGCGCCCTTCTTTGACAAATCGGTCAGGGGTTTAACCACACTGGAGAAGTTGGCAATGAAACGGCGATAAAAATTAGCAAAGCCCAATAATTTCTGAAGGCTCTTCACGGATGTGGGCTGGATCCAATCATGAATGGCCTGAACCTTAACCGGATCCATTTCTATAGATGAGGGAGAAAAAATGAAGCCCAAAAAAGAAATCTTCTGTACTCCAAAGACGCACTTAGACCCCTTCACAAACAAGGCATTATCACGAAGGATCTGAAATACCATCCTGACTTGTTTCACATGAGACTCCCAATCATCTGAAAAAATCTAAATATCATCCAAATATACAATTATGAATTTATCAAGGTAATTCCGAAAAATATCATGCATGAAGGACTGAAACACAGATGGAGCATTAGAGAGTCCGAATGGCATCACAAGGTATTCAAAATGGCCTTCGGGCGTATTAAACGCAGTTTTCCATTCGTCACCCTGCTTAATACGAACAAGATTATATGCCCCTCGAAGGTCAATCTTAGTAAACCAACTAGCCCCCTTAATCCTAGCAAACAGATCAGAAAGCAAAGGCAAAGGGTATTGGAATTTGACCGTGATCTTATTCAAGAGGCGATAATCAATACAGGGTCTCAAGGAGCCATCTTTTTTGGCAACAAAGAAAAAACCTGCTCCCAATGGTGAAGAAGATGGCCGAATATGCCCCTTCTCCAAGGACTCCTTAACATAGCTCCGCATGGCGGTATGTTCTGGCACAGACAGGTTGAAAAGTCTGCCTTTAGGAAACTTACAGCCTGGAATCAAGTCAATAGCACAATCACAGTCCCTATGCGGTGGAAGGGAACTGGACTTGGGCTCATTGAATACATCCTGGAAATCTGACAAAAACTCAGGAATTTCAGAAGAGGGGGAGGAGGCAATTGACATCAAAGGAACGTTACCATGAACCCCCTGACAACCCCAACTAGTCACAGACATAGATTTCCAATCTAATACCGGATTATGCACCTGTAACCATGGGAAACCCAGCACAATAGCATCATGCAAATTATGCAACACCAGAAAACGACAATCTTGCTGATGGGCTGGGGCCATGCACATGGTCAGCTGTGTCCAAAACTGAGGTTTATTTTTAGCCAACGGTGTAGCATCAATGCCCCTCAAAGGAATAGGACTCTGCAAAGGCTGCAAGGGGAAACCACAACGTCTGGCAAATTCTAAATCCATTAAGTTTAGAGCGGCGCCTGAATCCACAAATGCCATGACAGAAAATGACGATAATGAGCAGATCAGGGTCACAGACAACAGAAATTTAGGTTGTACAGTACTGATAGTAACAGAACTAGCGATTCTCTTGGTACGCTTAGGGCAATCAGAAATAACATGAGCAGAATCGCCGCAGTAAAAACACAACCTATTCTGACATCTGAATCCTTGTCGTTCAGCTCTAGACACAATCCTATCACACTGCATAGGCTCAGGACTCCGCTCGGAAGACAATGCCATAGTGTGCACAACTCTGCGCTCCACAAGCGTCGATCAATCTGAATGGCCAGAGACATAGAATCACTCAGACCAGCAGGCGTGGGGAACCCCACCATAACATCTTTAACGGATTCAGAAAGACCCTTTCTGAAAATTGCAGCCAAGGCATCCTCATTCCATTGAGTCAGTACAGACCATTTTCTAAATTTCTGGCAATATGATTCTGCCGCTTCTTGACCTTGACACAGGGCCAACAAGGTCTTCTCAGCATGATCCACCGAATTAGGTTCGTCATACAATAACCCAAGCGCCTGAAAAAAGGTGTCAACATTAAGCAACGCCGGATTCCCAGGTTCCAGGGCAAATGCCCAATCCTGGGGGTCACCACGCAGCAGAGATATAACAATTTTAACCTGCTGGATGGGATCACCAGAGGAACGGGGTTTCAGAGCAAAAAACAGTTTACAGTTATTTTTAAAGCTCAAAAATTTGGACCTATCCCCAAAAAACAAATCAGGAGTTGGAATTCTAGGCTCTAAAACCGGAGTCTGAACGATATAATCGGAAACACCCTGTACTCTAGCAGCAAGTTGATCCACACGAGAAGCCAATCCCTGAACATCCATACCAGCGCCGAACTCCTGTACCACCCAGAGGTAAAGAGGGAAGGAAAAAAAAACACAACAGACTACAGAAAAAAAAATGGCTCAGCACTTTCCTTCCCTTCTTCTGAGATGCGGTTAACTCATTGTTGGCCAGTTGTACTGTTATGATCTGGTGGCCTAAGAGCAGCATGAGACGTACTCTGGAGAAGGTGGTACCTGTACTGACCGCAGACCCTGAACTTAACACCGCAACTAGAAGTAGCCGTGGAATGTACCTAGCGCTCCCTAGACATCTCGACACAGCCGGAGGACTAATTACCACTAGAGATAGAAAAGGGAAAGCTATCTTGCCTCAGAGAAAATCCCCAAAGGATAGACAGCCCCCCACAAATATTGACTGTGAGAGGAGAGGGAAATAACATACGCAGGCTGAAATCAGATTCTAGCAAGGAGGCCACTTCTAGCTAAATAGAAAGGATAGGACAGAGTATTATGCGGTCAGTATTAAAACACTAGAAAATATCCACCACAGAAAATACAAAATCTCCACAGCTAACTAAAGATATGGAGGGTATATCTGCATCTCCAGAGATACCAGCTTGGCTAAACAAATTCTTATACAGATCAAGCTGGACAAGACAAAAACATGGAAAAGAGCTGAACAATAAGGCCACAGCATGTGGACAGCAAAAATCAAGGCCAGAACTTATCTTTGTTGAAATGAACAGCAAAGCAGGAGAGACCAGGCAAAGATGTGAATCCTCCAGGAACAATGGACAACTGGCACTGACTAAAGGGTCAAGCAAGACTAAATAGCCCAGTCAGAATGGCAAAAAGTGAACACACCTGATAACTGCTGTGATTCAGAGACAGCAGCGCTACCACTTACAACCACCGGAGGGAGCCCAAGAGCAGAATTCACAACAGTTAGGGGTGTGTTGGGGTTAAAGTTGTGGTTAGGGTTGGGGTTAGGGTTGGGATTAGGGTTAGGGTTGTGGTTAGGGGTGTGTTGGGGTTAGTGTTGGAGTTAGAATTGAGGGGTTTCCACTGTTTAGGCACATCAGGGGTCTCCAAACGCAACATGGCGCCACCATTGATTCCAGCCAATCTTGCGTTCAAAAAGTCAAATGGTGCTTTCTCCCTTCCGAGCCCCGACGTGCGCCCAAACAGTGGTTTACCCCCACATATGGGGTACCAGCATACTCAGGACAAACTGGACAACTTTTGGGGTCCAATTTCTCCTGTTACCCTTGGGAAAATAAAAAATTGTGGGCTAAAAAATCATTTTTGAGAAAAGAAAAATTATTTTTTATTTTCATGGCTCTGCGTTATAAACTTCTGTGAAGCACTTGGGGGTTTAAAGTGCTCACTATGCATCTAGATAAGTTCCGTGGGGGGTCTAGTTTCCAAAATGGGGTCCCTTGTGGGGAAGCTCCAATGTTTAGGCACACTGGGGCTCTCCAAACGCGACATGGTGTCCGCTAAAGATTGGAGCCAATTTTTCATTCAAAAAGTCAAATGGCGCTCCTTCCCTTCCGAGCGCTGCCGTGCACCCAAACAGTGGTTTACCCCCAAATGTGAGGTATCAGCGTACTCAGGACAAATTGGACAACAACGTTCGTGGTCCAGTTTCTCCTTTTACGCTTGGGAAAGTAAAAAAATTGTTGCTAAAAGATCATTTTTGTGACTAAAAAGTTAAATGTTAATTTTTTCCTTCCATGTTGCTTTTGCTGCTGTGAAACACCTGAAGGGTTAATAAACTTCTTGAATGTGGTTTTGAGCACCTTGAGGGGTGCAGTTTTTAGAATGTTGTCACTTTCGGGTATTTTCAGCCATATAGAACCCTCAAACTGACTTCAAATGTGAGGTGGTCCGTAAAAAAAATGGTTTTGTAAATTTCGTAAAAATGAGAAATCACTGGTCAAATTTTAACCCTTTTAACTTCCTAGCAAAAAAAAATGTTGTTTCCAAAATTGTGCTGATGTAAAGTAGAGATGTGGGAAATGTTATTTATTAACTATTTTGTGTCACATAACTCTTAACAGAATAAAAATTCAAAATGTGAAAATAGCGAAATTTTCAAAATTTTTGCCAAATTTCCGTTTTTTTCACAAATAAACTCAGAAATTATCGACCTAAATTTACCACTAACATGAAGCCCAATATGTCACGAAAAAACAGTCTCAGAATCGATAGGATCCGTTGAAGCGTTCCTGAGTTATTACCTCACAAAGGGACACTGGTCAGAATTGCAAAAAACGGCCAGGTCATTAAGGTCAAAATAAGCTGGGTCATGAAGGGGTTAAAGGTGTCCAGGTTTGGGATTCAAGTCTAGCCACACTATGTGACTGCAGACTTCTAAATCCTCAGAGCGCACAGTGCGCTCTGTCAGGACTCTGCAGGAGTGGGTGGACGTGTGACCGTAAGTAGGTAATTTGCACACATGCCAACTAGACGTGTGCGGCCTCTCTTCACAAATGAATTGTACGAAGCTGGACACGACTAGTCAGAATGTGACCAGAAGTATACAAATCACATACCTGGCTCAGATGACCGCCCACTGCCGGCAATGGAGAATCCTGACAGTGCGCATTGTGCGCGTTAAGGATTCACAGGTATGCAGTCACATAGAATTACTTATTACATTTCCGTTACTAAAAAGGAAACACGCGTTTCTGGCATGTTAGCACCTTTAGTCATGAAAGTTTGAATGCTCAACAAATATGGATGTTCCATCTTCATCCCATGCAGAGTTGGAAGTTTTTCCATTTCTTCATCTTTTGTGTAACATTTACAGGTCTATCCAGCCTGCGATTTCCATAATTCCACCACTTTTTCCCTCTTGGTGTTTCCCTTCATTCGTTACTGAGAAATCAGCATTTGTATTGATATGTAAATGGCTATGGTAGAACTGAAGCCTCCGTCACTCCAGCTCTTCCCCACTGACTCATGCCGCTTGACTGACTGCTCCTGTGTATCAAGCTGGAGGAGATGGTGCAGGGTGGGGAAGAGAGCTGCAGTTCGGGGCCCAATTTTCTAAAAGCGGACAACCGCTTTCTATTCACAGAGCGATGACTGAAACTGTGCCGACATCACCCCTGTGAATGAAAGACCGAGCCTGCCGGGGGGAATAAAGTCCATTTCCTCCTGGCAGCGGGGCTCTCAGTGCTGTGGCCACATGTGACACAACACTGCAGATTAATCCTACAACTGCAGGTCAATGCAGTGTTCCCTTTAAATGTGAAATCATCTCGTTGTTCTCTCACAGCACAAGGTGTGGTGCAATGCACAAGAAATAGGGAAAGTTCATCGAAATTCACGCCGTCATGGGGAACAGCCATACTATAGAAGTACAAAATGTGCACAGTGATGGGTTTTTGCTTAAGAAGCATATAACGTTTCTGGAGCAAATTAGGAAGGATTGTGAATCGCTTCACTTGGAGAATCTAAAGGTAAACGGGTTTTGCAGCAGAAAGATAAAGTGTCGGCTTGTGCAATTAAAAGCAGTGGTAAATGAATTAAGGGTTAATGGCGTTTTTTGCTAACTCATTTGATAGCAGCATAATGTAGAGGCAGAGACCCTGATTCCAGGGACATATCACTTGCATTGCTGGCTGTTGGAGTTTTGATAAAATATCAGTTTTTTCTGCTGCGGATCTAGCAGTGCTGTAAATGCTGAGCTCTGTATAACCCCGCCCACACCACTGATTGGTAGTTGTCTGTTTATACTGCGCATAGACAGAAAGCTACCAATCAGTGGTGGGGGTGGGGTTACACTGCAGGTGGACTACATGGCATGTGTCAGCTAGTCCTCTACTGATAATCCCCTGCTGATAAAACACTGATTTTATTGAAACAATAAAACAGCCTAGTAAGTGACACATTGCTGGAATCAGGGTCTCTGTACTGAGCATAGCACAGTGTATCAGTAGCCTGGGTTGCTTTTTGTATCTAATCCTTCCTACTGCTGTATGTACAGAGGCTCTTTCTACTTTCACTTGTGAAAAGTTAGACAATGTTGTCTAAAGAAAAAATGGATCCGTCGATGGAAAAAAGAAGAAATGAAGTGCAAGGAGGAAAGCCATTCAACCCATTCCAATTAGATGAAGCAGAACCTGCCTTTGACAGCTACAAGGTACGAGGCAACATGATTAATCGATAGAAAGCACACCGGACCCAGACGCCTGTCTGCCCTCCGCTCACAATGACTCGCCGAGGCGGACATAGCCTTCATCTTTGTTAAAGGGGTGTTAGTGTAGAAAACCCATTGTATATGAAGAATTCTAAGCTCGTACGCGGGAGGTTCAGAGACCTCTATCATGGTCCGAGCAAAGACGTCTCTCTAGAAGAGGATCCCATCTGCCATGTTATAGTCAACCAGCCGATGCAAAGTGCTCGGTGTAATCATTAATTTGCCCCATGATGGCGCTGCAATAACATTGAGATTATTTTTTTTAATGAACGTAATGTCATGGGGTTCTTGGGATCTTCTAGAAAGTAAGGACTTTTCCAAGCAAAAAAACTCCATCAAATGAAGCAAGAAGTTCATTATGGGCAGTGGGCACAGAGGGCATCCTGGGTGGTAGAGGCTGTAACTGTTCGTATGACAAGACTTTTTGTTGTTGGATATGTGGAAAATGAGGCAGTAAGAAGGCAAATAGATGGTAGAATTGATTATTAAAAGGCAGAGAGAGAAAAGAAACATAATAGGGGGGGAGGGGGGGGGATAGGCGTTCAGTAGAAAATAAAAATGGGCCCCCAAATAGTAGGTACCAGAAAGATAGCAAAAATCCAAATTTTGTGAGCCTTTTTGTTTAAAAAAAAATGTATCTTGAATACTACTGAACCATTAGATTTATTAAAAAAGTAAATATTACGATACGATAAACTTTATTGATCCAGAGGTTAATATTTCTAATAATGTCAAACATGAAAAATTATTAGCCCCCTCGACCCTAAAAGCTGTAGACACCTTTTTGATGAAAATTTGAACTCGCCCTTTTTGTCGAATTTCAATTCCGATGCATTACCAGAACTTTACCGGCTACTGCACTTTTACTTATTACTATTTCTCAATCATTTAGATGTATCTTGGCTCTCGTTTTAGATAAATTCAGTGGTCTAACTAAGCCTGGGGGGAAGTCCCACAAAGTCCCATATTAAAAGACTTATTAAACACCTGTGATAGTTGGAAGCCACAGACTTTAGGTTACAACACTGGATAAAGTTCAACTAATCTCATGTTATATTCTTGATTCTTTCAAGTTGCCCAGTTCTTTATGGAGGACCTGTTACCAGGAGAAGGGGGCAATTTTTGTTCTTCATTCCCACTGCTTAATTAAAATACAGTCCCAGAGATTTGATCTTTTCTTTATGGTGGATTTTAATGAAGAAAAAAAATGGAATAATCCGGGAAGCAACAGGAATAAAATCAAAGCAAAAACTGGGCCCTTCTGACCTGATGACAGATCCTCTCTAAAAGATTAAAGATTTCGGGTATGTGCACATGTTAAAGTGCTGCAGAAATTTCTGCACCCTTTCAGCAGCTCTTGGCAGGAAAAAAAAGCAGTGTAAAATGTGCCATTTGGTTGGGTTTTTTACATGTATTTTTGTAAATACTACAAATCTGCATGTAAAAATTAAGCAACGTGTGCATGAGACTTCAGGAATCTCCTTCACTGCTGGAACAAAGAAATCCTAGACGTTTTGTGACAAAACGGTGCAGAAAAATAAGCGACAAAGATGCAACATGTGCACAGACCTGAAAGGTAACTGAAAGATAGGTGGTGTCCCCTGCAGCGCCATCACACGGTAAATAAAGCATTAATTTACCCCAACAGACTAATTAAAATTATTTACTCCTCTTAAATGTTATGCTGCAATTTTTGCAGCATTGTGCAATTTCTCATTACTTTCCATGGGTAAAAAATTGAAATGCTGCAAATTTTAACAAATTCTGCAGTGCTCTTCAGTCAGGATAAAAAAAAAAAAAAAGTTTGTGTATGAGATTTCTGAAATCTCATTGTTTTGCTGGTTCTATACAATGTATCTCTTTTTCCACCTAAAACCCCACCCCACAAAAATGCGCCATATGAACATACCCTAAGGGTAGCAAAACATCTTCGCTACCACCATGATTTACTGTTGGTATGCCATATCTGTGTCATCAAGAGAGGGCCAATGTAATTATATATTGTTTTCAGACTCATATAATTTTCCCTTATCCAATGGATAGGGCATAACTTGATCTTTGGTGACTCACCCTTTTACGTTTTATAGAGACAGCAGAAAATCAAATCATAAATCATAAAACAGATAGATGAGTCATCAAAACAAAGTGAGTTATTATGGAGGACTTCAACCTCCCCTGATATATTTCTAAAGTGGAAACCTGCAGGTCCAGCAAAAGAAGCAAGCTTTTGACAAAAATAAAAGCCAACTAGCATTCATTACTTGATGCAGGACCGAACAGGAGAGTAGGGGTCACTTTTAGACTAAATTTTGACAGGCCGGGCTGAGCTCCATAGTAGATCCAGCACGGCAACTATCGGCAAACCCCGGCCGCTATGGTAACCCATTTGCACCCTGCAGTCGGCAGTTTACATGCTGCATACAGAAACTATAAAAGTCTGTAACTTCAACCTCCTTTTGTTGAAATTACAAGACCCTCTACAGATGTCTTGATTTATGTGAAGGAGACTAGTGATGCTTAGGGATCGCGTGACATAATGTCATGTGATCTCCTGGAAAGACAGCACCAACACTGCTGGAACAGCGCCAGCACCAGAGGTGAGTAAAAGTTCCTATTTTATTAGAGGGAAACATGGGGATTGAGAGGGGTTATTATCTGAGTAGGATTATGCACTGTTAGGAAACTAGATGTACAGCGACCAAGGTTATTAACGGGGGGTCTGCAATACCAAGGCAGCTTACCCAACTTGGGGTTATTCAGTTTGGTAAAAGGCTGCTTAGGTGGTGCTTACACAATGATTTTGCAATGTGGTTTATTATTTTGTGATTTTCAAAAAACGCAGCTGATTTAACAGCATTTTTGGGAAAACCACGACCAAAAAATGCATAAAGAACATATTGTGTGAACACAGAGTTGGGGATTTATTAAATCTCTCCAGCCGGCTTGTCAGTCTTTAGAGACGTCGAGGGAGTGCACAATAAAAGTAACAAGTAGTAAAGTAAAGCGATCAGGGACAACATACCGAGCATACGTCAGTGTTGACAACCGGCGAATGCTCAATGGGGCAGGGACTAGCCCAGCCCCTGAAAGGGTCGCCTGTTTAGGGGTGGGGACAGCAGCTGCTGCCGTCACCACTGCTTCGGCCCTCTGATGACGTCTCCGATGTATGCTGAGATACTAAAACGAAACCTCATCGGAAGTAAGAAAAAAACACACAGGAAGTTAGAGGGGGAAGGGTAGGACATTTTTAATTGAACAATGCTTAGTTTTTTACTTTAGAGAATCCTTACATTTCAGTTAGTTTTCAGATAACCTATTTTAAAGGGAACCTGACGGCTGAAAAAAACACTATTAGCCTGCAAATATGGGGTTAATCTGCAGGTTAATGGCTTTATTAATCGTGCTGGTGCCTGCAGTTAGTTGAACCCTGCCGGGAGAAAATGAACTTTATACCCCCACCCCGGTAACGTTCTTTTTTCAATCACAGGGGCGGTGTCGGTGCGTGTTTGTCTCTGCTCTAAGTGTAGAGAGCGACTACTGTAACAGCACCCTGGACCTGACTGGTTCTACATTGGGGGCTGGCTGTCAGTCAAGGCCGGCTGTCAGTCAAGGCAGGGGGTGCAGTTACATCCGCCCATTTATATACTCGGAGCGGTCACTGAAGCAGCACCAGCACCGCTCCTGTGGCTGCAACCCGAATTCTGCCGGGAGGAATAAAGTGCATTTTCTCCCGGCAGCGTTCAGCTAAGTGCCGACACTGGGTAGTTTAATAATGCTATTCACCTGCAGATTAACCCCATATTTGCAGGTTAATCTTGTTTTTTTCTGGTGACAGGTTCCCTTTAAATCTTATTTCAGCCATATTACTCACTAGTTGTTGATTTGCCATTCCAGCCTCTACACATCTGAGAAGACTTTGCTGGTAATTTCTTATACTGTCTACGGGCTGAGAAAGGGGCAGGATGCAGCATGAGGAAAATGGTAGTGGGTGATGGACCCACCCAACAGTTACCCTCGTGAAAAGCCGGGTTCACCCAATGTCTGGAGCTTTATTTCTGTCAGGTGGGCTTCTGATTCCAGAGGAGCTATAGACCTCACTTAGGCCAAATAAATATGCTACTTTGGACTTGTAGACCCTTTTTCTGGCGGTGTCCATCTCTTTACACCAGACCCAATAGTGCAGTATTAGTGCTAATATGTCCGGCTTACAAGATGGACAACGGATGTAGTCCAAAGTCGTCTCATTAAAGTTTATAGCTCTGTTGGAGGCTCAGCTGAATATGCGCATATTCCTCACTGTAATGAGCGGTCCCACGTGACCGCTCACACAGGACAAGGGGCCAGCGCTGAGAGGACAGAGGAGACATCGCGGGAGCTGGGTGAGTATTTCTTCTGCAAGGGGCCGGGCGGCGCACTGGGGGTGGGAGGCGGGGGTCACATGCAAACTTTATTTTTCACAAAAAATAACAAAAACTTGATCTTTCATCTCTTCTCTCCTGCGGGGGAGAAGAGATGAATGCCGCCTTCAGCACCACACAGGGGGGACAGCGCTTACTGTAGCGCTGTCTCTCCTGCGGGCGGTACGTGCACACGGAGGAGAGTGCACAGTGTTCTCGGTGTGCACGTGTGCAGGACGTATTGCTGTACATGCTGCCTGAAAAAAACGGACATGTCTACGTGTTTTGCACACGGACATAAAGTCCATGTGAAAACACGCACATGTGCAGAAACACATAGATTCTAATGTGTCTACGTGTGTCAGTGTCTATGGTACGTGAGAAAACTGTCACTAAACGTACCGGAGACACTGACCTGTGAAAGAGGCCTAAGAAGCGATCAAAACGTCACATCTCAATAAAAACTTAATCAACCGAAAAATATAAAATTTACGTTTTTTTTTTTGCAAACTTCTGATTTCTTTTTCACTACTAAAATAGTTTAAAAAAACAACAAAAACAAAACTGGACCTTTTGGTATCGCTGTAATCCCACTGATGAGCTGTAAAAGCAATTTCCAAAACACAATGTCAGAATTGCTTCTTTAATATATATACTAGATGTTTCCAGTCAGCTAACGCTCAGCACGCTCATTGCTATCTAATTAACGCTACTGGTGATTAAACTAAAGTAAATAATGACAACATTCAATAGCGCTTACGCAGGTGGTAAATTAACTTAAAATGAAGTTAATAACAATAATTGTGACAATGTGGTGGTGGGGATTATGTGTGGTAATGTGGGGGGGCGGGATTGTGTGTGGTGATGTGGGGGGCGGGATTATGTGTGGTGATGTGGTGGGGGCGGAGCTACTGTGCAGGGGGCGGGATTAGCGAGTAATCACGATGCCTCTTATATACAGTATATAGATAGATATATGTATAGATATATAAAAGCTCAGAAAAAGAGGCAGCACTCCATTTCTTCTGTGAAAATGTGGAAGATTTAATCAACCCACTTCTCTGGGCGACGTTTCGGGCTCCATCTGAGCCTTTCTCAAGCCTTGAGAAAGGCTCAGATGTAGTCGAACCATCGCCCAGAGAAGTGGGTTGATTAAATCTTCCACATTTTCACAGAAGAAATGGAGTGCTGCCTCTTTTTCTGAGCTTTTATAAACTTGGTGCAATCGTTGGACTTGTTGCCTGGGGCCTTGCACCCTTAGATAAGTAGAAGTGTTGTGCTGTTCCCTTTTTTTGCTGTGTATATATATATATATATATATATATATATATATATATATATATATATATATATATATATATATATATATATATATATATATATATATATATATATATATTAATAATTTCTCCCTTCTTGGAATTTTTTTTTCCCCCATTTTGTGGGAAATTGAATAGTGTCATTCAGAAGTACAACCGATCCTGCAAAATAACCGGCCCTCATATGTCTGTGTGGATGGAAAAATACATAAGTTATGGGCGTAAGAAAAAAGGGAGAAAAACAGGAATTGACCGCTCTGTGAAGTTTCCCGTCTGCAGAACTGTGCTGTGAATTGCCATTAATATTTTGCTAGAGTTCCCATGCCGTCCTATAGATCTTTATATAATGCAGTGTTGTGTTTCTGCATTATTCCTCTGGTGCCTTCACTCTTTAATGATAATATTTTATTTCTGTCCGTCAGGAATACATTGCAGACCTCTACACCCACTTCCTGGAGATCAGCCTCGAGGCTCACATGTACGCTTCCCAATGGTTTCTGACCCTCTTTACAGCCAAGTTCCCGCTCTACATGGTCTTCCACATCATCGACTTGCTCCTGTGCGAGGTTTGTACAACCCACCGTCCTGCTGAATCCTTAATTGCAGATTTGCACACAGATCCTGCGTCTCATACGCCGCTAATGGGATAAATGCAGGATATGTAGAGATGTGGGGTATTTGGGTTACAGTGACCCATTGGCCTGATGTGCGAGCCTGCACTGCCCCCTGCTGGTGACATGATTTATAGCCTTTCTCGGGAGTCCCGTCTTCAGCCACATTGCAATAACCATCCAGTATTATACACTGTTATGACGCCCAGTAACAAGCGCTCTAGAATCTTACAAAAAAAGTCTGCAGATTTTGCAAATGTTACGATTCATCAGTATCCCCGTGCATGGGGAATCGGCATTAAGCAGCTAAGCAAAAAAAAAAAAAAAGAGAGAAGCCCACTAAGGCCTCATTCATTTTTATATTTTTAACATACAAAAAAAAAATTAGTGCGGTATCCATTATTCTCGTATAAAGGAAAACACATTTTTAAATCCTCTTTTTCCCATTAAATAGTAAAACCGACAGCTCATGGATTGCACATAAATGGCGCTGGTGTGCTTTCCATTTTTTATTATGGGCCAGTTGGTTTGAGTGGGTGACTTTGCTCGAAGACCAACAAGTCTTGTGTTTTGTTTTGGGTTTTTTGCGGTCATTCGGTCCAAAAAAATTCTTTGCTAGGTGAACAGACACTGCTCATCATTGAAATTGCATCATCAAAAAGGAAACGTCATTTACGCAAAATTCTGGAAATCACTTGATGGATAGACACGTCAATTGATTAAAAGGAAAACTTTTACAAAACATCTGGATTTATTCAGTATGGAGTATGAGCGCCACATGCAGGAAGCCCCGCATTTAGCTGTCTTGTCTCCTATTAATGGTCGTCTGAGGAAGGTTGTGCCGCTTAATGCACTTGGGCAAATCATCAAGATCCGCTGCTGGCAGCTCCTTTTGCAATTGCTGATTAATGACGTCCCATTTGTGCTAAGTGCGGGTCCCCATTCACTTCTATTGGGTTTGGATTTGTGGTCAAGTTCGGTCCTGAATTAAACTTTTAACTGTAGCTTTGTCAAACCCGCCGAGCATCCACTGGTCCGCTCATCCCTACTCTTAATACATCTCATTATTGTTTGCCTTTTTTGCTGCTGCATCACACTGCTGACTCATGTGCAGTCTGTGATCTATTACTATACCCAAGTTGTTTTCACACGTGCTGTTGCTTAGTTCTATTCCTCTCATTCTATAGATGTCATTTTCGTTTTTCTTGCCCAGATGTAGAATCTTGCATTTCTGTTAGAATACATATTATTCAAGCTTATCTAGATCCTTCTGAATCCTTTCTCTGTCTTCTCTAGTGTTAGCTATCCCTCCTAGCTTTTTACATCATCTGAAAATTTGATCAGTTTACCTTCAGTTCCCTTATCTAGATCATTTCTAAAAATGTTGAACACTGGGCCAGAATTTTATCTGCCGAGAAAAAGTTGTTTGCCAGAGTACAGATTACAAATTATTCAGCTTGTCCTGCTGAAACTGTGTGTAGTCCTGTGATTCCTCAAGTCTTTATCAGATTTCCAGAGCCGCTGTGGCCAATGATTGGCTGCAGTGGTCACGTCTTCTGTAGTGGTGATGTCATCAGTGCAGCTTGTAAATAACGAGAGCAGCAGCGGAGAGGCAGCGCTGGAGCAAAGCTTGATATGTATGTAAAGCTCTGTTGGTTAATTTAGGGAAGAGGAAACTGATAATGGTCGTATTCCTGAAAAATCCAAATTTTTCTTAATATTCAAATGATCTGTTAAGATCTATGGGTCGGACGTAGATCTCCCTGAGAATCTGTCGAGTAATAATTTTGCCCTTTTACATTTTAGATTAGTCAGAAAAAGCTCAAAAAATACGAACGTGAATATCAAATGATGAGAGAGCAGCAAGCACAACAGGAAGACCCGGTCAAAAGGTTTGAGGTGAGTAATATTATGTTTTATATTGGTTTTCTTCTTTTTGCGCCTATTTAACCCCCCTGTTAATTGTACTTTTACACTCATGAACCACAGTGTGATTACCTTATTAATATGCAGGAAAGCCTCAATCAGTCCTCGGGGGTTGGATACATTTTCCAGAGCCCTAAGATTTGAGCAGCAGCTCAACGTGGACACGCTGTAGGAAAAATATATAACTTTTTTTTTAGAATGTTATATTTAATTTGTGTCAAATGCTTATTTGTTTCCAATAAAGGAACGTTAAAAAAATAAAAATAAAAAGTTCCCGCTCTTCCTACTTTCATTTTTTTCTGTTTTTTTTCTTTGATCCGATTCTGTCTCATTACAGTCTCCTCCATGTTTCTCATGGAGTGTAAAGCCCCCCGCCCCGTACACATTAGACAACTGTCGGCCGAGCCCACCGATATCGACAGGCTTGGTTGATGGTCTAAAGGGTATGGAGGCACCAGAGAACTGATGATTGGGAGAGATGTCCATAAGGTAAGTCCGGTTTTGGACTGCCGATAGCATTGTTCTCACAGAGTTAATCCAGCAGCCGACGTGTTCTCATACAGAACACAGGATTGCTTGGCCGAGCGGGCGCTCCTGTGCATGGGAGAGTTGGCTATCGGCCGCAGCATCATTCAGCTGACATCCATCTTGTCAAATGGCTGCAGCAGGAGCCTCCCCCCTTCCGTGTGTGCCATAGAATAGATTTCAACCCCCTTAGCTAAGGTAAGGGGCTTCAGTTAGACAAAAGACAAAGATGGAACTGATTTGCAGTACATTAACCCCTAGTTCTCTGCAAGATTTCTACCATTGGGCTTTTCCAGGATCCTGCAGAAAATGCTGCAGACTAAACTTTACTACCTTTAAGTTTTACGTATTTAAGAAGAAAATCAGTTTGTCTGCTGTTGTAACCATCGGATGTGAATCTATAGTACGAGTCGATGAATTGGCCTAATAGAAGGTCCTGTCACTATATACCCTGTTTCTATAGGCACTAATTAAATCTGATCTGCATGTTACTTACTCCACAGCTCCGTGACTGGGGCGGTTAATATGTACCCTTGGCTTCTAGCTAATGTTTCTTCAGGTTAACTCCAAAGCTTGGTAACACTTGGATTAATCTTTTTTACCTGGAAAGCCTCCGTGTGCAAGGGAGACAAGACCTACAAGATATACCTGTACATATACCTTTTTTTTTTCTCTTTAGCGTGAAAACAGACGACTCCAAGAGGCAAATATGAGGCTGGAGCAGGAAAATGATGACTTGGCTCATGAACTGGTTACCAGTAAGATCGCCCTGCGGAAGGACTTGGATAATGTAAGTAATGGCTTTATCTGTGTGACCAGCCAGATGACACCTGTATATATCCCTTCCAATATAGAAATGTTATTGCACAGTAGACATATTGGTCTAATGATTTGTAACCTATAGACCAATATTCTATATAACATTTTTTGGTCCAAGGGCCACAATGTCATACTGAACCAATCCAAAGGGCCAAAAAAAATTGTAAAGGGGTACTTACATGAATACATCACCATAACCACCATCAATACATTAATACATCACCAGAACCAAGTTTTCAGTGTTTGAGAAGGATTTGAAGACATTCTGCACAGGTTCTGTTCCAAAAAACGAGTGTGAACATATGCTAACTTACACTGAGTTTTTGGAATCCTCATTATAATTTCAAAACTGTTTGTTTTGAGGATTTTTAAGTTTTAACATAGCCATCAAGCACGTTTTATATTGTACAAGATCAGAGCTACCGTCAGTACATGAATGCAGCACCAAATTCTCCCTTAATACATGAAGAAATCACCAAGCTTAGTACAGCGATCTATTGCAATATCAGGTCAGCCCCATATATACCGTATTTTTCGGACTATAAGACGCACCGTACTATAAGACGCACCCCAAATTTGGGGTGAAAATTGCAGAAAAAAAGATTTTTTTATAAGATGGGGGTCCGTCTTATTGTCCGAATTTAAGAACTCTTACCTGAGGGCTGGTGGTGGCAGAGCAGGGTCACAGGAGGCATGGTGTCGGCAGAGGTGGGGTGATGCTGAGGTGCGGTGGGCGGAACGGCGTGCACCTGAGCAGGGTCCCATCCTGCTTAGGTGGGCGACGCCATGGCCTGGTGTCCATGGGGAGGTTGCTGTGGCGGCGGCAGATGTGCGGTCACTTCCTCAGGTGGCGGCGGCCAGGGTCCCTTCCACATTTGAGGTGACGCCACAGCAGTAGTGAAGGAGAGCAGCAGAGCTGGGTGAGTCACGGTTTTCCTGGTGGCGGCAGGCTTACTGGCATTGTGGCGGCGACAGAGGTGCGGGGATGATGTGGCGCGGTGAGCTGTATGGCGTGAGCAGGGTCCCGTCCATATTTGAGGTGAATCCGCGGCCCGGTATTGATGGAGAGCAGCAGAGCTGGGTGAGTTAAGGATTTTTCCGGTGGCGGCGGCCATCTTGCTGAGGCCGCGGGTGCGCAGAATCACTACTCTGCGTCCCAGGGCTTCAGGAAAATGGCCGCAGGAGGCCGCGCGTGTGCAGATGGAGATCGCGGCGACCATTTTCCTGAAGCCCATATCTCAATCTGCGAACTCGGCTTAAGGAAAATGGCCGCCGCGATCTACATCTGCGCACGCGCGGCCTCCCGCGGCCATTTTCCTGAAGCCCTGGGACGCAGAGTAGTGAATCTGCGCACGTGCGGCCTCAGCAAGATGGCCGCCGCCACCGGAAAATACCGCAACTCACCCTGCTCTGCTGCTCTCCATCAATACCGGGCCGCGGATTCACCTCAAATGTGGACGGGACCCTGCTCACGCCATACAGCTCACCGCGCCACATCATCCCCGCACCTCTGTCGCCGCCACAATGCCGGTAAGTCTGCATTCCAAATATAAGACGCACCCCCCCATTTTCCTCACAATTTTTTTGGGGGAAAAAGTGCGTCTTATATTCGGAAAAATACGGTAATTGTATCACATGAACCTACAACTCCCAGTATGTCTTTACTTTAACCCCTTTACCCCCAAGGGTGGTTTGCATGTTAATGACCAGGCCAATTTTTACAATTTTGGCCACTGTCCCTTTATGAGGAACGCTTCAACGGATCCCGGTGATTCTGACATTGTTTTCTCATGACATATTGTACTTCATGATTGTGGTAAAATTTCTTTGATATTACCTGCGTTTATTTGTGAAAAAAATGTAAATTTGGCAAAAATTTAGAAAGTTTTGCTATTTTCCAACTTTGAATTTTTATGCCCTTAAATCACAGAGATATGTCACACAAAATACTTAATAAGTAACATTTCCCACATGTATACATTACATCAGCACAATTTTGGAATCAACATTTTTTTTTTGTTAGGGAGTTATAAGGGTTAAAAGTTGACCAGCAATTTCTCATTTTTACACCACCATATTTTTTTTAGGGACCACATCTCATTTGAAGTCATTTTGAGGGGTCTATATGATAGAAAATACTCAAGTGTGACACCATTCTAAAAACTGCACCCCTCAAGGTGCTCAAAACCACATTCAAGAAGTTTATTAACCATTCAGGTGTTTCACAGGAATTTTTGGAATGCTTAATAAAAAAATGAATATTTAACTTTTTTTCACAAAAAATTTACTTCAGCTCCATTTTGTTTTATTTTACCAAGGGTAACAGGAGAAAATTGACCACAAAAGTTGTACAATTTGTCCTGAGTACACCGATAACCCATATGTGGGGGTAAACCACTGTTTGGGCGCATGGCAGAGCTCAGAAGGGAAGGAGCGCCATTTGACTTTTCAGTGCAAAATTGACTGGAATTGAGATGGGACGCCTTGTTGCGTTTAGAGAGCCACTGATGTGCCTAAACATTGAAACCCCCCACAAGTGACACCATTTTGGAAAGTAGACCCCCTAAGAAACTCATCTAGATGTGTTGTGAGAGCTTTGAACCCCCAAGTGTTTCACTACAGTTTATAACGCAGAGCCGTGAAAATAAAAAATCCTTTTTTTTCCCACAAAAATTATTTTTTAGCCCCCAGTTTTGTATTTTCCCATGGATAACAGGAGAAATTGGACCCCAAAAGTTGTTGTCCAATGTGTCCTGAGTACGCTGATACCCCATATGTTGGGGTAAACCCCAGTTTGAGCGCTCGGGAGAGCTCGGAAGGGAAGGAGCACTGTTTTACTTTTTCAACGCAGAATTGGCTGGAATTGAGATCAGACGCCATGTCGCGTTTGGAGAGCCCCTGATGTACCTAAACAGTGGAAACCCCCCTATTATAACTGAAACCCTAATCCAAACACACCCCTAACCCTAATCCCAACGGTAACCCTAACCACACCCCTAACCCTGACACACCCCTAACCCTAATCCCAACCCTATTCCCAACAGTAAATGTAATCCAAACCCTAACTTTAGCCCCAACCCTAACCCTAACTTTAGCCCCAATCCTAACTGTAGCCTTAACCCTAGCCCCAACCCTAGCCCTAACCCTAATGGGAAAATGGAAATAAATACCTTTTTTTAATTTTTCACCAAAAAAACTAAGGGGGTGATGAAGGGGGGTTTGATTTACTTTTATAGCGGGTTTTTTTAGCGGATTTTTATGATTGGCAGCCCTCACACACTAAAAGACGCTTTTTCTTGCGAAAAATATTTTTTGCGTTACCATATTTTGAGAGCTATAATTTTTTCATATTTTGGTCCACAGAGTCATGTGAGGTCTTGTTTTTTGCGGGACGAGTTGACGTTTTTATTGGTAACATTTTCTGGCACGTGACATTTTTTGATCGCTTTTTATTCCGATTTTTGAGAGGCCGAATGACCAAAAACCAGCTATTTATGTTTTGGCGCTTCCTCCTCTGCAGTGTACACCCCACCGACAGGAAGTAGGGTATTCAGTTTAGCTTAGTGTCAGTAGGAGGTGGACACGGGTCTTTCATTAGACCCTTATCTACCTCAATGTGCGTCGTTTCTTTTCAGATTTTCCGGAGGGATACAGGGTGAACAGTCACACCTGTAGTCCCACAAGGCGGACTATGAGTACGGCGTGTACTGCCACCCCGTATCCTCATAGATCCCTCTCCAGGACCAAGAGCCTAGCACACAAGCGTGCTTAGAAGTCCGGTCCTGGCTCCGTCCCCCACCCACTCGCCCACCAGAGCCTGTCGGTTGGAGGAGACGAGGACGTCCATCACAGCTCCCTGGACGACTCATTCCCCTCAGGTTAGTAGCGGACGACGTGGGATGTTTAGGTAAGTATTTTCCCTATATTCCCCAGATCTTTCCCTGCCCACCCTCACAGTGTGGGGGAATAGAAGTTCCTAAAGGCGCGCTGCACGACCCTCTATGGCGGCGCTGATCTTATTTTAATAGGGATCCCAGGGGCCTAGACGAGCTTATCTCGCGCGGTGGAGGGCCGCGCTTCCCCCTTACCTATTCATCCCTGCGGCCGCAATGTCACCCATTGCAGGGGCACCTCTTCCCCCTGCGGCTGCAACGCATGGCAGGCGGCCGTCCTGTGCCTGCGCAGCGGCCTTGGCAGGTTGCCGCGCTACTTCCTACGGGCTTCGGCGCTCCGAGGCGGCGTCTCCTCTATCCGGCGGCGCCGACCTCTAATTTAGGCCCCGGCTTCGGCCGGGGCCTACTTCGGCGCCGCGACTCTGGTAATTTCATTCCCTCTGGCGACTGGCAGGCGGCCGCGCTGCTCTGCGGCGCACTGCTCCGGGGCCGCGGTCTCTTTTCCGGCAGCGCCGGCCTCTAATTTACGTCCCGGCTTCTGCCGGGGCCTACTTCCGGTACCGCGCTCCTCCACTTCCGTTTTTTTCGGGCGGGCTTTTTCCTGCCCGACAATCTCGTTACTCCCCGCCCACCGCCGCCATCTTGGTGCTCCCGGGCCCATGACTTCTATGCCGCTGCTTGGCGCCACATCACAGCAGGGCGCACGTTCCAGCGCCCTTTCAGCGGTCATTCATCCAGACTGCAGCCGGGTCCTTTTTCTCCCAGCACAGGCGGGGTCCCCTGCATCCTCCTTAGGTTGCCGTCTCACCGCTGGTGCCCTGATGCCGGTCACAGCTACAGCCGGGAGCAGCCTACAGGACTCTACTATTACTGTCAGTAACGCTGCTATGCAGTCTATTACTCCCCTCTCCTGTTCCCCTAGCCTTCGGGCATCATTTAGTGTGTCTGCTCCCAGGCCTATCCTTTAAGGAGAGCGTCCCCGTCCTCCTGCTTCCTCTTGTCAGCTGCAGCAACTCCTTGTCCAGGAGTCCCTACCAAGGGTGAGACCGAGACCCATGATTACCCTGGGTGGGCTTTCCTTCTGTCTCAGTCTGGGGCGGACCTCACCAGGATGTCACGACTTCGTGTCCGTGACTGACCGCAATTGCTAGTGGGTCACAGGATTCTCCGTCCAGCCTTGTTCAACTCAGGCCACAAGAAGGGATACAGGGTGATCAGTCACACCTGTAATCCCACATTATGGACTATGAGTACGGCATGTACCGCCACCCCGTATCCTCATTGTTCCGACAGCAGGACCATGATCCTAGCACACAAGCGTGCTTAGAGCTCCGGTCCCAGCTCCATTCCCCACCCACTCGCCCTCCAGAGCCTGTCGGTTGGAGGAGACGAGGACGTCCACCATCAGCCCCATGGACGTCTGACATCTTTCTTTCCCGCTCCATCTTGCCCTCTGGTCTGGAGCGGTGAGATCCCTCTTCCTGATCCTCCTCTCTCTCTAGAGAGAAACGGGCTTCCTTGGTCATGTTTGCAGAGGAAGTTTCAGATGCGATCAACCAGACCCTAAGCATCATGGATACCTCTACGGAACCCGCGGCATAGGCGGTTTTCGTTTAGACGGTCTAACCACCTTCCAAGGTCTTTGCCCCACACACTGAATTTGTAGTGGTACTTACCAGGGGAAATGCGAACCATACCAGATGCTTTCAGACAGGGAAGCATCTCGGCATCCTATATTCCTCCTCTCCTGAGCTCATCGCTAACTGGACTGATTCCTCGGCAATTCTGGACTCGTCAGTTCCCAGACTGTTTACCAACTTGGCATGGGTTCAAAGGATACAATTATAGATCCGCTGGATAGATTAGCCTTTGAAACGGCTGCTTCTACTTTGTGCCTTGGCCATTGCCTCTACCTGGGTCTCAGGGACCATAGATGGATGGACTAAACAGCCTTGTAAGAGCACCCCGGCTGCAGCTCCTCCCAGGGAGCTAGCTGTCCGGACGGACCAAATTTCCTACGCAGGGATATATTTGGTATCTGCCTCCCTAGATGCGCGGCTTGTGCAGCTCACACGTCCAGCAATATGGTGGCCATCTGACGCAGCAGGCGGACTTGTCTTCAGGAAGTCGCTTACTGGCCTCCCCTTCCAGGGGGCGTCTCTTTGGCTACACGCTGGAACAAATTATTAATGATGCCACGGGAGGCACGAGTTCCCTTTGTCCTTTCGCTGTTTTGTGGCTTCGGAAGATTCCTCTAGCTATCACAGACTGCGATCTCGTCTGGCTAGAGTAAAGGCTTCCTTTACGCCTATCCCTTCCCGGCGTTCCCGCAACTCCTATGGTTGGTCCACCAGGCCTAGACCTGGCAGCTCTTCCTCGGCATAACTGGTGCCAACGGCCCAGCGTTTCTTCCAGTTTGGGCGGGCATCTCCTGTCTTTTTTTCAGGGATGTTTGGCTGGCTTCGGTGGAGGACGCTTAGATCAGGGAGGTGGTATCCTCCAGATACAAGATACGGTTCGCTTCGCGGCTCGGAATTGCTTCTTTCTTTGTTCGGAGGTTATTGTTTCCATTCCACAGCAGGTACGCTTCACAGGTTTCTATTCAAACCTGCTTGTAGTGCCGTAGAAGAGCAGCGCTGTTCGACCCATTCTGTCTCTGAAGTTAGTCAACAGAAGGTTCCGCCTGCGGCATTTCAGGATGAAGTTTTTCTGTTCAGTCCTGGCTTCCATGGATCTACAGGAATTCCTGTGCTCCATGGATATCAAAGATGCTTTGCTCCATGTCCTGATTTTCCTTGAGGATCAGGGGCCTAGTGTTCATTCCATACCTTGAAGTCCTCCTTATCAAGCCTCAGGCCCAGAAGAGTCTGTCCATTGTCCTCGACTCCCGGTCCCGTTTCTGGTGGCTGGCCAACAGATCAAAGTCTTGTCTTGTTCCGAGTCAGCGTCTCGTCCTCTTAGGCATGTTGTTCGACACCGCCGGGGGTTTTTCTTCTTGAGAAGCGGGCAATTCTCCATACGGAGTTCGCTCTCTGCAGGGCCCTCGGCTGCCTCCCTTCCGTTCAGCTACGACGTTCCTGTGATGCATGGTGACAGCTCCGTAAGCGTTCTCTTTTGCGCTGTTCCACTTGAGACGAATTCAGCAGCCCATTCCTCAGTTGGACACGTCTGTACTGTCTCTGGATCCTCCAATTTGACCGATTCTAATAGCCTCTCAACTGGGGGCTGTCATCCCCTCTCGGCTGGGGGCGTTTTCTCACCATCCGTCATTGAAGGGGGCGTTGGTCGGAGCAAGAGTCTTCTCCGCCAATCGATACCCTTGAGATAGGGGCCTTTCTTCTATCCCTGAGTCTCTGGGAAAGGCTTCTCAGAGGTCTGCCAGTCAGAATCCAGACGTCCAATGCCTCAACTGTGGCTTATGTCAATCGCCAGGGAGGGAATCAGTCTCTTGGCAATGGCGGAGGTATCCAATATCCTCCTCTGGGCAGAGGTGACGGTTTCTGCAGTGCATATCCCCGGTGTGGATTACTAGGCCGCAGTGTTTTCTCTGCCATGATGGCCTTGCGGCAGGACAGGTGTTCCTGCTTCAAGAGGTCTTCCTTCAAATTTGCCTTTGATGAGGAACTCCGGACACGGATCTCCTGGCGGCCCGACTGCTTAGGAAGGTTCCACCATTTGTTTCCGAGTCTGCGATCCTCTTGTTGTGGATACCGATTCTTTGACCATTCCTGGGTCGCAATTTGTACTTCCCTTTCTGTTCCTCACTTCCCTTTCTTCCCAGGCTGTTGGAGAGCAATGTGGAGGGAGTGCCGGTCATTCTGACCGCACCACATTAGTCCAGAAGGTTCTGGTTCGCTGAGATCGTCCATCTCCTCACGGACTCCCACTGGAGGCTCCCAGTCTGGTCAGATCTTCTGTACCAGGGACCCATCTGCCGCAGAGTTCTTGGTAGCTCAAGTTAACAGCTTTGCTGTTGAAACCTTCCATTTTGGCTATTCTCTCTATGCAGAACTTGATGCTGGTCTTGCCCTTAGTTCTCTGAAGGGTCAGATAGCAACCCTTTCCATCCCTTTTCTGAAGTCCCTTTCAGAGGTCCTTAGCTATTGGCTATCACGGTACAAAGATTTTTATACGTCCCGTTCTCAGATCAGAACCTTTTCTTCAAGGAGTGGCGCATGCGGCTCTCCGTTCCAGACTTCTGCGGATCCCCGGGACCTCAATCTTGTTCTGGAGGCTCAGTGGGGTTCCCCCCCTTGAACCTCCCCATGAGGCCTCACTGTCTGTTCTGTCCCGCAAGGTGGCGTTTCTGGTGACTTTCACCTCCATTAGGCGCGCCTCTGAGTTGGTGGCTCTCTCCTGTCTTCCCATTTCTTGGTTCTTCACCAGGATAAGGTAGTTTTTACGGCCTTCGTCGCCTTTTTCTTCCCAGGGGGGTGTCCTCCTTTTACTTAAATAAGATCATCCTTCCCACCTTTGTCCTGCTCTGGGGCCTTCGCTGAACAGGCTAGACCTGGTCATGGCAGTGAGGATCTATTTGTCTAGGACCGCCTTCTTTAGGAAGACGGACTGTCTTTTTGACGTTCCAGACAATACGCCAAGAGGCCTGCCGGCCTCCAAGTTTACGTTTGTTCTCTGGATCAGATCTGCCATTCTGGAGGCTCACTGGGTCAAGAACAGAGTGCTTCCTCCTGGTATTAAGACTCACTCTGCCCCGGGCAATGGGCGCCTCCTGGGCAGTACACCATGGGGCATCCGCCCTACAACTTTGCTGGGCTGTAACCTGGTGTTCCATTACCTCTTTTCCCAAAGGTTATAAGCTCCATACCTGTGCTTCGACAGTTACCAGCCTAGGCGGAAGGATCTTGCAGACGGCAGTGGTGATTCCTCCGTCCTGGATGGAGTTTTTCTGCTGTTCCCACCCCAGGGACTGCTTTGGGACGTCCCATGGTTCCTGTGTCCCCCAATGAGAGGCGATAGAGAAAACAGGATTTTTGGTTGCTTACCGTAAAATCTGTTTCTCGGAGCCTTCATTGGGGGACACAGCACCCTCCCAAGTTGAACAGCTCTGTTTATTGTGTTATACTGTTAACGTTTGTGTTCTTTGAACGCTCTTTGAGTGTTTGAAACTTTTAGACTGTAAAGCGCTGCTTAAGTTTGTTGGCGCTGTATAAATGAAGATTATTATTATTATAATATTATTATTCTTTCTCGTTTACACGTTGCTTCTCCTACTGCTTTCTCACTAACTGAATACCCTACTTCCTGTCAGTGGGGTGTACACTGCAGAGGAGGAGCTAACTTTTTTATTTGCATAGTGTCAGCCTCCTAGTGGCAGCAGCATACACCCATGGTTCCTGTGTCCCCCAATGAAGGCTCCGAGAAACAGATTTTACGGTAAGCAACAAAAAATCCTGTTTTTTATTGGTTTTTTTTCAATTTAGATAAAGAAATGTATTTATGGGAACAATATATATATATTTTTTTAGGATTTTTTTTTTTTTAATTTTTTTACACATGCGAATATTTTTTTTCTACACTATAACATTGCCCCAGGGGGCGGCATCATGTTATAGTGTAAGATCACTGATCTGACACTTTGCTGTGCACTGTGTCACATCAGCGATCTGGCGTGCACTGCTGGAGGCTTCCCGGTGCCTGCTCTGAGCAGGCGCTGGTAAGCCACCTCCCTGCAGGACCCGGATGCAGCCCCGTGCCCATTTTGGATCCGGGGCCTACAGGAAGGAGGAGGTAGGAGACCCTCGGAGCAACGTGATCATATCGCGTTGCTCCAGGGGTCTCAGGGAAGCACGCAGGGAGCCCCCTCCCAGTGCGATGCTTCCCTATACCGCCGGAACACTGCGATCATGTTTGATCGCAGTATGCCGGGAGCGGTCCGTGACCGACCGCTCCTGGCACATAGTGCCGGATGTCAGCTGCGATAGTCAGCTGACCCCCGGCTGCGATCTGCCGCGCTCCCCCCCGTGAGCGTTGCTGATCGCTATGAAGTACTATCCCGTTGGTGGTCATACGGGCCCACCCCACCTCGACGGGATAGTACGTCTAATGTCAGAAAGGGGTTAACAATGGTAAGCAGATATTGGGACTTGTTAACAGACCTCTTCAGACTGTGAACCGTACAGGAATCATAGCACTGATGAGATGCAGGCAGTACCACAAATAGACATTATTTTCACTCAGGTCACCTCTTCTCTGATTGGAGTCGTTCCCATCCCTTTTGTCTCCTTGTAGCCCAGATGCCATGATGAGACTAAACATCCAGAGTTAATCTCTGCAGACTTCCCTCTTCTCCGCCTTCTGCAACACTTCTTGACATTGTGCCCTTAAAAATAAAGTATCATTAGACCCCAAAATAAAAAGATCTCCTATACTATGCCCCTGAATAAATAATTGCCTCTGTTTCCTGCACAAAATATCCCTCCTACACTATCCCTCCGCAAAATATCCATCCTACTCTGCCCCTCTCCAAAGTTCCCCTCCTGAACACTGCCCCTCTTCAAAATTCCCTTCCCGCACACTTCCCTGCTGCAAAATATCCCCCGCACACTGCTCCTCTGCAGAATATCCCACGCACAGGGCCGGACTGGCCATTTGGCAATTCTGGCAAATGCCAGAAGGGCCTGTCTGGATGTGGGCTGCCTTGTGTGCTACGTTGTTAACAGAATCAATGTTCTCAAGTCACCCATACTGTTAACAGTTGTGACGGAGCCCAAAGCCGGTCACTCCGTCACCTACCTCAGCATGCTGTGGGTATAATTAGAAATATTGGTCTTGTAGTAAATCTTTCTTTCCTCCATCCAGGGTAATATTAGTAATATATCCCATCTGGTTATTGGGGACGGGGACAGCATGGGCCTGTGTGATCTCAAATGCCAGGGCTAAATTTCAGCCCCAGTCCGTACCTGCCCCCGCACACTGCTCCCCTGCAAAATATCCCCCCATAATGCCCCTCTGCAAAATATCCCCCCGCACACCGCTCCTCTGCAAAATATCCCTTCCCACACCTCCCCTCTGCAAAATATCCCCCCCCCACACTGCCCCTCTGACTAAAGTATCCCACCACCACCCCTGCCTCTCTGAAAACTATGCCCCCCTTTAACAGTTGTCACCCCCATTATGTTCCCTCACTGTAACATTAACCCCCTCCACCATCATCCACACTAATAAGGCATTTGATGTTGGGCTCCTTCACGAATCTCTCACTTGTCTCTTCCCCGCTGTGGCCCTTTGGGGCTGAGGTGCCGGCAGCAGTGTGATGTCCGCAGTGTGCTGACCTTGTCACGTTGGGCCGGGTCTGACACTGCCCCTCTACCGACACTGCCCCTCTGCCTCAGTCCCGGCCCCTGAGCTCCTCTTGCAGCATTCTATGCAGACCGCATCCTCCTTCTGCTGAGAATCTCCTCCTGGCTACAGGGAAACAGGGCTAGACCTTGCAGAATTTTAACCCCTATGTATCCCGCAGAGTTTGACTTCCCTGGCCTGCCGACAGGTGAGATTCTGGGCAGCTCCAGCCTCTACACCTTGCCTGAACCTGGGTCCCTAGTGCAGTTTGTCTCCTAGTATCCTGTCGAGGTGTATTATAGTGTTGTCTCTCCTGTTACCGATCCGGCTAGTCTCCTCTTTCCGTCTGACCTCTCTGCTCCTGACCCGGCTTCATATCCTGATCCTGTGCTGCCCACCTCGACCTCGGATTGTCTGACCATGTCTCTGCCTGTTCCCTGTGCTTCTCATATCTCTGCCTTGACCCGTTGGTCAGCAGCTGCAGGTCCGGGCACTGGCCTGGCGTGGCACCTGGTGGCTACCCTAACGGCTCAAGCCTATCCTCACCATCAGAGGCTCTTGTGAAGACCAGGTAGTCACTTAGGCACGCCTCCCCACGGTAAGCCCGGCCCGTGGAGCAGATCGATCACCATCACACCATTTTTTTTAGTTGTCTTTATTTTATTTTTTTTATTTTGCACAGGGGTTTGTGAAGAGTTTTCGATTTGGCGCTTTTATGGTTTTACACCATTTTTGGAGCATTTAGCACAAAAAAAAAAATCAGCAAATAACACATGACAATAGATAAATAGTGACTATGATGAATCGGGCCCACGGTGTTTAACATCCTCACCTTGACATTTATTCATAGGATATACAGATCTTCAATGTTCCTCAAACTGTAGAGAGCTTGTCGCAATGTGTCAGCGTCAGGCTCCGCTATGAACAAAACTAAAGGCACAGAATGTTTCCATTCACTGCCAGCAAGCAGAAATAGTGACCGTACCAAATATTAAAACACTAGACAACCATTTTCAAGAAGACAGACACCGCAATCTACGTTACGGGTGCACATAAAGAATATGAAGTCTATGAGTTATTTATTTTACAGGCAGAAGAAAAGGCAGACGCCTTAAATAAAGAATTGCTGATGACTAAGCAAAAACTGATCGATGCAGAAGAGGAAAAGAGGCGACTTCAGGAAGAGTCCGGGCAGGTAGGGAGATTTCTAGCAACAGGGTGACAAGGCATACGGTAACAATTGAAACATAGAGAGGACATGGCACTAGGTGAGAAGATGACCATTTTTTTTGCTCTTATTTTACTCCCACTGGTCCCCTTACTATTCCGTTTTTTGTAATTTTAAAATTCACCATTCGGTTCCAGAGATGTAGGTCTTTTTTATTTTGTGCTGGGGCGTGGCTCACAGGGTCATAGATCAGTCTACGGACACGCCCCCGAGGATCTCACCCCTCACTTGCATGTAGATATGTAATGTGGTTAGTGAAAAGGATAGTGCACGGCAGAAAGATGGCACCACAGTTTCCACTATCTATAGGTAAGTCAGTGTAACAAAATATCCCTAAATATACAGAAGGTGTAATAACCGTCAGCACAAAGCTGGTTTTCATCCTTTAACCCTTATGTAGACATTTGATCGATGCTGATCGGACCCCATGTTGCTTATGCAGAGCAGTTGCTGGCCGGTGGAGCAATCCAAAAACCAGAGAATAAATAACAAAAGACAGAGACAGAAACATAATGATATCTGGGTCATAGACCTAGAGGATGTAATACTATTCCCTCCGTGCATCCCATGTAAGACCTCATCTAGGATATTGGGTCCAGTTTTGGGCTACACATTTTCTAAAGACGTTGAAAAATTAGTTCAAAGGCGGCAACAAGATTATTACACGAGGTGAAAAATTTATCCTATGAGAAGTTGAAAAATTAGGGCTTCTTCGGCCTAGCAAAAAGAAATACAAAGGAAGGGCACATGATTTATTTTTTCCCAAAGACCTCAAAAATGGACCAGGGGACATTCATTACTTGTGGAGGAAATGGGATTACAGCATCTAAACAAGAAAGGGTTCTTTACAGTTAGAGCAGTCACACTATGGGATGTCTGACGTAGTAGTAGTAATGGCAGAAACTAAATCATCATTTAAAGAAGGACCGGATGCTTTTCTCACAACAAATGGCATTGTGGGTTATGAATAATCTAACGATAGAGAACGTAGAACTGGGCAATCAAGGTTGATCTTGATGGACCTTTTCTTTTTCAACCTATGTAATTATGAAGCCGGGTGAAATAAACAGAAAATAGTGAGACAGTCCTGTGTTAAATCTGAGTGGGCTTTCAAAGGTTAATCCTGAAGTCTGTTCAGGGAAGGGGGCCAGGACAAGGAAGGGGGCCAGGTCGGGGAAGGGGGCCAGGTCAGGGAAGAGGGCCAGGTCAGAACTCCAGACCTGCTGTCCAGTGAGGGCACCAGAGTACTCCATCGAACACAATATCTGATACACCGCTTTACAGATAGGGAAGGTTAATTGGGTTATTCGCTACATTTTATAAATGTACTAAAGGCTAATTGCTGATGGTGAGAGATCAAAAACAAGCTAAACACATATCTACCAGACTGGCACTACTCTCCATACTCTTGAATGTGTCCCCCACTGCTCTCGTGGCTTCCTCTTTCAGCGAGTGATGCCAAGTGATTGCTGCAGTGGACACGGACACTCCCTGCAGCTGACTGCCATGATCACCTGATGCTCCCAACTGACAGAGGAAGTCAGAAGACCAGCGGTGAACTTACTCAACTACCAGACCAGCATTGTTTTCTATGTTATCTTCACCATGGGTACATTAGTAAAAGTAGTTGCCAACTCCTTTAAGTAGGACATCGAGATCTGATTGGCTGCCAAAGTCAGCCGAGCAGCTCTACTGATTGACAGCTCCTGGCAAATCTGATCAGTGCTGGAATATGGTAAGGTAGGTCTGTGAAAGAAGGTGGGCTATCACCTAGTGGGGGGCTGGCCTGACCCAGATCTTCCCATCTCCTCTCTGATATTGAAAAGAAAAATATATTTTTTTTTTGTGGATGTTCTGTATCTTTATGATCCACGTAAAGTAAAAGATCCTCCGCTCTCCCGAAGCCTGTCCGATATATAAATCTGTGCATTGTCTGCAGGTTTTTCACCGATCTAGCTCTCTTCAGAACTGTGATAATCAAAGGTTTGTTTAATTTCCATTTACCGTCATGCAGGCTCAGATTATATATTGACTTCTTCAATGTATGGGTAACGACACTGTTATGGTTCTCAATGGCAAGAGAACATAGCCCAGCAAACATAAGTCCTAGCTCTTGGAAGGATGGAAACTAAACTGACCATGAACTAAACCTGCCGCACAACTAACAGTAGCCGGGTAGCGTTGCCTACGTTTTTATCCCTAGACGCCCAGCGCCGGCCGGAGGACTAACTAATCCTGGCAGAGGAAAATATAGTCCTGGCTCACCTCTAGAGAAATTTCCCCGATAGGCAGACAGAGGCCCCCACATATATTGGCGGTGATTTTAGATGAAATGACAAACGTAGTATGAAAATAGGTTTAGCAAAATTGAGGTCCGCTTACTAGATAGCAGGAAGACAGAAAGGGCACTTTCATGGTCAGCTGAAAACCCTATCAAAATACCATCCTGAAATTACTTTAAGACTCTAGTATTAACTCATAACATCAGAGTGGCAATTTCAGATCACAAGAGCTTTCCAGACACAGAAACGAAACTACAGCAGTGAACTGGAACAAAATGCAAAAACAAACGAGGACTAAAGTCCAATTTAGCTGGGAGTTGTCTAGCAGCAGGAACATGCACAGAAAGGCTTCTGATTACAATGTTGACCGGCATGGAAGTGACAGAGGAGCAAGGTTAAATAGCGACTCCCACATCCTGATGGAAACAGGTGAACAGAGGGGATGATGCACACCAGTTCAATTCCACCAGTGGCCACCGGGGGAGCCCAAAATCCAATTTCACAACAGTACCCCCCCCTCAAGGAGGGGGCACCGAACCCTCACCAGAACCACCAGGGCGATCAGGATGAGCCCTATGAAAGGCACGGACCAGATCGGAGGCATGAACATCAGAGGCAGTCACCCAAGAATTATCCTCCTGACCGTATCCCTTCCATTTGACCAGATACTGGAGTTTCCGTCTGGAAACACGGGAGTCCAAGATTTTTTCCACAACGTACTCCAACTCGCCCTCAACCAACACCGGAGCAGGAGGCTCAACGGAAGGCACAACCGGTACCTCATACCTGCGCAACAATGACCGATGAAAAACATTATGAATAGAAAAAGATGCAGGGAGGTCCAAACGGAAGGACACAGGGTTAAGAATCTCCAATATCTTGTACGGGCCGATGAACCGAGGCTTAAACTTAGGAGAAGAAACCCTCATAGGGACAAAACGAGAAGACAACCACACCAAGTCCCCAACACAAAGCCGAGGACCAACCCTACGCCGGCGGTTGGCAAAAAGCTGAGTCTTCTCCTGGGACAACTTCAAATTGTCCACTACCTGCCCCCAAATCTGATGCAACCTCTCCACCACAGCATCCACTCCAGGACAATCCGAAGATTCCACCTGACCAGAAGAAAATCGAGGATGAAACCCCGAATTACAGAAAAAAGGAGACACCAAGGTGGCAGAGCTGGCCCGATTATTGAGGGCAAACTCCGCTAAAGGCAAAAAAGCAACCCAATCATCCTGATCTGCAGACACAAAACACCTCAAATATGTCTCCAAGGTCTGATTCGTCCGCTCGGTCTGGCCATTTGTCTGAGGATGGAAAGCAGACGAGAAAGACAAATCTATGCCCATCCTAGCACAGAATGCTCGCCAAAATCTAGACACGAATTGGGTTCCTCTGTCAGAAACGATATTCTCCGGAATACCATGCAAACGGACCACATTTTGAAAAAACAGAGGAACCAACTCGGAAGAAGAAGGCAACTTAGGCAGGGGAACCAAATGGACCATCTTAGAGAAACGGTCACACACCACCCAGATGACAGACATCTTCTGAGAAACAGGAAGATCCGAAATAAAATCCATCGAGATGTGCGTCCAGGGCCTCTTCGGGATAGGCAAGGGCAACAACAATCCACTTGCCCGAGAACAACAAGGCTTGGCCCGAGCACAAACGTCACAAGACTGCACAAAGCCTCGCACATCTCGAGACAGGGAAGGCCACCAGAAGGACCTTGCCACCAAATCCCTGGTACCAAAGATTCCAGGATGACCTGTCAACGCAGAAGAATGAACCTCAGAAATGACTTTACTGGTCCAATCATCAGGAACAAACAGTCTACCAGGTGGGCAACGATCAGGTCTATCCGCCTGAAACTCCTGCAAGGCCCGCCGCAGGTCTGGAGAAACGGCAGACAATATCACTCCATCCTTAAGGATACCTGTAGGTTCAGAGTTACCAGGGGAGTCAGGCTCAAAACTCCTAGAAAGGGCATCCGCCTTAACATTCTTAGAACCCGGCAGGTAGGACACCACAAAATTAAACCGAGAGAAAAACAACGACCAGCGCGCCTGTCTAGGATTCAGGCGTCTGGCGGACTCAAGATAAATTAGATTTTTGTGGTCAGTCAATACCACCACCTGATGTCTAGCCCCCTCAAGCCAATGACGCCACTCCTCAAAAGCCCACTTCATGGCCAAAAGCTCCCGATTCCCAACATCATAATTCCGCTCGGCGGGCGAAAATTTACGCGAGAAAAAGGCACAAGGTCTCATCACGGAACAATCGGAACTTCTCTGCGACAAAACTGCCCCAGCTCCGATTTCAGAAGCGTCGACCTCAACCTGAAAAGGAAGAGCAACATCAGGCTGACGCAACACAGGGGCGGAAGAAAAGCGGCGCTTAAGCTCCCGAAAGGCCTCCACAGCAGCAGGGGACCAATCAGCAACATCAGCACCCTTCTTAGTCAAATCAGTCAATGGTTTAACAACATCAGAAAAACCAGCAATAAATCGACGATAAAAGTTAGCAAAGCCCAAAAATTTCTGAAGACTCTTAAGAGAAGAGGGTTGCGTCCAATCACAAATAGCCTGAACCTTGACAGGATCCATCTCGATGGAAGAGGGGGAAAAAATATATCCCAAAAAGGAAATCTTTTGAACCCCAAAAACACACTTAGAACCCTTCACACACAAGGAATTAGACCGCAAAACCTGAAAAACCCTCCTGACCTGCTGGACATGAGAGTCCCAGTCATCCGAAAAAATCAAAATATCATCCAGATACACAATCATAAATTTATCCAAATAATCACAGAAAATGTCATGCATAAAGGACTGAAAGACTGAAGGGGCATTTGAAAGACCAAAAGGCATCACCAAATACTCAAAGTGGCCCTCGGGCGTATTAAATGCGGTCTTCCACTCATCCCCCTGCTTAATTCGCACCAAATTATACGCCCCACGGAGATCTATCTTAGAGAACCACTTGGCCCCCTTTATGCGAGCAAACAAATCAGTCAGCAGTGGCAACGGATATTGATATTTAACCGTGATTTTATTCAAAAGCCGATAATCAATACACGGTCTCAAAGAGCCATCTTTCTTAGCCACAAAGAAAAAACCGGCTCCTAAGGGAGATGACGAAGGACGAATATGTCCCTTTTCCAAGGACTCCTTTATATATTCTCGCATAGCAGCATGTTCAGGCACAGACAGATTAAATAAACGACCCTTAGGGTATTTACTACCCGGAATCAAATCTATGGCACAATCGCACTCCCGGTGCGGAGGTAATGAACCAAGCTTAGGTTCTTCAAAAACGTCACGATATTCAGTCAAGAATTCAGGAATCTCAGAGGGAATAGATGATGAAATGGAAACCACAGGTACGTCCCCATGCTTCCCCTTACATCCCCAGCTTAACACAGACATAGCTTTCCAGTCAAGGACTGGGTTATGAGATTGCAGCCATGGCAATCCAAGCACCAACACATCATGTAGGTTATACAGCACAAGAAAGCGAATAATCTCCTGATGATCCGGATTAATCCGCATAGTTACTTGTGTCCAGTATTGTGGTTTATTACTAGCCAATGGGGTGGAGTCAATCCCCTTCAGGGGTATAGGAGTTTCAAGAGGCTCCAAATCATACCCACAGCGTTTGGCAAAGGACCAATCCATAAGACTCAAAGCGGCGCCAGAGTCGACATAGGCATCCGCGGTAATAGATGATAAAGAACAAATCAGGGTCACAGATAGAATAAACTTAGACTGTAAAGTGCCAATTGAAACAGACTTATCAAGCTTCTTAGTACGCTTAGAGCATGCTGATATAACATGAGTTGAATCACCGCAATAGAAGCACAACCCATTTTTTCGTCTTAAATTCTGCCGTTCACTTCTGGACAGAATTCTATCACATTGCATATTCTCTGGCGTCTTCTCAGTAGACACCGCCAAATGGTGCACAGGTTTGCGCTCCCGCAGACGCCTATCGATCTGGATAGCCATTGTCATGGACTCATTCAGACCCGCAGGCACAGGGAACCCCACCATAACATCCTTAATGGCATCAGAGAGACCCTCTCTGAAATTCGCCGCCAGGGCGCACTCATTCCACTGAGTAAGCACAGCCCATTTACGGAATTTCTGGCAGTATATTTCAGCTTCGTCTTGCCCCTGAGATAGGGACATCAAGGCCTTTTCCGCCTGAAGCTCTAACTGAGGTTCCTCATAAAGCAACCCCAAGGCCAGAAAAAACGCATCCACATTGAGCAACGCAGGATCCCCTGGAGCCAATGCAAAAGCCCAATCCTGAGGGTCGCCCCGGAGCAAGGAAATCACAATCCTGACCTGCTGAGCAGGATCTCCAGCAGAGCGAGATTTCAGGGACAAAAACAACTTGCAATTATTTTTGAAATTTTGAAAGCAAGATCTATTCCCCGAGAAAAATTCAGGCAAAGGAATTCTAGGTTCAGATATAGGAACATGAACAACAAAATCTTGTAAATTTTGAACTTTCGTGGTGAGATTATTCAAACCTGCAGCTAAACTCTGAATATCCATTTTAAACAGGTGAACACAGAGCCATTCCAGGATTAGAAGGAGAGAGAGAGAGAGAAAGGCTGCAATATAGGCAGACTTGCAAGAGATTCAATTACAAGCACACTCAGAACTGAAGGGAAGGGAAAAAAAAAAAAAATCTTCAGCAGACTTCTCTTTTCTCTCCTTTCTCTGTCAAATAATTTAACCCTTTTTGGCCGGTCAAACTGTTATGGTTCTCAATGGCAAGAGAACATAGCCCAGCAAACATAAGTCCTAGCTCTTGGAAGGATGGAAACTAAACTGACCATGAACTAAACCTGCCGCACAACTAACAGTAGCCGGGTAGCGTTGCCTACGTTTTTATCCCTAGACGCCCAGCGCCGGCCGGAGGACTAACTAATCCTGGCAGAGGAAAATATAGTCCTGGCTCACCTCTAGAGAAATTTCCCCGATAGGCAGACAGAGGCCCCCACATATATTGGCGGTGATTTTAGATGAAATGACAAACGTAGTATGAAAATAGGTTTAGCAAAATTGAGGTCCGCTTACTAGATAGCAGGAAGACAGAAAGGGCACTTTCATGGTCAGCTGAAAACCCTATCAAAATACCATCCTGAAATTACTTTAAGACTCTAGTATTAACTCATAACATCAGAGTGGCAATTTCAGATCACAAGAGCTTTCCAGACACAGAAACGAAACTACAGCTGTGAACTGGAACAAAATGCAAAAACAAACGAGGACTAAAGTCCAACTTAGCTGGGAGTTGTCTAGCAGCAGGAACATGCACAGAAAGGCTTCTGATTACAATGTTGACCGGCATGGAAGTGACAGAGGAGCAAGGTTAAATAGCGACTCCCACATCCTGATGGAAACAGGTGAACAGAGGGGATGATGCACACCAGTTCAATTCCACCAGTGGCCACCGGGGGAGCCCAAAATCCAATTTCACAACACGACACTAGATGAGGTCAGATCAGCCAATGATTTGATTAACGGATTCCATTGACACCACATGAAAGAGCAATTAAAGCCGAATACAACGGAGAGCCCTCAGTTAGCCCAGAAATTCCAACTGCAACCCAAATTCAAACTTCTATTGTCCTTAATCTTATTTTTCAGTTGAAGGAAATGTGTCGGAGAGAACTTGATAAGGCAGAATCTGAGATAAAGAAGAATAGTTCCATCATTGGAGATTACAAGCAGGTACTGCTATACTTCTCGGCAGTCTGACTCTCTGCATGTTCTGATTTGTGGCCGTGTGTCATAGAGAAAAATTGTAAAATCCATAAAGACCTCCATGGAGAGGGGACATTTCACCCTCACATAGAACATATGGGATTAATTATAACTAGGGAAGTGATAGAGAGCTGACACTTCATCCTCCATTGAAACATGCACTCCTGTCGTGAACAGGTAATTACAGCGGCGATCTACCCTGAGAGCTAATCACTAAGTCTAGGATTTGTATACACACAGGTGGAGAAGTGCAGTGTTTTCCTCTGTTCAAATGAATCGGCTTCCTCTGTTCAAAGGATTGTCACAGGCGCTCTGGAGCCAGTGGTCCATGATGAATATAGGGATCTGCATGATATTTATGGGATATTTATTTTTGACGTTGTAGGAAAGGGATGAGCATAATGCATTCACTCACATCACTGTAAGGCCTTTCTAACACCTCCAATTAAATTACAGTAAGATGGATGATGCTATCCATGTCAGGTTTAATTTCTATAGAAGTGTAAAATTGTGATCAGAAACATGACAACGATATCTCTTACCTTGGACCTCCAGGGGTGAAGGTATTCTGAACGTTGGGGATTTCATAAAATCCTAAAAGACCTAACAAATCCCACAACCGGCCCCCACATGAGCTCACCAAGGGGAGTTTTGTGGGTGTAACCTTGATCTAATAATAATCAGAGTTCGAGTTTAGTTATTTGTCAGTCCTGGAAGGTACAGTTTGCTGTGGGTTCTGTCCATTTTCCTAAGGAGTGCCTCCCTCCGTCAAGCTCTGAGCCATTTCCGTGATGCAGGTTTGGTACTTTATCTTTTATGAGATTGTTTATACTGTATTGTTTTGTTTCCATTTTGTAACACCTTTGTTTATTTGTTATATAAAATGTAATAGCTTAGATCCACTTGCTTTGAAAACCGCACCCGTGAAGCCAAACCTTACCAATAATGGGTCTCCAATCGACCTGTGTAAGCGATTGGTGGCAGCTAGTAGTTCCTTTTGTCATTGTGGAGCTGGTATATATATTCAATTTGTTATAATCGGCGGTGTATCTACCATACACTCACTGTGAGTTCCCCAATAACCGGCCTAGTAGTGGAAGCAGCTGCGTCCATCAGTCGTCAGTCAATTGTCCTGACCATTGGAGTAAGCAGAGTTCTGTCCCATGACAAACTGGTGGCAGCGGTGAGATCTGCGTGATCTTTCCAGTGTTCTCCCTGACAAACTGGTGGGATCATTGCACTATATGGAGAAAAGCAGGGGCGTAACTATAGCGGTCGCAGCTGCGACCGGGCCCGGACTGCTTAGGGGCCCGTCCATCCAGCAATAGTGAAGGAGAAGGACCCAACCATTACAGCAGGGAGGCGTCACCGCAGGTCGTCCAGTTTCATGGGGGAAGATGGATTTAATGCGGTCACGTGATCCAACCTTGTGACTGGAGAGAGGCGTGTCCACAGGTCCTAAAGCCACACCAAAGGGAAAGACTGGTCGAAGGGAGCTGGTGCTGCTTGAGTGAGTGGCTGAGTGCCTAAACCTAAAAAGCTGCAATCTGTTGCTGCGTCCTCCTCCTCCTGCTGCCGAAGGGTCCCTTAAGCCTCAGATCTGCATTTGTCCTCCTGTCATTAGCAGCCGCTCGTGTGACCTGTCTGCCCTGTTCTCAAGTCTCCCTTGTCCCCTTTCTCACCGTGTGTTCCCCATCTACCCTGTCCTCATAATCCATGTGCCCCCTTCTTCCTTGCTCCCAAGGCTCCCCCCGTTTTCCCCTGTCCCCTTGCAGCTCCGTGTCCCTATCTACTCTGCCCTAGGAGTCCCTTTATTTCCTCTTGTGCCTGTCTCCCTTGCCCTTTTGTGCCCTTCTCCCCTTCCTCCTAGTCCCCATGTGTCCCCTTGTGCCTGTCGCCCTTGTCCCCTTGTGCTTGTGTCCCTTGTCCCTGTGTGTCCCGTTGTGTCAGTCTGCCTTGCCCACTGGTCCCTGTGTGTCCCCTTGTGCCTGTCTCCCTTGCCCACTAGTCCCTTTGTGTCAGTCTCACTTGCACACTGGTCCCTGTGTGTTCCCTTGTGTCAGTCTACCTTGTCCCCTTGTGTCAGTCTCCCTTGCCCTCTAGTGCCCGTGTCGCCTTTGTCAGTCTCCCTTGCCCACTAGTTCCTGTGTTCCCTTGTGTCAGTCTCCCTTGCCCAGTAGTCCCCTTGTGTCCCCTTGTGTCAATCTCCCTTGCCCACTAGTCCCCGTGTGTCCCCTTGTCAGTCTCCCTTGCCCACTAGTCCCTGTGTGTCCTCTATTCAGTCTCCCTGGCCCTCTAGTCCCCTTGTGTCAGTCTCCCTTGCCCACTAGTCCTCGTGTGTCCCCTTGTCAGTCTCCCTGGCCTACTGGTCCCCCTGTGTCCCCTTGTGTCAGTCTCCCTTGTCCCCTTGTGTCAGTCTCCCTTGCCCACTAGTCCCCGTGTGCCCTTCTCCCGCCTTCTAGCCCACATGTGTCCCCTTGTGCCTGTCTTCCTTGCTCCCTAGCCCCCCTGTGTCACCATTGTGCCTGTCTTCCCTAGCCCCCTTGTGTCCTTCTCCCCTGCCCCATAGTCACCATTTGCCCATGTCTTTCTCACTGCACCTGTATGGAGGGGCAGCATTATACTATGAGGGGGGCTGCATTATATTCTATGGGGTGGCTGTATTATACTATATGTGGGCTGCATTATACTGTATCGAGGACTATGGGGAATACATTATACTATATGAAGAACTATGGGGTGCATTATACTATGAGAAGTGAATTGTACGACATGGATGATGATGGCGGTGCATTATGCTACATGGAGCACTATGAGCAGTGTATTATACTATATAGAGGACTGAGCAGTCTATTTTAATATATGGAGGACTATGAGGAGTGTATAATACTATATGGAGGACTGAGGAGTGTATACTATATGGAGGACTATGAGGGGTGCATTATACTATATAGAGCACTATGAGCAGTGTATTATACTATATGGAGGACTGAGGAGTGTATTATACTATATGGAGGACTGAGCAGTGTATTACACTATATGGATCACTATGAGGAGTGTATTTTAATATATGGAGGACTATGAGGAGTGTATTATACTATATGGAGGACTGAGGAGTGTATAATACTATATGGAGGACTATGAGGAGTGTATTATACTATTGTACTATATGGAGGACTATGGAGAGTGTATTATACTATATGGATGACTATGAACTGTGCAGTAAATTATATAGAGGACTATGGGGGTGCATTATATTATAAGAAATACTATGGGGGTGCATTATGATTCTTATATGGATCCCCATGACTTCTATGTAAGCCCCTGATGAGTATAATGGTTTATTTTGTTTTATAAATTACATAACAATGGCAGTACGGGGGACAGATATATACCAGGATGGGGCACCGGATAGTAACGCCACTGAGATCACACTATACAACTTTGCAATAAAGCTATAGTGTGCGAAATGAATAGGGAAAATCTGAATTTGGGTGGAAAATATTTTTGCGGGGGGGGGGGGGGGGGGGGCATTTCAAAGTTCGCATCGGGGCCCATAACTTTCTAGTTACGCCACTGGAGAAAAGTATTGGGATAAACTTCTTAATTATTAAATTCATGTTTTTCATTCAGTCTCATTGCCCCAGTGTATATAATAAGGTTCCTCGCTGTGCCGTCTACCTTTACTAACACGTGTGACAGAATGGCTGGGGGTAAACTGCTCACAGATCCCAGTGCAGTCTTGTAGGATTTCACTTTTGTAAAAAGTCAGTTTTCCCTAAATATTGAAAATGTTTAGGCACCACAACAACTCATCCACAAAGTGGAGACCATGTAACGTTACACCGAGTGCTGAGGAGCAGAGGGCAGAAAAGTCACCAACTCTTTGCTGGCTCCCTAACTGCAGGATCCAAACCTTCATGTTTTTTTAGTGATCGGCCAAGACCCCTTAGTTGCATTGTAGTGAAATCTTAATGCTTCATTCTGCCAAGGAACTTTAGACAATTGTAGCTTCCATCTTTGTGGGAACTGTTTGGGGAAGGCCCTTTTTTCTTTCTCATGACTGTGTCCAGTGCACGAGTTCCATGAAGACATGGTTGAAGAAGTTAGGGGTAGAAGAACCCAAACTGCTACACAGAACCTGGACCTCATCCCCAGTACCTTTAGGATGTCCCAGGCTCTCCCCAACATCAGCATCTGACTTTAGCAAAGCTGCTCTTGATGAATGAGTAAAAATTCCCATAAACCGCTCCATAATGTTTTAGAAAGTCTTCCCAAAAGAGTGGAAGCTGTTAGAGCTTCTGTATAGACATATGAATGTCTATGTATGCAGGATGGGATTAGAAATGAGCGAACACTAAAATGCCCGGGTGCTTGTTGCTCGACCCAAGCAATTCCTACTACTCGAGTGCTCGTTTAGAGTAATGAGTATAATGATGGTTGGTGGAAAGCCGAGCATTTTTCCAGCAGACCCTACAAAGAGGTCTGGGGGGGGGGGGGCAGTGTTCAAATGGATGTGAAAAGTGCTGAATGGAAGGAGAACAGCATGGAGGAAGACCCCTGGAAGCATCTCTGACCCCCAGATCGCTGCTGAGAACAATGGTGTCATACTTTTACTCCACTTTAAGGACTGACCATAAAACATTCCAAACCAGCGAGAAATTGCACCTTACAGCATAAAAATGTTAAGAAAGATTTTTTTTCCTCTATAATGACTTGTAAATAAGGAAAAATTTTAAAAGATTTTAAAAATATATATAATTAATTAAACCTAAATAGATTTTTTTTTTTTAAATAAAAAAAATAGGAAATTTCAGTGTAATTTATGAAGGAATCAAGAACTGCCAAAAATAATGGACTCCGATAGACCCTGTATTAGACATAAAGGAGGGCCTCATACACATTATGTTCCAATTGTCATGTATTGGTCTCCTAGACTGATAAAGGCTATGCACTTTTGAGGGTTACATACCAAGGAAATGTCCTCCAGACCACGGAATAGTCTATGGGTGTGCAATATAATACTTATACATTTTTTTTAACAATAATATACCAACAAAATGTATCCCAGAAGACGAAATAGTGTATGGGTGATAAACTTTAACAGTTAAAAAGTGTTATATATCATAAAATACAGTATGTACCCCAGAACACAGAATAGTGTTTTGGTGAGAAATGTAACCCAGCTAAATTTTTTAACACTTTTTGAAAGTGTTATGTATCATAGAAATGTACCCAAGACCACAAAATACATAATACCAGCAAAATGGTTGATATATGACAGAAATGTAACCCTGCAAAATATTTAAATGCTTTTTTCAAGTGTTAAGTATCCAAGAAATGGAACCCAGACCACAGAATAGTGTATGGGTTGGAAATGTAACCAAGCCTATTTTTTTTTTTAGTTTTTTGTACGGTTATATACCACCAAAATGTTACAGAAAGCACCTAATAATCTGATAGAGTATTCTAATCCAGAAATATTTTTCAATGCTTTTTGTAAGTTTTACATTCCACCGTAATGCAACAGTAACCGTGTGAATATGTATGGATAAGTCATTGAATTCATAAAAATGTTCTGAATTTAAATATTTTCAAAGGAACCTTTGTGTACTTATACACTCATAAATGATTTGCAGAATGTGCAAAGCCAGTAAAACATTGTAAGGAGTGTCATCCATAGACCCCTACAAGGCTACAGCTTGCATGCCTCATTCAAATATTTTAAAAGTGTAGTTGATGTACTCCTACATTCATAAAGGCGATGTACAAAGCCAGTAAAAAATTATAAGCAGGATAATACAGTAATCCTCTTCGTATTCACTTCTTCTCCTTCCTCTTGAGGCTGGGGGCACTGCCTTCACCTTCTTTATGGAGCCCGATTGCCATGTGCCTGGGCTGTAAGTGACCTGGCTTCAGATACTGACTTATCCCCCAACATATAAATATGGACAAGAGCCCCGCCTCACCTGCACCATCTGCGCATAGGACGTGGGGAAGCTCAAGGACAGCACGATCTCTTGGGAGTGGTAGTAGTCGTGTCTCGAGCCACCTCAAGGAGCCTCTCCTAGGCCTATTCATTCCTCAAGAAGGGTTCATCATGCTTCTTTCTAGGATCACACCCACGGCATACCAGCCATGTTGCCCTTCTATTTTGGGGAATGTGACCCTAGTTCCAGCCATTGGCTCTTGTAGCCTTCGAGTTAAGTGTTCCTTCTCTGCTGCTTGATGTTTGAACGAGGTGTGATGACAGGTCACAAACTGCTCAGTGGACACCCTATTCCGCTGACAGACGTAAGTAACTACCACCAATTCTTGTTATCTTACGGCTGGCAGGCCTGAGAACATTTGTCCAGACATGATCCTGGTTCGCCTCTTTGTGTCTTCCAATCAGCCTAGGCCCCACAGTTCGCTCACCAGTTCCTGAATCCTGGCTCTTCTTTCTGCAATTCCCAGGAACCCCAGCCATAAATGATACAGCCTGGGTTCGGACCTTGATGGGTCCAGCATATCAGCCAGATCAGGACCACAGGCTTCTGCCACCTCTGCTGTTGCACCAGCTTCCTCTGGCTCCGATATTCCTCTGGTCACTACCTCATGACTCTCGCGAGCTTCTGCCATCTTTGTCACCCACTAAGCATGTTACATTGTATGGATGACTAATTGAATACTGTAAAAATAATTAACACTTTTTTGGAGTGTTATAAACCACAGAAACATACCCAGATCACTAATACTGTATGGCTGAGAAATGTAACCCTACAACATTTTTAAACACTTTTTCAATCAGTTTTAAAAATCACAGAAATGTGCCCAGACCGTGTAATACTGTATGGCTTAGAAATGTAAGCTTGCAAAATTCATGAGCGCTTTTTGAATTCAGTTTTATATAACACAGGAAATGTACCCCAGGCCACGAAATAGATGAGAACTTTTACACTACAAAAAAACTTAAATATTCCCTGGATTAGGTAACATCACAGAAATTTTAAAGCAAGCAAGAGAAAAGAAGGCGCAAACAACGGTGCACACCGCTAAATAAAGTGCGAAAACAAGCTTTATTGGGTAATCCATCAGTGCAACCATTATAAACATTTAAAATTCGTTGTTTGCACCTTCTTTTCTCTTGCTTGCTTCAGTACTCATTTGGGCGCAATGGCAGCACCCTGACATTAATATCATTTTTTTATTTCTGAGTGATGCCCGCTTCTTCTTTACATGGCATCGCAGAAATTTTACCCACACCACGGAATAGTGTATGGGTGATGAATGTAATCCATCCAATTTTTTAACACATGTGTGGATTGTTCGATGTCACAGAAATGTACCGCAGAACCCACAAAACTGTATGGCTGAGAAATATAAGCCTGCAACATTTTTTTAATGCGCTCTTAGAGTGTTGTGTGTGGTTGTGTGTATGTAATATATATATATGTGTATGTATTTGTCTATATATACAACACAAAGAATTAGCACAAATCACGTACTCGATGAATCAAAATATATTCAATTTTTAACCCCCACACCCCCAAAAAATGATGTAGCTATATGTTGCCAATGGACTGCACAGCCCTAATCCCGGTCTACGGACTGGATTCTGTCACTCTCCCTGCTCCTGCAACTCTCCCTCCCTAGGCTAAATACAGATTGTATGTGATACAAACGATGATTAGCCCTTAAGGTACCTTCACACTAAGCGACGCTGCAGCGATACAGACAACGATGCCGATCGCTGCAGCGTCGCTGGAGAGCTGTCACACAGACAGCTCTCCAGCGACCAAAGATGCCGAGGTCCCCGGGTAACCAGGGTAAACATCGGCTTGCTAAGCGCAGGGCCGCGCTTAGTAACCCAATGTTTACCCTGGTTACCAGTGTAAAATGTAAAATAACAAACACTACATACTCACATTCGCGTCCCCCGGCGTCCGCTTCCCTGCACTGTGTGAGTGCCGGCCCTAACAGCAGAGCGGTGATGTCACCGCTGTGCTGTACTTTTACTTTACGGCTGGCACTCAGTCAGTGCAGGAAGCGGACAGCGAGGGACGTGTGACAGACATCAGAGGGTGAGTATGTAGTTTGTTTTTTTTATTTTTACGATGGTAACCAGGATAAACATCGGGTTTCTAAGCGCGGCCCTGCGCTTAGTAACCCGATATTTACCCTGGTTACCATTGTAAAACATCGCTGGCATCGTTGCTTTTGCTGTCAAACACAACGATACACGGCGATCTGACGACCAAATAAAGTTCTGAACTTTAACCAACGACCAGCGATATCACAGCAGGATCCTGATCGCTGCTGCCTGTCAAACTCAGCGATATCGCTATCGTTATCGTTTAGTGTGAAGGTACCTTTAGAAGGGCTCTTATCCTGTGCACACAGACCTGGACTAGGACACTGTCCCTCCAATACAAAGTGTCACAGAGCTGTGCAATGGCGTCAGTGTGCCGAGCCGAGCGGCACCAGTTCTTTTATAACCCCTGATGATGTCACACGGCCAGCCAATCACAGTAATGCCACAACCAAGATGGCTACGGCATTACAGTGACGCACAGGGAATAACCGCCTGTCTTTTGGCTGTGTAACAGGCGCCAAAGATGTGGGGCGGGGATTCGAGTTTTACAAAAAGCACTGCCCATTACTCGCTGAGTAACAAGTACATCCAAGCAACGTGATACTCGAGTGATAGCCGAGCATCACCGAACACTAGGCTCATCCCTAGATGCAATGTCATAAAAGCTCCTGTAATGTGGAAGGGACCCAATATTGCTCCCCATATAGGGTACTTATTTTGAGGAAAAGAAAGAGTAGTGGAGCACATACTTATACACTGTGCAGCATGATGTACTGATTTATTTCTAATTTATAGAATAATTATAATTTATATAATATTTATATTTAATTATTGTATTTCGAGCAGAATATTAGAGCATTATCAAATTTCCCTACACTTTTTTTTTCTCACATGTTTACCAGGGTCCTCCTCGACTGGGATCCCACAGGAATTACCCAGATATTATAGAATAAGGATTAGCGACTTTATGATATATATATACCGTATATATATATTGTATATATATATGTATGTATGTGTATATATATATATATATATATATATATATATATATATATATATATATAATTATAATATATATATTTTTTTTAAGCTTACTGACATTTTCTGTAAAGCCGAACCCTCTGCTTAGCTTGTGGTTTTTTTTTTTTATGTATTAATTTATTTTGTGTTGCAATCTCCTACTGCTCCCGTCTATTAAAATTGAAAGCTATTGTATAAAATTTGCTGAGTTTTGGCCTTTATTATTTATTCATAACGGTGATATACATTAAAGAATGGCGTCATTGTAGATATCAGCTGGACATACGGCGTCATTGTAGATATTAGCTGGACATACGGCGTCATTGTAGATAGTAGCTGGATATACAGCGTCATTGTAGATAGTAGCTGGACATATGGCGTCATTGTAGATATCAGCTGGACATACGGCGTCATTGTAGATATTAGCTGGACATACGGCGTCATTGTAGATAGTAGCTGGACATACGGCGTCATTGTAGATAGTAGCTGGACATACGGCGTCATTGTAGATATTAGCTGTACATACGGCGTCATTGTAGATATTAGCTGGACATACGGCGTCATTGTAGATAGTAGCTGGACATACGGCGTCATTGTAGATAGTAGCTGGACATACGGCGTCATTGTAGATAGTAGCTGGACATACGGTGTCATTGTAGATATTAGCTGGATATACGGCGTCATTGTAGATAGTAGCTGGACATACGGCGTCATTGTAGATATAAGCTGGACATACGACGTCATTGTAGATATTAGATGGACATACGGCGTCATTGTAGATATCAGCTGTACATCCGGGGTCATTGTAGATAGTAGCTGTACATCCGGTGTCATTGTAGATAGTAGCTGTACATCCGGGGTCATTGTAGATATTAGCTGTACATACGGGGTCATTGTAGATAGTAGCTGGACATCCGGGGTCATTGTAGATAGTAGCTGTACATACGGCGTCATTGTAGATAGTAGCTGGACATACGGTGTCATTGTAGATATCAGCTGGACATACGGTGTCATTGTAGATATCAGCTGTACATCCGGGGTCATTGTAGATATTAGCTTTACATACGGGGTCATTGTAGATATCAGCTGGACATACGGGGTCATTGTAGATATTAGCTGTACATCCGGGGTCATTGTAGATATTAGCTTTACATACGGGGTCATTGTAGATATCAGCTGTACATACGGGGTCATTGTAGATATTAGCTGGATATACGGCGTCATTGTAGATATTAGCTGGATATACGGCGTCATTGTAGATATTAGCTGTACATACGGGGTCATTGTAGATATTAGCTGGATATACGGCGTCATTGTAGATATTAGCTGGATATACGGCGTCATTGTAGATATTAGCTGGATATACGGCGTCATTGTAGATATTAGCTGTACATACGGGGTCATTGTAGATATTAGCTGTACATACGGCGTCATTGTAGATATTAGCTGGATATACGGCGTCATTGTAGATATTAGCTGGATATACGGCGTCATTGTAGATAGTAGCTGTATATACGGCATCATTGTAGATATTAGCTGTACATACGGCGCCATTGTAGATAGTAGCTGAACATACGGCATCACTGCAGATATTAGCTGGATATACGGCATCATTGTAGATAGTAGCTGTACATATGGCGTCATTGTAGATATAAGCTGTACATACGGTGTCATTGTAGATATTAGCTGTATATACGGCGTCATTGTAGATATCAGCTGGACATACGGCGTCATTGTAGATATTAGCTGTACATACGGCGTCATTGTAGATATCAGCTGTACATACGGGGTCAGTGTAGATATCAGCTGGACATACGGTGTCATTGTAGATAGTAGCTGTACATACGGGGTCATTGTAGATAGTAGCTGTACATACGGCGTCATTGTAGATAGTAGCTGGATATACAGCGTCATTGTAGATATTAGCTGTACATCCAGGGTCATTGTAGATATTAGCTGGACATACGGCGTCATTGTAGATAGTAGCTGTACATCCGGGGTCATTGTAGATAGTAGCTGGACATACGGCGTCATTGTAGATAGTAGCTGTACATACGGCGTCATTGTAGATATTAGCTGTACATACGGGGTCATTGTAGATATCAGCTGAACATACGGGGTCATTGTAGATAGTAGCTGTACATACGGGGTCATTGTAGATATTAGCTGGACATACGGCATCATTGTAGATATCAGCTGTACATACGGCGTCATTGTAGATATCAGCTGTACTTATGGCGTCATTGTAGATATCAGCTGTACTTATGGCGTCATTGTAGATAGTAGCTGTACATACGGCTTCATTGTAGATATTGGCTGTACATACGGGGTCATTGTAGATATCAGCTGAACATACGGGGTCATTGTAGATATAAGCTGTACATACGGGGTCATTGTAGATAGTAGCTGGATATACGGCGTCATTGTAGATAGTAGCTGAACATTCGGGGTCATTGTAGATATAAGCTGTACATACGGCGTCATTGTAGATATTAGCTGGATATACGGCGTCATTGTAGATATTAGCTGGATATACGGCGTCATTGTAGATAGTAGCTGTACATACGGCGTCATTGTAGATATTAGCTGTACATACGGCGCCATTGTAGATAGTAGCTGTACATACGGGGTCATTGTAAATATCAGCTGTACATACGGTGTCGTTGTAGATATTAGCTGGACATACGGCGTCATTGTAGATATCAGCTGTACATACGGCGTCATTGTAGATATCAGCTGTACTTATGGCGTCATTGTAGATAGTAGCTGTACATACGGCGTCATTGTAGATAGTAGCTGTACATACGGCGTCATTGTAGATATTAGCTGGACATACGGTGTCATTGTAGATATTAGCTGTACATACGGCGTCATTGTAGATATTAGCTGTACATACGGCGTCATTGTAGATAGTAGCTGTACATACGGCGTCATTGTAGATATTAGCTGTACATACGGCGTCATTGTAGATAGTAGCTGTACATACGGCGTCATTGTAGATATTAGCTGGACATACGGCATCATTGTAAATATCAGCTGTACATACGGTGTCATTGTAGATATTAGCTGGACATACGGCGTCATTGTAGATATCAGCTGTACATACGGCGTCATTGTAGATATTAGCTGTACATACGGCGTCATTGTAGATAGTAGCTGTACATACGGCGTCATTGTTGATAGTAGCTGTACATACGGCGTCATTGTTGATAGTAGCTGTACATTCGGTGTCATTGTAGATTCTAGCTGTACATACGGCGTCATTGTAGATATCAGCTGTACATACGGGGTCATTGTAGATAGTAGCTGTACATACGGGGTCATTGTAGATAGTAGCTGTACATACGGCGTCATTGTAGATAGTAGCTGTACATACGGCGTCATTGTAGATAGTAGCTGTACATACGGCGTCATTGTAGATAGTAGCTGTACATACGGTGTCATTGTAGATATTGGCTGTACATACGGCGTCATTGTAGATATTAGCTGTACATACGGCGTCATTGTAGATATTAGCTGGACATACGGCATCATTGTAAATATCAGCTGTACATACGGCGTCATTGTAGATATTAGCTGGACATACCGCGTCATTGTAGATATCAGCTGTACATACGGTGTCATTGTAGATATTAGCTGTACATATGGCATCATTGTAGATATCAGCTGTACATACGGTGTCATTGTAGATAGTAGCTGGATATACGGCGTCATTGTAGATATTAGCTGTACATACGGTGTCATTGTAGATATTAGCTGTATATACGGCGTCATTGTAGATATCAGCTGGACATACGGCGTCATTGTAGATATTAGCTGTACATACGGCGTCATTGTAGATATCAGCTGTACATACGGGGTCAGTGTAGATATCAGCTGGACATACGGTGTCATTGTAGATAGTAGCTGTACATACGGGGTCATTGTAGATAGTAGCTGTACATACGGCGTCATTGTAGATAGTAGCTGGATATACAGCGTCATTGTAGATATTAGCTGTACATCCAGGGTCATTGTAGATATTAGCTGGACATACGGCGTCATTGTAGGTATTAGCTGTACATCCGGGGTCATTGTAGATAGTAGCTGTACATCCGGGGTCATTGTAGATAGTAGCTGGACATACGGCGTCATTGTAGATAGTAGCTGTACATACGGCGTCATTGTAGATATCAGCTGAACATACGGGGTCATTGTAGATAGTAGCTGTACATACGGGGTCATTGTAGATATTAGCTGGACATACGGCGTCATTGTAGATAGTAGCTGGACATACGGCGTCATTGTAGATATTAGCTGGACATACGGCGTCATTGTAGATAGTAGCTGGACATACGGCGTCATTGTAGATATTAGCTGGACATACGGCGTCATTGTAGATAGTAGCTGGACATACGGCGTCATTGTAGATAGTAGCTGGACATACGGCGTCATTGTAGATAGTAGCTGGACATACGGTGTCATTGTAGATATTAGCTGTACTTATGGCGTCATTGTAGATATCAGCTGTACTTATGGCGTCATTGTAGATAGTAGCTGTACATACGGCTTCATTGTAGATATTGGCTGTACATACGGGGTCATTGTAGATATCAGCTGAACATACGGGGTCATTGTAGATATAAGCTGTACATACGGTGTCATTGTAGATATTAGCTGGATATACGGCGTCATTGTAGATATTAGCTGGATATACGGCGTCATTGTAGATAGTAGCTGAACATTCGGGGTCATTGTAGATATAAGCTGTACATACGGCGTCATTGTAGATATTAGCTGGATATACGGCGTCATTGTAGATATTAGCTGGATATACGGCGTCATTGTAGATAGTAGCTGTACATACGGCGTCATTGTAGATATTAGCTGTACATACGGCGCCATTGTAGATAGTAGCTGTACATACGGGGTCATTGTAAATATCAGCTGTACATACGGTGTCGTTGTAGATATTAGCTGGACATACGGCGTCATTGTAGATATCAGCTGTACATACGGCGTCATTGTAGATATCAGCTGTACTTATGGCGTCATTGTAGATAGTAGCTGTACATACGGCGTCATTGTAGATAGTAGCTGTACATACGGCGTCATTGTAGATATTAGCTGGACATACGGTGTCATTGTAGATATTAGCTGTACATACGGCGTCATTGTAGATATTAGCTGTACATACGGCGTCATTGTAGATAGTAGCTGTACATACGGCGTCATTGTAGATATTAGCTGTACATACGGCGTCATTGTAGATAGTAGCTGTACATACGGCGTCATTGTAGATATTAGCTGGACATACGGCATCATTGTAAATATCAGCTGTACATACGGTGTCATTGTAGATATTAGCTGGACATACGGCGTCATTGTAGATATCAGCTGTACATACGGCGTCATTGTAGATATTAGCTGTACATACGGCGTCATTGTAGATAGTAGCTGTACATACGGCGTCATTGTTGATAGTAGCTGTACATACGGCGTCATTGTTGATAGTAGCTGTACATTCGGTGTCATTGTAGATTCTAGCTGTACATACGGCGTCATTGTAGATATCAGCTGTACATACGGGGTCATTGTAGATAGTAGCTGTACATACGGGGTCATTGTAGATAGTAGCTGTACATACGGCGTCATTGTAGATAGTAGCTGTACATACGGCGTCATTGTAGATAGTAGCTGTACATACGGCGTCATTGTAGATAGTAGCTGTACATACGGTGTCATTGTAGATATTGGCTGTACATACGGCGTCATTGTAGATATTAGCTGTACATACGGTGTCATTGTAGATATTAGCTGTACATACGGCGTCATTGTAGATAGTAGCTGTACATACGGCGTCATTGTAGATAGTAGCTGTACATACGGTGTCATTGTAGATATTGGCTGTACATACGGCGTCATTGTAGATATTAGCTGTACATACGGTGTCATTGTAGATATTAGCTGGACATACGGCATCATTGTAAATATCAGCTGTACATACGGCGTCATTGTAGATATTAGCTGGACATACCGCGTCATTGTAGATATCAGCTGTACATACGGTGTCATTGTAGATATTAGCTGTACATATGGCATCATTGTAGATATCAGCTGTACATACGGTGTCATTGTAGATAGTAGCTGGATATACGGCGTCATTGTAGATATTAGCTGTACATACGGTGTCATTGTAGATAGTAGCTGGATATACGGCGTCATTGTAGATATTAGCTGTACATACGGCGTCATTGTAGATAGTAGCTGTACATACGGCGTCATTGTAGATATTAGCTGTACATATGGCGTCATTGTAGATATTAGCTGTACATACGGTGTCATTGTAGATATTAGCTGTACATACGGCGTCATTGTAGATATTAGCTGTACATACGGCGTCATTGTAGATAGTAGCTGTACATACGGCGTCATTGTAGATATTAGCTGTACATACGGCGTCATTGTAGATAGTAGCTGTACATACGGCGTCATTGTAGATATTAGCTGTACATACGGCGTCATTGTAGATAGTAGCTGTACATACGGCGTCATTGTAGATAGTAGCTGTACATACGATGTCATTGTAGATAGTAGCTGTACATACGGCGTCATTGTAGATAGTAGCTGTACATACGGCGTCATTGTAGATATTAGCTGTACATACGGCGTCATTGTAGATAGTAGCTGTACATACGGCGTCATTGTAGATATTAGCTGGACATACGGCATCATTGTAAATATCAGCTGTACATACGGTGTCATTGTAGATATTAGCTGGACATACGGCGTCATTGTAGATATCAGCTGTACATACCGCGTCATTGTAGATATCAGCTGTACATCCAGGGTCATTGTAGATATTAGCTGGACATACGGCGTCATTGTAGATATCAGCTGTACATACCGCGTCATTGTAGATATCAGCTGTACATACGGCGTCATTGTAGATATTAGCTGTACATACGGCGTCATTGTAGATAGTAGCTGTACATACGGCGTTATTGTAGATATTAGCTGTACATACGGTGTCATTGTTGATAGTAGCTGTACATACGGGGCCATTGTAGATTCTAGCTGTACATACGGCGTCATTGTAGATATCAGCTGTACATATGGCGTCATTGTAGACAGTAGCTGTACATACGGCGTCATTGTTGATAGTAGCTGTACATTCGGCGTCATTGTAGATAGTAGCTGTACATACGGCGTCATTGTAGATAGTAGCTGTACATACGGCGTCATTGTAGATAGTAGCTGTACATACGGCGTCATTGTAGATAGTAGCTGTACATACGGCGTCATTGTTGATAGTAGCTGTACATACGGCGTCATTGTAGATAGTAGCTGTACATACGGCGTCATTGTAGATAGTAGCTGTACATACGGCGTCATTGTAGATAGTAGCTGTACATACGGCGTCATTGTTGATAGTAGCTGTACATTCGGTGTCATTGTAGATAGTAGCTGTACATACGGCGTCATTGTAGATAGTAGCTGTACATACGGCGTCATTGTAGATAGTAGCTGTACATACGGCGTCATTGTAGATAGTAGCTGTACATACGGCGTCATTGTAGATATCAGCTGTACATACGGCGTCATTGTTGATAGTAGCTGTACATTCGGTGTCATTGTAGATAGTAGCTGGACATACGGCGTCATTGTTGATAGTAGCTGTACATTCGGTGTCATTGTAGATAGTAGCTGTACATACGGCGTCATTGTAGATAGTAGCTGTACATACGGCGTCATTGTAGATAGTAGCTGTACATATGGCGTCATTGTAGATAGTAGCTGTACATACGGGGTCATTGTAGATAGTAGCTGTACATACGGCGTCATTGTTGATAGTAGCTGTACATTCGGTGTCATTGTAGATAGTAGCTGTACATACGGTGTCATTGTAGATAGTAGCTGTACATACGGCGTCATTGTAGATAGTAGCTGTACATATGGCGTCATTGTAGATAGTAGCTGTACATACGGCGTCATTGTTGATAGTAGCTGTACATTCGGTGTCATTGTAGATAGTAGCTGTACATACGGCGTCATTGTAGATAGTAGCTGGACATACGGCGTCATTGTAGATAGTAGCTGGACATACGGCATCATTGTAGATATCAGCTGTACATACGGGGTCATTGTAGATAGTAGCTGGACATACGGCGTCATTGTGGATAGTAGCTGGACATACGGCATCATTGTAGATAGTAGCTGTACATACGGAGTCATTGTAGATATCAGCTGTACATACGGCGTCATTGTAGATAGTAGCTGTACATACGGCGTCATTGTAGATAGTAGCTGGACATACGGTGTCATTGTAGATAGTAGCTGGACATACGGGGTCATTGTAGATATTAGCTGTAGATACAAAATATTTTAGATTTTACTGAAAGAGACCTAGAAGATGAATACAGAACATTTTCTGTGTATAACGCACATTGTTCCTATTTCTAATGCTCTAACAGAACTGTCCCTTTCATTCCATGATCCCTGCCATATAATGATAATGCAATGATTCATGTTCATTCTGTCCTGAAATGTAGACAATGGAAATGTTTCAGGAGGTTTTTTTCTATATGCAGAGTCCTAAATAGTAGGTTTGGTGTTCAGTGTGACTGTGCCCCTTGCAGTGCGTGCCATTTCCCTACGTATACTTTGGCAGGGTCTTTGCATATTATATGTTTTTCCTTCTGAATCCGAGTTGCCAGTACTCTCTTAGGCTAGGGTCACATTGCGTTAGGGCAATCCGTTAAGCGCATAGCACTAGCGGGTTGCGCTAACGCAATGCTTCCCTAGGGTCCGCGTTCGGCGTCCCCGCTAGCGCAGATCCCCGATCTGCACTAGCGAGGAACGGACCTCGGGCGCGCCGTGGACGCTGCAAGCAGCGTCCGAGGTCCGTCACTCAAATGACGCGACATCGCTAGCGCCCGCCCAATGTGGGCGGGCGCTAGCGACGCGCTCACTATTACAGGCTATGGCGGCGTTAATGGACTACGTTAACACCGCGTTATGCCGCGGTGTAACGTAGTCCGTTAAACGCGGTCACATAACGCAATGTGACCCTAGCCTTACACCAGCTCTCCGTGGGCTCCAGCTGTTCTACCACAAATACTTATTTCTGCCTGGCTTAATTGGCAATTTGGCAATGTCTTCTGGGTGTGAGGAAGCCAAGCATGGGAATGTGATTTTTGCTATCTCTCAGCAGTGTTGGACCATTTTAGAGCAGCCCGGGGGTCCGCACTGACTCTACCTCGAGGTTACACACTGTCTCCAGCAGATGTCCTCTGAACACATAACAACTGGCAATTTTCAGCAATATTCATAGGTCCTAATGAATGAGATGAACAGTCTGGTGTGAGGGAATTCGGCACAAGAATTTTAGAAGAGTATATAATGCAATTTTTGGGGAAATCTGTTCCAGTGTACATTGCATTGCCAGCGGAATTCCTGTATGGAAAGACATGGCCTATTCTATTATATGTCAAGTAACCTGGGATTTAAAAAAAAAAGTGTTTTGTGCAGAAATATGGGTCTAGATGCTGATGTTTCTTCTTAAGGAGAACTGACAACGGGGAGAAAACAATATGCAAATTAGCTATCTTTTCAGAAGAAATAAAGCGGTCTCTCAATCTTTTTACCTATTTTCCAAAATATTGAAAGGTAAAATAAATAGTGTCCAAAACTACAGCTTGGTCCACTAAATAAACAAGTTCACATACAGCTACATTGGCAGAAAAAATAAAAATAGTTTTATATATATATAGTTATATATTCTATAGGGTTTTATAAGGAGTAAGGAAAAAAACGGATGCTTACCAGGTCAAGAAGGGGTTAACAAATATAGCTCCAGAGCATGTAATAGTTTTAAACAGAATTATGTAAATGAGCAGGAAATGTCTAATATTTTGACCCTCATTTATCAAAACTGTCTATTAGCAAAATGTCCCTGTTGCCCATAGCAACGAATCACAGCACAGATTCCATTTCTTAACATTCCATGGAACAATGAAAGCCGCATCGTGATTGGTTGCTATGGACAACAAGGACAGTTTTTCTGCCCTTTTGATAACTGAGGCCAGTACATAATATTCGGAGTATAATCCCCCTCACCCCAGCCTTATTATACAGAGCAGTTTCCGTCTTACCTGGTTCCTCTTTATCCAGTGAGGTGTTTGGTGGAGAATCACTCAGCTGTTTGGTCTCTGGGATGGAGATGTTCTCAGCTGATGTCCCGGACCTCCGTAATGCACCATTCCCATTTATTATGGGTTTGGCATAGATGAGGCGTCTCCTACATTGGACAACCCAGTCTCTGCTGTTCCTGATCCTCTTCTGGGCTGCCGCTCTTTGTAGGCTCGGTGTCTCCAGACTTTCAGATCTGGAGATTGTGACATGTCTCGGTGTTTCATTGAGAACCTCTTCCAGCTCTAACTCTGCGCCGATGTTTCTCCGCTTATTCAGTATGGCATCTTTGTTCTTCCTCCGTATTTCAGGGACCAGAGCTCCGATTTTTTTCAAGGAGATAAGCATGGCCCTGTGAAGATCAGCGGAGGCTGCAGAGTGAGACTCCATGAGGTTCTCCATATTTCTTTTCTTTTTAAGGATCTCATATCTTTTGGTCTTTCTCAGATATTGATGTTTGGACGCCATTTCTGAGGCGTCAGTGTCCATGTCCGGTAGTATAGTGTCTTTTCGCCCTAAAGCGAACAATGGTTCCTGCTCTAAATTGATTCCTCTCCTCTCTCTCAGAACCCGATCTCTTTGGGCTCTTCTTCTCTCTTTCTCCATTTTCTAAACAATTTTTGCTTCGTTTGTCACGAAAAACAAAAGGGGCTACCTCACCCTTGGGAGTCTGTAAGGCAGTGATTCCTTTAGGCTGTAACACTGGAATATAGAATGTGATGATGTCATCACATCACTTGTGACATCGGTCTTATTATGATGTCACCGTGAGAGAGCTGATAGAGATAGATAGATAATAGATATATAATATATATAGATAGATAATATATGGATAGATGATAGATATATAGATAATAAATAGATGGATAGATAGATAGATAATAGATAGATAGATGATAGATAATAGATAGATAGATGATAGATAATAGATAGATAATAGATGATAGATATATAGATGGATAATAAATAGATGGATAGATCGATAGATAATAGATATATAGAAAGATAATAGATAGATAGATGATAGATATTAGATAGATAATATATATATAGATAGATAATAGATGGATAGATCATAGATATATAGATAATAAATAGATGGATAGATCGATAGATAGATAATAGATATATAGATAGATGATAGATAATAGATAGATGATAGATATATAGATGAATAATAAATAGATGGATAGATCGATAGATAATAGATAGATTAGGCTGGGTTCACATTGCGTTCAGTGACTCCGTTAAATGGACTACGTTACACCGCGGCATAACGCGGTGTAACGTAGTCCGTTAACGCCGCCATTGAATGCAATGTCGGATGCATCGCTAGTGCACGCCCACAATGGGCGTGCGCTAGCGATGTGCCGTCATTGAGTGACAGACCCGAGACGCAGGCTGCAGCGTTTCCGGGTCCGTCACTGGTAGCGCAGATGGAACGTCGGCACTTGCGTTAACAGCAGCCCGTTAGCGTATGTGCTGAACTGGCTGCTATTAACACAATCTGAACCCAGCCTAATGGATTTATAGATAATAGATGATAGATAATAGATAGATTGATAATAGATGATAGATTTATTGATTGATTGATAGATGGATAGATAGATAATAGATACACAGGTCTGCGACTAAAAGGCTGTTTGATTATTTTCATCTAATTTCCATGTATTTTGGTGTGCTGAAAACAAAAAAAATATTGAAAAAAATCCTGGACGTCAGGATTTGCCACAAAATGCAAAATTCTCTTTAAATTTAGTATATTTTTCCAATTTTTGGTATTTTTATCTTGGGGTTTTGAAAGTCAAAATTACTATTAATTAATTCACATCAATGCATTGAAGATATACAATGCCAAAAAATATAACTTTCAAAGAAAAGAACTTTCAGAGTGAGCTAATGAAACCAGCATCAACATGTTGCAAGCTGAACGAGCAGGCTCTGACATGCCCGGGCTTGATTCAATTGTTTTATCTTGGTTCTCGCCTGTTCACACTTTTTCATCTCAGTTCATGTTAGCTCGTCATATTCAGCCGTGTTTCCCAAAATTAGCATTATGGTTCAGCGGAAGTGTATTAATTCGCCTGACAGTTTCTGTTACATTTGTGGTGAATATCCTCAAAAAGAAGGGCGGTTTGCCTTTAAAGTGGTCGTAGAGAAATTTTTAGGCAATAACAAAGACCCTGACTACAAAAAAATCGTCGGACGAATGCTGAAAGCATTTCCAGCTTTAGGTTGCCTGATGAGTTTGAAAGGGCATTTCCTCCATTCCCACCTTATCAACTTTCCTGAAAATTTGGGAGCTGTGAGTGAAGAGCAAGGTGAACGATTCCACCAGGACATTAAAGAGATGGAAAGAAGATACCAGGGAAGACCGAGCATTACAATGATGGCAGACTACTGTTGGAGGCCTCAGAGAGACATTCCAGATGCTACTCACAAGCGTAAATGGACCAGGAGAAGCCTCACAGGGAAGAAGAATTGATTTTAGTGTGTTTGTGAGCTCATTGCAGTTAAAAAATGATTTTCATGAAACATTTGTAATAAAACATTAATTTTATGAGTCTATTTTCATTTATTTTGAGGTATTGTCTTATTTAACATAGTTACTTAAATTGTCAGAAAAGGTGATGTCCTATGACAAAACTGAGGTCATTTTCGGATTCAGCGCACTTAAAAACTAAGATTACGTGGAATAACCAAAACAGCTCTTGAGAAAAAATTTTTTGTAGACCTGTGATTCATAAGAAAGCTGTAGCGGTGCATCGCTTAAACAATGCATAGAGGAAGAGTCGTGGAAAGTACAGAAATAAACCATGTGGTCGGGGTAGACAATGAATAAGTCAGTGCTCACACTGCCGTCGCCGATTCCTGGTGAATAGATTACCTGCTGGATCGTTCCGCTCTCGGTCCTTTATGCCGTTGACAGGTCCACGTCTGTGCTCATTCATTTATGGCACAAGTGTAATGTACATGGTTCGGAAAGTTAAAGGGAACTTGTCAGACAATTTATGGTGCCCATCAGGAGTACAGGGTGAGAGGAAGATGAAGAAACTGAGCTCTGTGAGATCTAAGCAGATGAGTTTTTGACTCTGTATTTTCTCACTTAATTGGTAAGCTTTTGATGTTGCATATTTTCTGCACCAAATACTCATCGTGGGAACACGGCCTTAAATGTTCGGAGGGTGGAAGTTTAACTATATGTGACCGATCGCAGACAGCGCAGTGGGGAGAGGCTCCTTCTGCAGATAACTTCTTTTTTTTTTTTATACAGTCATAGGTTTGCGAGAGGGAAAGATTGAGCTCGAGACATCTAGAAAATTGCCATAAATATTTCAACCTTTTGATTGCAATTTTTGCATTTAGGCATAGTAAGATTGAAGGACAGGAGGGGATCAGATTGTTATTGTTTGTGTATTTTATATTTATTTGAGCATCAGTTCTTGTAAGTAACGCTGTGCTGTCTCGGCTGTGTCCACTTCTTACGTTCGGAGATGAAAACTGCTGTCTGGTTGGGTGTCGGACCCCCAGCAATGATCGGATATTCATCATTGATTGTAGATATCAGTCATCGTTATCATAATCCTGAACAATAGTTTTAGCTGGTTGGTACTATGGATAATAAGTGAAAATCCCTGTTGTTTAAGTAATTCCACTCTCTTGTTCATTTGCAGATATGTTCCCAGCTGAGTGATCGACTAGAGAAGCAGCAGTCGGCAAACAAAGCCGAAATTGAGAAAATCCGGGTACGTTCAGACTGACTGAAGCTTGGGTAATGGCTGTCAGATATTGGAGCATTTCATTGTGTGCATTTCTCTAATATATTTTCATTAGTATAATTGTTTTGCCTGTAATAAAACATACTGCCGCATGTTACAGAGCTTCTTTTTTTTTTTTTTTTTTATAGAACTCTCTACCTATGCCACTTGAACTTGAGACCTCAATAAAAAGCCTTCAATAGTCTCTAGGTGGGCTGTATGGGCAGTTGTCTAGAGTCACCATTCTTGGTCATCAACCTTGTGTTTGGAGAACACTTTTTAATACCTTTCTAGTTGGCGGTGAAATCAGTTGTCCCAACTCAAAACCGGGGCTTTAAAATAACCCAACGGAATAGAGCGGTGGCCGTGCATTAGCCTCCATTGCTCGATTCATCAACTAATGGGGGCATTTTAGAGCCCTGTTTTGAGAGTCAGTAATTCCCACAGTCAGCAAGTTGTTATTTTCTAGCCTTCTAGCATTTTTTTTTTTTTTAACCAAACTGGGTTGCCTGGCTGTTTCAAAAACAGGAAAAATTAAAATAGGCAACACTCATCTGTTTAATCCCCTGGCGATCAAGCACCAATCCTGCAAGCCTTGACATTTTGACTGACAGCCGGCTCAGCACTGATACACTGCATCCTGAGCTGTCAGTCAAAAGTGCCGGAGTGTGCTTACAGCCGCCGGCTTTCAGTCATAGAGGAGTGCCCAGAGCATCATACTATGACTGAAAGCCGGCGGCTCCTGGGAAGAATAAAAATAACTTTCTCCTGGGTGCCGCACTTTCAGTTCGGTGTTCAGGCACCTTCATAATGCTATTAACCACCTGCAGTTTAACCTTGTGTCTGCAGGTTAATAGCGTTATTTGACCTTTAAAATGACTAATATTTATTTAATATTGGAATATTTAGAAATGTTTACTTTTGCAAAGCAAAAAATATATAAAAGCTCCAGCGGTGTGAAACAAATATTGACTTCAATGCTATTAAAACCATAGCGTTTTACAGTATATTTGTAAAATATGGATAGCGGAAAACCTCACGTCGAGAGAATGATGGAAGTGTCCAGTGTTGTCCCTTTCAGTCCGGCGGTGGATAGGAAAGGTTGGGGAAGTATGGCGCTCTACAGTAACGTCTATAGACAGTTATGGAAACAGCCGTTTGTTCGGCATCTTTTCAGGTGTTGTTCTTTCCTCATATAATGGGTTAGATGTATTGGTTTTGAGAAGCAACATTTATTTATCAGATTCCCATAATCATTTTCTGCTTTTGACCACTTAGCAAAAGGCTGACGGTTGTGAACGCTGCCGAGAGTTCTTCAACACAGAAGGAAGAGTGAAGTTGGTCAGCACCAAGAAGGAGAACTCCGCAGAGGAGGACACTGATGAAGAGAAGGAGACTCTTAAAAACCAGTTACGGGAAATGGAGCTAGAATTGGCTCAGACTAAACTTCAGCTGGTAGAAGCCGAGTGTAAGATACAGGTAAACCATCAGTCACAAATCTTATCTGTACAGGTAAAAAAAAAGAAAGCATTGACAACTATTAATAGTGGACACCAGTCTGACAATCTTAGAGCACTGTCGGAAGATTGAATTCTACTAAATCCGAAAGTGTGCCCGTATTTTATTTTTTCTCCAACGCCTCATTGGGGGACACAGGACCATGGGTGTTATGCTGCTGCCACTAGGAGGACACTAAGTAAACAGAAAGATTAACTCCTCCTCTGCAGTATTCAGTACACCCCTTCACTGGCTACAATTCGACCAGTTCTTGCTTAGTGTCTGTAGGAGGCACTTGGGTCTTTTTTTCAGACCCCAATTTTCTTACTATAATTTTTATTTTTCCGTAAATTTTTGTTTTTTATTCAACGGATTGAAGGGGGTGACGGATCCCTTTTATAGGGCCCGCTCTCCCCCGAACCAGCAACAGGCGAGCACGGCGAGTATACCTCCCCGTCCCTCTCCTGCGACGCTGGAGCACGCCAATTCTTTTCTGGGGCGACAGTCTGCCATCTTTGGTCCCGATCTCCCTTCCCCCTACAAGACGGCGAGTACATAGAGCCTGCTTTACTGTACATCTCCGGGGGCCTGACATACAAGGCCCACTTTACACGGCGTTGCACAAAGGGGAACGTACCAGTTCCAGAAGAGGATCCGAGGATGGATGGAGCGCGCAGGGACAGGGGGACCTGCATCGGCAGCCATGGAGGCCGCACTGTGAGTACACAGGAGTTCCTCCTGCGCTCCGGATCTCTTGCGGCCGCCGCCGCCGCGCATCGTCGGGCAGGCCGGAAATTTAGCCCCTGGCTTTTCAGCCGGAGTAGGCCGCAGTGGTCCCTATCTTGCGGCAGAGTCCCCGGGGAGAGACTGCGGCGGTTAGCGTCGCTCTGTTGCGGCCGCCGCGCATCGCAGGTCAGGCTGAAAATTTAGCCCCCGGCTTTTCAGCCGGAGTAGGCCGCAGTGGGCAGATCCCTCCCACGGCCGTAACCCCGCCCCATATATCGGCGCTTCTCGTCTGGGATGAGAAGCGCCCTGCAGATCTCGGGGGCCATATTGTTCCCTCTCCCTGCAAGGAGCCCACGTGTCCACAGCACTCCAGAGAACCGCCACGGCTAATTCCTCCCCGGGGACACAGGCATGGGTAAGCTGCTTCAAGAAAGCTTAACCCCTTCCCTGCGTATACTGCCCCGCTCTGTCTCTAAAGACACTATGTCTCAATCCAAGGAGACTAAAAGGGGTAACAAGAAGCACACAGTATTTTTCACTGTATGTGCCACTTGCAATGCGGCCCTGCCCCGAACTCACACTAGTCCTTTGTGTGCGGATTGTGTCCCGGCCTCTGTGCAGCCGATACCGCCGCCGTTGCCGCCGACGACGACCCTGTGGAGCCTAGTTTGCCTGAGTGGGCAGCTTCTCTGACACGTTCTATGGATTTACTAGTTAGGGCGGTTGATTCCCTCCAGGGCCCCCCTTCAGGTCAGCCCGCGGTGGATTCGGGCGACGGTACGGATCCGTCCACCAGCAGGGGGCGTACTCTATCTCTTCCTTCTCGGGGTTCCAGAAAACGGGTCCATGTTCCATCCCCTGACCACGGGCCAGTTGGTTTTTCAGCGTCTGCGACCGCCGCTTCCCGGTCCCCTTCTCCAGACAACCCGAACGATTCTGAATGAGTCCGACGATTCCTACGTTCAGGATTTCTCCCCCTCTCAAGAGACACTCGACTCTCTCAAAGAGGCGGTTAACCAGACCCTGAAGGTGAACGAGGAATCCGTACATACCCCCGAACACATGGTGTCGTTCAAAAAGACTAAACGTGTCCAAAAGTTTTTTGTCACTCATCCTGAGTTCAAGGAAATTGTACAAAAACATAGGGATCGTCCCGATAAACGCTTCATGGGTCAAAAGGCCATAGAGGCCAAATATCCTTTTTCTCAGGACCTAATCAAGGACTGGCTGCAGTCCCCCTCAGCCGACCCTGCTGTGTCACACCTCGCTTCCAAAACCATCCTATCTCTGTCAGACGGCTCCTCTGTTAAGAACCCCTCTGACTGCCAGATTGATTATCTGGCTCACTCTGTCTTCGAGGTCACAGGAGCCTCCCTCTTCCCATCCTTCGCTGCCTCCTGGGTGGCTAAGGCTATGGTCGCTTGGGCCGAGTCGCTTTCCACGACCATGCAAGTTAGAGACTTGCCTCCAGAAGCGGTCAACCTGGCTAACCAGATAGCCCAGGCTGGGGACTTCGTAGTCAATGCCTCAATAGACGCAGCCAATTGCGCGGCACAGGCATCCGCAAATGCAATCTCCATTAGAAGAGCCCTGTGGCTCAGGGATTGGCGAGCAGATTCGGCCTCCAAGCGCTCTTTGACATCTCTGCCCTACCAGTCTGGTCGTTTGTTTGGAGAAAAGCTAGACCAAATGATCTCGGATGCCACCGGGGGGAAAAGTAAATTTCTTCCCCAACAAATTCAGATTTCGGCCTTTTCGTAACAATACCAACTGGTCTTCCACTCCCTCTACCTCCGCATCAGCGCAAGGCCCGCGCAGTGGCCGAGGCTCCCAGGTCTCTTACAGACCTAACCGTAATTGGAAACCCAGACCGAGACCACCCGGGTCTAAGGGATCCACATCCCATAGATCCTCTACGCAATGACTCCTTGCGGCTTCCGGGGGGCACCAACAGGGTAGGAGGGCGTTTACTTTTGTTCTGCCAGGCCTGGCTCTCAGTCGTTACCGATGAATGGGTCAGGGAACTGGTATCCACCGGATACAAAATAGAATTTTCTTCCTTCCCCCCTCCCGACGCGCTTCTTCCAGTCTTGCCCTCCAAAATCAAAGTCAACAGCTCTTCTTCAGGCCATACGGGCACTTCAAGGGGACGGAGTCATCATTCCGGTTCCCCTAGACCAAAGGTTCAAAGGGTTCTACTCGAACCTATTCGTGGTCCCAAAGAAGGACGGATCGCTCCGTCCGATCCTGGACCTAAAACTACTAAACAAATTTGTAAAAATCCGTCACTTCAGGATGGAATCCCTCCGATCTGTGGTCGCGTCCATGGAAAAAGGAGAATTCCTGGCGTCCATAGACATCAATGATGCTTACCTCCACATCCCAATTTTTCCTCTGCATCAACAGTTCCTCCACTTCGCATGTCGCGGAGAGCACTTCCAATTTGTGGCCTTGCCTTTCGGTCTCGCCACCGCTCCCAGGGTCTTCACAAAGTTCATGGCGGCTGCCATGGCCATTCTTCATTCCAGGGGAGTGGTGGTACTTCCGTACCTGGACGACCTACTGATAAAAGGTTCTTCTTACCCAGCCTGCGTAGAGTCCGTCACTCTCATGGTGGATACTCTTTCTCGCCTGGGTTGGAAGAAAAACTTCGAGAAATCCTCTCCGATTCCGGCTCAGCGGATCTCTTTTCTGGGGATGACTCTGGATACTTCCCGCGGTCTGGTCATCCTTCCTCAAGACAAGGCCTTGGCCTTGCAGCAGGGAGCTCAGAGTCTTTCCCGTCCAGTCTCCCACTCCATCCGATTCAGCATGCGCGTTCTCGGGCAGATGGTAGCTGCCATGGAAGCGGTTCCATTTGCGCAATTTTACCTCCGTCCTCTCCAGCATGCGCTACTGTCTGCGTGGGACGGCAATCCGTCCTCCCTCGACCGCCGCTCCTTCCTGCCCCCACGGGTCAGAAAGACCCTCAGGTGGTGGACGTTGAAGTCCTCCCTAACCCAGGGAAGATCTTTTCTCCCTGTGCAGTGGCTGGTGGTGACCACCGATGCCAGCCTCATAGGCTGGGGGGCGGTTTTCAACCACCACACAGCTCAGGGGCGGTGGTCCGCTCGAGAGTCTCGCCTTCCCATCAATCTCCTGGAGATACGAGCTATCAGACTAGCATTGTTCCAGTTTCACCACCTTCTGGCGAGTCACCCAGTCAGAATTCAATCCGACAACGCCACGGCCGTGGCGTACATCAACCGTCAAGGGGGAACCCGCAGCAAGACGGCTATGCTCGAGGTGTCACACATCCTGCACTGGGCGGAATCCAATCATTCGCCCATCTCGGCGATCCACATTCCAGGGGTGGAGAATTGGGCGGCGGACTTCCTCAGCCGCCAGGGCCTTGCCTCGGGCGAGTGGTCCCTTCACCCGGAGGTCTTCCAGCAGATTTGTCTTCGCTGTGGGACCCCGGATGTGGATCTCATGGCATCCAGGTTGAACAACAAGGTCCCACAGTTCTTTGCTCGGTCACTCGACCCACGGGCCATCGGAGCAGACGCCCTGGTCTTGCCTTGGCACCAGTTCCGCCTCCCGTACATTTTCCCCCCTCTTCCCCTGCTACCGAGGGTCATCAAGATTATCAGGGCAGAGGGGGTACCAGTGATTCTCCTCGCACCGGACTGGCCGCGCCGGGCATGGTACGCGGAACTGGTTCAGCTGGTCGCCGACGTCCCCTGGCGTCTTCCAGATCGCGTGGATCTTCTCTCACAGGGCCCGAATTACCACCAGAACTCAGGGGCCCTGTCTTTGATGGCCTGGCTGTTGAATCCTGGATTCTAGGCCAAGCGGGTTTCACTCCCAAGGTGTCTTCCACCATGATCAGGGCTAGGAAACCTGTTTCCATGCGCAGTTACCACCGTACCTGGCGAATATTTTTCTCATGGTGCGACACACTGAGGCGATCTCCTCTGGTATTTTCTATCCCTACCATACTGGAGTTTCTTCAGTCTGGCCTAGAGTCGGGACTTGCCCTTAGCTCTCTAAAGGGTCAGGTTTCGGCATTGTCAGTCCTTTTCCAGCGTAAGATTGCCAATAGGTTGCCGGTGAAGACTTTTTTCCAGGGAGTCTCCCATGTGGCGCCTCCCTACAAAATGCCCTTGGATCCGTGGGATCTTAATTTAGTTCTCGGAGCTCTCCAGGAGACTCCCTTCGAACCGCTACAGGACATTTCCCTGACCTTCCTCTCCTGGAAGGTAGTTTTCCTAGTGGCCATTACGTCCATCAGATGGGTTTCGGAGTTGGCTGCACTCTCCTGCCGCCCTCCGTTTCTAAATTTTCATCCGGACAAGGCAGTATTGAGGACCTCTCCCGCTTTACTGTCCAAGGTCGTATCTTCTTTCCACCTCAATGAGGAGATTGTTCTGCCTTCGTTCTGTCTGGCACCAGTCCATCGCATTGAAAAGGCTCTGCATACTCTTGATGTGGTAAGGGCTCTTCGTCGGTACGTCTCGCGGACGGCTCCCTTCCGAACGTCGGATGTCCTGTTTGTACTTCCAGAGGGGCCAAGGAAGGGTTCTCCCGCTTCCAATGCTACTCTAGCTAAATGGATTCGTTCGGCCATTGAAGAATCCTATCGTGCCAAAGGCGTTCCTATCCCAGCTGGGATCAAGGCCCATTCTACCCGGTCGGTGGGCGCCTCGTGGGCCGTTCGGCACCAGGCGTCAGCACTGCAGGTCTGCAAGGCTGCGACATGGTCCAGTTTGCACACTTTTATCAAGCATTACCACATCCATTCTCTCTCTTCTGCAGACGCCGCCCTTGGCTGGTGCATTCTGCAAGCGGCAGTTCCTTAGCCGCAAGCCAGTGGTACATGGGGTATTAGCATATTGCTCCCCACCCAGGGACTGCTTTTGTATGTCCCATGGTCCTGTGTCCCCCAATGAGGCGTAGGAGAAAAGGAGATTTTTGTGTACTCACCGTAAAATCTTTTTCTCCGAGCCAATCATTGGGGGACACAGCACCCACCCTGTTAGCCTTGTTTGGCTTGTTGTTACTTCCTTGGTTTTGACATAGTTTGTCATTTGTTCATGCTCCTACTGCTTTACTACCGAACTGGTTGAATTGTAGCCAGTGAAGGGGTGTATACTGCAGAGGAGGAGTTAATCTTTCTGTTTACTTAGTGTCCTCCTAGTGGCAGCAGCATAACACCCATGGTCCTGTGTCCCCCAATGATTGGCTCGGAGAAAAAGATTTTACGGTGAGTACACAAAAATCTCCTTTTCTCGTTTTGTTTCTCCATAAATCAATAGCAAATATGGTGAATATATGGAACTTTGTTAGATATTCTATGCGAGAAATCTGCTTCTTTCTCCTTCTCGACTGATCTTTCATTCTCAATTCATGGGTAAAAACGATCTACAGTGAATACAGCCTTTCCCCTTATTGACATGGGAGAAGACAGTTGGTGCTCATAAAGTTCTATGGAAAACTGTAACTCCTCCCCCCTCCTTCCCATAGACTCTTCTAAGCACCAATTGTCATCTCTTATTTCAGAAATGGGAACTTTTTTTTTTTTTTTTACTAAATACAGATTTTAGCCAGAGTGAAATATCAGTTCAGGAGGAAAGAGAATCAGATTTCCTAAATAAAAATTAAAATAAGGGTTACTCGTAAGAGCTCAACTTCTGCTTTGCATATGGATCTGTTTTTCTTTTGATCACTATACATATGTGCTAAAAGTTGGCTGATTTTGGCCGGATCATGCAGCAGGTACAGTAGAGAGGGACTCCAAGTTTTGCCCCAACATCTGCTATAAAGTCACATTCTGGAGACCACCATACACCATAGATTTGTTATATTTCATATTGATTTATCCTTTGCTCAGCCAAGTGTTAAAGGGAATCTATCCGCAGCTTTTTGCTGTGTAATATGATAGCCACATTACATAGACACAGGGACCCTGATTCCAGTGAAGTGTTACTAACTGGTCTGTGTTTTGCCGTTTCAATAAAATCAGTGTTTTACCAGCAGGAGATTATCACTGCAGGACTAGGTGTCTCATGCCACCTGGTCCAACCAACGCCCCCAGCACGGATTGGTAGCTTTCCAGGTACATTCTATATTGACACAAAGCAACCAATCAGTGGTGTGGGCGGGGTTATACACAGCTCAGCATTCTGAGGTCTGCTAGATCTGCAGCAGAGAAAACTGTGATTGTATCACACCTGCTGCATCAGGTAAACTAAGTGACACATCGCCGGAATCGGGGTAGCTGTCCCTACATTATGCTGCTGTCTGCATTTAAAGAGAATCTGTCAGCAGGTTTTTGCTATATAATCTGTCAGACAAATGCCTCCCCTTGGGTCAGTAGCTATTTTATGGATATCTGCCACCTTTACACTTTCTTAATGGGCTTTACATGGTTCTCTTTCAGGATCTGGAGCATCATCTCGGTCTTGCCCTAAATGAAGTGCAAGCGGCAAAAAAGACCTGGTTCAACAGGACCATCAGCTCCATAAAAACCGCCACCGGCGTGCAAGGAAAAGAGACCTCTTAACACCCCAACTCTTGTACAAATAATCAAGTCTATATGAAAACATGATACCTTCTGTTGCCTTCCTTGGCCAGATATTTTGGTTTGCCTGTATGTAAGAGGACCAGGAGTGCAGCATGGCAGGACGGTAGTAAGTCGGTGCTTGTCAGATTAATGTACGATTAGGCATCTCTGGCCCCCTATTAACACCTACAGAGATCACGTATTAAAAATCATGAAACTAGCCGGAAAAAGAGGAGAGCGAAGAAAACAAAAAAATAGCACCTAGCTTTCCATAATTCCTACGACGCACCATGGGTTCAGTTTTGCCCTTTTTAACTCTTTGATGACGGGGAATTGTTTTTTAAGGTAACAAGTAATCATTAGGGCCTTACGTGAAGACGTACGATAACGATGCTTACAATGAAGCCGCTGGGCACTCCGACGCACCTTCCTATTGTCTGATCATGAGCTGGTGGGTCAGTGCCCTGGCCATGAACAGCGGTGGTCCCTCGTCACCCAACGTAATAGAGTTACCAAAATCTTAGGCTTCACACTACTGCAACACAGGTTTTTTTTTTCTTTTTCTTACATCCTAAGATGGTGTGTTATTACTTATAGCCTAAACTGCATTGAGAAATACTGTATTTTGAGCTGCTGTAGGTCAAACACAAGGCGGGAGGTGAACATGCCTTCAACAAGAAATGCACAGCCAATTTTTTTTTTCCCGGCCCTTGATATTAAATAATATGGCCATGGAACAATGGCAAGTCGCTTACTGAAACAGTAGAGATTGCTAGGTGAGACCGAAATATGCGATAAGGAGACAAAAATGGGGCCTCTCATGCTGCCAACCTGGCATCTAGAGCCGTTGACTGTTATCTCTGTGCCCTCCATCATGCTGAGACGTTAAGAACTTAAGACCATGTTGGTTGGTATGTTGTCCTTTTTTTTTTTTTTCTTTTTGGTAGTGGCCAATGCCAGTCTGCGGCCGCTAAGCACTGTCAGTCAGTACTGCACAGCGTTTTTATGTGTTAAGCACCCAAGTCTTGGAGAAGATCCACCAATGTGGAATCACGATCAACGAGAAGCAGTCAAGTGTCCTGAGAGAGCCTATTCTCCGGGCACGTTACGGCACTGAATGGGACCTTCGCTTTCATTGACTAACCCCGGGATTAAAGCACGTGTCCTCGTCTTGGCGATGTTCCTTCATTTCGGATCTCACTGCTTCTGTTCTAGAATTTGAATCTAACCCGTTAACTCTCCGTTGACCCTTGTCTTGTCCGGGGCTGACGGTTCATCCATCGCACGACAATTCATCTAAAAGGAGCAAAGGACTAACGTCAAGATCCGTTGATGGACACCAAACTTCTATCCCATCTCCAGCAGTTTTTCAGAAGACTGATCTACCTTTTTTTCTTTTTTTTCTCCCACCCAACTTTAGAGGGGTTTTCTGAAATTGTTCCACTACTAGGGCTAGTATACGGCAGTATGAGATCTGCACTTTAGGTGCTAAACACAAAGCACGCGTCATTCCTTTCTGGAGTTCCTGGTGTCGTGTAGAATTCAGATGTAGACTGGCTGTTTTGCACCTTTTTTTTATAATTTATACTTGTTTTTGTTTTGTTTTTTTTCTTGCAAATGTTGCATCAGTGATAAAGTTGTTACGTGTAAGCGGGTTACACTAAGAGGCACTGGTTTGTGTACATATACAGTATATAAAAAGTTTGGTTTATTTTGTATATCTACTCTTTTTTTTGTTTTCTTAGGTCCCGTACTAACGCTAGCTACTGTAAAAGTTATATATCGGAATCCTAACACAATCTGCTAAAGATTTCTCTTTCCCATATCTGCTACAAATGTCCTTTATTGTTTTAAACATAAGAAGATTGCTGTTCTTATTTTGACCGTGTGCTAATAGTGCTGGTGTAGGTGCGGTGTGTAAACCCAATCAACTCAAATATAAAGTACTATTAAATTTCACCACTGAGCAGTCGATTTCATTGTACTGACTACAACCTCCCTGTGTGATCCTATGGAAAACGCTTATTCATACACACAAATGACTAGAAGAGGGGACCGACCATGATGACTCTAGTCCCAATCATGATTTGCTACTTTTGTTTTTTTTTTGTACACCAAATTTTTTTAGATGGGTTAATTAAATTTTTTTTTTTCGTTGCATAGTCAAAAAATGCTTTGTATTTTTCACTTTGACTTTTCTTCGCAATTTTTAGCTAAAAAAAAGTAGCACATTTCATAAAATGTTACAAAATAAAATTGCACTAAAGTTTTCTGGCTTTCATAAAATGACTTCAGGGAAAGATGGAAGTACAGTTTTGGGTCATAACAAAGCAGCTGGAAGCCCAAAACAACGCCAACCGTGATAAACTTAAAAATAATAATAGATAAAGACATATAAAATAGACTTAAAAAGGGGACAAATGGAAAGATGAATATGGGAGAAACAAAAACACCTATTAGGCTGTGTAGGTTTTTTTTTCCCCATACATCCAGTGTTTTACCAGCAGGAGATTATCACTGCAGGACTAGGTATCCTGTACCTCCTGGTCCAACCACACCCCCAGCACTGATTAGCAACTTTCTGTCAATATACAGTGTACACAGAAGCTGCCAATCAGTGGTGTGGGCGGGGTTATATACAGCTCAGCATTTGAGCTCTGCTAGATCTGCAGCAGAGAATACTGTGATTGTATCACAACTGCTGCACTCAGTAAAACTGACTCATGGCTGAAATTGGGGTCTCCGTCCCTACATCATGCTGCTGTCAGATTATATATTGAAAATGTGACAACAGATTACTGTATTCCCCCTCAATAAAGAAAAAAGTTAAATAAAAGCAGCAAGTACTCCACTCTGGTGGCAGCTCAATGCCTGTTTTCTATCTAATTTTGTGTGTTTTTAACTTTTTTTATTTTTCTTTTTTTATATCTGCTCACCTGTTGTTTGGTTTTCCTCTTTGTCGGCAGAGTTTTGCAATTCCAGATGTTTTCTGCGGATTCTTCTTTTTAAAGGGTCACAAACATTGGCCCATCTCCACTCCAGTCACCCCTACACCATTCTTGTGTGTTTTTTGAGTACGCCAGTTTTTTTGGAACAATTTTTGTGATATTCTGCGAAACATGTGACTCTTTCCTCTAAGAAGTCGCAAAAAAATGTTCAATAGAGAAAAAAAGACCATTTTTAACTTTGATCAAAATTCTTAGATCGCAGGTGGCATTTTGATGAATTTGGTGCCAAAAAAAAAAGTCAGCGAAAAGTCAAAAAAGAAAAGAGACTTTAAAAGAAACTCAAAGAGGTAAGTTACTTTCTTGAGTACTGGAGCTTTTTCATGGTAAAAAAAAATAAAATTATCCGCCCTCATCTGATGTCCAAAGGAACGGCTCATCTAGGCACAGGTGAAGAGCAGTAGACACCGCTTAGAACAAGAAATGAATGCCATCACCGATTATTGTAAGTATCGCACATATTGTAGTGTAGTTTTGCTTAAACTATTGTCCTCAGGTGTAATTCAATGTAAAACAACACAAACCGCACATTACTTGCCCTCCCCGGGTCCAGCGCTGTGTCTCTACCACTGGCCCGATCAATATTTTGTCTGTATTGCTGATGTCACTTTGACAGCGCTGCAGCCAGTCATTGAGCTGAGCATTTGCGATCTTGTCTACAGCGCTGCAGTCAATCACTGAGCTTATGCCATGTACATCGGCAAAGCAAATGAGCTCAGCTCTCTATGTGATATCAACGCTGTATCCAGTCAGCAGAAGCTCTGGAACGTCATTGGTCGGCAATTTCAAAAGGAGCTGCCAGCAGCGGATCTAGATGATTTGCCCAAGTGCATTCAGAGTAGCAGAACATAACCTCGTTGATGGCAGACAAGGCTGTAACTGCGGGTTTTCTGCACATGATTAAATAAGAAGTCTTGAACATTTTCATTAGATTACAATAAAGCTGCAAGTGCTTACTACTTCTGCAGTCCTTATTACCATAGTTGTATATGGATACTAGATAGTTACAGATGGATATATACACATGCAGTTGAAACCAGAAATTTCCATACACTATATAAAAAGACACATCTGCATGTTTTTCTCAATATCTGACATGAAATGTATTTTAATGCACACCTGAAACATCATGGTAAAGTCTAAAGAAATCCGCCAAGATATCAGGAATTGGATTGTGGACTTGCACAATCTGGCTCATCCTTGGGTACAATTTCAAGATACCTGAAGGTGCCTCGTTCATCTGTACAAACAATTATACGCAAGTACAAACAAGATGGGAATGTCCAGCCATCATACAGCTCAGGAAGGAGACTGGTTCTGTGTCCCAGAGATGAATGCGCTTTGGTCCGGTGTGCATGTCAACCCAAGGACAAAAGCAAAAGACCTTGTGAAGATGATGGCAGAAGCTGGTAAGATTGTGTCAATATAGTGTGAATAATTTAATGCACAAATTTGTTGTCCATTCGTAATTACCTTGACAAGTGTACTTATGCTGGCTTGGATGCACAAATATGTATATCTTGTTACTGTTTTGGTTAATAAACGAATTTAAAAAAAAAAGATTGTGTCAATATCCACAGGGAACTGAGTACTGCATCTCAACATGGGCTGTAAGTCTACTCTGCCAGGAAGAAGCCATTACTCCATAAGAAACATAAAAAAGCCAGATTAATGTTTGCAAATGCACACAGGAACAGAGACTTAAATTTTTGGAGACATGTCCTGTTGTCTGATGAAACTAAAATTGAACTTTTTCGGCATAATGACCATCGTTATGTTTGGAGGAAAAAGAGAGAAGCTTGGAAGCCTAAGAACACCATCCCAACTGTGAAACATGGGGGCGGCAGCATCATATTGTGGGGTTGTTTTGCTGCAGGAGGGACTTTTGGTCTTCACAAAATAGATGGCATCATGAGAAAAGAAAATTATGGCAATACTGAAGCAACATCTCAAGACATCAGCCAGGAAGTTAAAGCTTGGGCGGAAATGTGTCTTCCAAATGGACAATGGCCCCAAGCACACTGCCAAAATGGTAACAAAGTGGCTTCAGGATTACTAAGTCAATGTTTTGAAGCGACCATCACGAAGCCCTGATCTCAATCCAATTGAAAATTTATGGCCAAAGCTGAAAAGGCCGGTGTGAGAAAGGCGACCTACAAACCTGGATCACTACACCAGTTTTGTCAGGAGGAATAGGCGCAAATTCTGGCCAACTATTGGGAGAAGCTTGTGGAAGGAGAAACCAAACGTGACCCAAGTCATTCAGTGTAAGGGCAATGGCACCAAATACTAATGAAATGTATGTTTGCAGTAAGTAATAAAAATGCCATAAAACATCCCCTCATTATTCTGGCATTTTGCAAATTTTAATAATTATGGTAATCCTAACTGACCTAAAACGGGAAAGGTTTATTCTGATGTCATGTCAGATATTGAGAAAAACCTGCAGATGTGACTTTATAGTGTATGGAAACCTCTGGTTGCAAACCATCAACTCAAATACTTCAAGTAGCAAAGTAGATGGCATATCCATGTTTATTAACCCCTTCCCGACCCATGACGCCACGTAGGCGTCATGAAAGTCGGTGCCAATCCGACCCATGACGCCTATGTGGCGTCATGGAATGATCGCGTCCCTGCAGATCGGGTGAAAGGGTTAACTCCAATTTCACCCAATCTGCAGGGACAGGGGGAGTGGTACTTTAGCCCAGGGGGGTGGCTTCACCCCCTCGTGGCTATGATCGCTCTGATTGGCTGTTGAAAGTGCAACAGCCAATCAGAGCAATTTGCAATATTTCACCTATGAAAATGGTGAAATATTGCAATCCAGCCATGGCCGATGCTGCAATATCATCGGCCATGGCTGGGAATCCAGATCTGCCCACCGCCACCGATCTCCCCAGTCCTCCGTTCTGTCCCATACTCCCCTCCGTCCGCCTGTCCGCTCCCCCGTCCTGTCCGCTCCCCCCGTGCTCCGATCCACCCCCCCCTGTGCTCCGATCCATACCCCCACACCACCCCATACTTACCGATCCTCCTGGGGTCCGTCCGTCTTCTCCCTGGGCGCCGCCATCTTCCAAAATGGCGGGCGCATGCGCTGTGCGCCCGCCGAATCTGCTGGCCGGCAGATTCGTTCCATGTACATTTTGATCACTGTGATAAAACCGATCACAGTGATCAAAATAAAAAAAAAGTAAATGAAACTCCCCCTTTATCACCCCCATAGGTAGGGACAATAATAAAATAAAAAAATTTTCCCACTGGGGTTTAGGGGTAGGGATAGGGGTAGGGTTAGAACTAGGGTTAGCGTTAGAATTAGGCTATGTGCACACGGTGCGGATTTGGCTGCGGATCCGCATCGGATTCGTAGCAGTGTTCCATCAGGTTTACAGTACCATGTAAACCTATGGAAAACCAAATCCGCTGTGCCCATGGTGTGGAAAATACAGCGCGGAAATGCTGCGTTGTATTTTCCGCAGCATGTCAATT